>NW_020837946.1:8482242-8550178 GCF_003676395.1 Aethalodelphis obliquidens
TGCCAAAATACTGTCCTGTCCTTTGGGGCTAGATTTCAGTGACTAGGTATAGACTAAGTAGGACGGCTATTTTAAATGGTGGAAGATATACAGTTATCAGTAAATTCAAAGAGCTTCAAAGTACTCATATTAAGCCCAGTTAATTTTTCTTCAACTCATACCTTAAGCTGTGGTTCTTCTTCATCCAGAAGAGAAATTATTCCAGCTATAAGACAAAAGGTATATGATTATGAAATACATATCCTAAGATAAACTAATGCTTAGTCAAAAATATATCAAGAGTTGGAAAAAAAAGTATTTTTTGAGGGGTGACTTCACTAGAGGAATCATTATTTTTCTTTAAAACTGAAAAGGTTTATATTTCAAATTTTAAGAATTAACTATGTTATCAAACCCTCATAATACCATATATATCACATTATTTGCCTAATTCAACAGTTTTCAAAGCATGGCTCCTGGATCAATTAGCATTAGCATTACCTGGGAACTTGTTAAAAATAAAAATTCTTGGCCGCATCACAGATCTACTGAATTAGAAATTGTGGGGATAGGGTCCAGTAATGGAGCCATAAGCCTTCCTTGTCATACTGATATTCATTACAGTCAATCACTGGCCTAATTTACTGACCAAAATGAGAAACTTTCCTACACAATTTTAGAATAAAATTATTCACACAAAATAAACCAAGAGTTATGAAATTATTTACAAAAGCAGGAGTATTTAGTCATCAACTCACAGAATAAAATAATTCGATTATTTCAAGATGCCTATATTAAGGCACCTCTGTTGTAATCACAAGTAACCTAGAAGGTTTTGCTAAATGATGAGCAATCTCACTTGTTCTGACTTCAATTACTGAAGCACAGCATTCCCCATGTGACCCTGAGGTGATTAGCACTAACACTGGGGAGTAAAGGAAATAACAGTCCTCTCCAAAAAAATGCACCCTGAAATACAGTCATATATCAAAGGGATTATTAGAAAAAAAGACGTGGGAAATTACCGTCCTTGGACCATGAAGGAAACTAAACTGTCTCTCAGATATGTTTTCCATGTAGGTCTTAAAATCATTCCGGAACACTGAGCTGGAACACTGAGTTGAAACTGTGAGCTGATACAAAGTGTCAAGGCAACTTTCCTTAGGAGATGTAGCCATTTCTAACTGGTAAGTGTAGGTCTGCCAAATAGCTTCAAAATTTAGCAAACAAAACTATGCCATGGTTCTAGCTAGGGCATACTACTGTTCAAAAAGCATTAAAGCAGATAAAAGGAACTTCTTGGTACTCTAGGTTGGTATAACAAACCCAGAACAGAGAGGTTGAATTGACAGCATGAAGAGAAGACAGATTAAAGAATGCAATCAGGGGAGGGGAGGGGGATTGTGAACTAGTGACATCGAAGAGCTGATAGACAAGAGTACCTTAAATGTGGAACAGATCATAAATGGCAGAATGCTTTATCGAAACACTAAAAATGCTACCCATTCCCTTATCATCAATCAACGGTATGTCTGAACTGCTTTTACCAAAAGAGGTGATGGATTTCTGTATACTCTGTTTGGTTTCACTTATGACTATGTTATATGGTTGTCCTGGCTTAGAAATGCAGCCGTTGTCTGTGGAACACAACTAAATCAAATACCTACACTTCATACACAAATATTTCTCATCTTAAAAACAACAGAACTCACCTTTAGATGCGGGACGAGGCGCACCTGGGGAATGGGGAATGTTTCAGGATGCTAAAAAGTTTCTTATGCCATAATATGAAGTCAGCAGATATTACCTAAAGTTGCTGTATCAATTTATAGCATTATTTTAAATAGCATATTATTTATAAATATAAAGGTATGCTCCAGAAGACACAGCTTAAAAGTTGAAAACAGTTGCCTCAATGAATAAGGGAAAAGAGGAGTGGGAGACTATTGTTTTAAAGCTTTTACGCATAATTTTCCTTTATTGTGTTAAAAAAAAAATTCATTCTCACGTCTCCCTCCAGTAACCACCTATCTCTATCTCTCCGCTCCCTTTCACAGCCAAACCTCTTGGAAAAACTTAACAGTGCATGTTGACCTCTTATTCACCACTGTGTTCTTAGTACCCTGCAAGTGCCTAGGCAATAAATGAACAAATAAACTGACTAATCCAAACTAGTACCTGTTAGGTTCTGTTTAGCACCCGGGACAGATCCTAACCCATAGAGAGCCAAAGGACAGGAAACCAAGTGACAAAAGGTTTGGAGCAGAAGCTGATAAGTAATCTAGTAAACGTAACCAATGACAGTAACGAATACACACTATGCTATCACCACCGAGTCTCAGAGTAAGACCTCAAAAATCATTAGGTTTAAAGTCTAGTAAATCCCCACCAAGTGTTGTTTCAGCCTCTACTTAAAATACTCTGGTGACTGATTTATTGATTTGATTAGCTAACTGATTTCTTCATTCGAGAAATAATTCTGAACTTCTGTCATCTGCTTGGCAGTTGTTCTAAGAATTATGAAAAGTTTCCCGCCCAAAATTCTACCACAGAGAGAAAAACAGTAGTCAGGCAAGTAAACAAAGTAATTACAGGACTGTAATGAAGAGAGGGGACAGCTGAGGGGGAGAGATGCAGCATGTTTTAATAGAATGATCAGGAGAGACTAACATCTGAGCGGAAACTAAGGATTGAGAAGCTAAGGGAAAACTTGAGGAAGAGGAGTTTAGAAAGGGGGAAAAGAATGGGACAGGGCCTGAGATAGGAGAGAAACTGACATATTCAAGGAACAGAAAGGCCAGTATGATTAGGGTATAGAGAGAAAAAAAGTAGTACAAGACAAGCCAGGAATCAGATCATGTAGGCCTATAAGCCTGGATTTTATTATAAGCACAATGGAAACCACTGAAGGATTTTAACCAGAAAAATAATATTATGTGATTACGGTTTAAAAAAGAATACTCTGACTACAGCACGAAGAATGGACTATACGGAGGCAATTGTTGGAAAAACAAAACCTTAAGGCTGTCAAAGCAAGGCAGGCAAGAGATGAAGGTGGTGTGGGCTAAGTAGAGGGATCTCAAAAACAGTGAGGCCTACGTCTACAAGCAGCAAGAAATTTAGTGCTCATTTTCTCTTTAGAGAACTCCGACTGGATGGAAAAGCTTTTCCTTACATTGAACTAAAATTCATCTCCCAATTATTTGTAACCACTGGAGACAAAACTCTAATCCCACGTATACGTGACAGCTCTTCAAGTCTTTAAAGAGAACTATTATGTCTCCCAGGGTCTCCACCAATTTCTTTAAGCAATCCTTATAAACACATGGTTTGGAGCTCCTTACAAGTTACTGTCCTCTGATTATCAGTCTGTTTAGAGCAAAGCACTTGTGGGGCAAGTGCAGAGTAAAACAGGACGAGAAAAAAGTTTGTGAGCAGGCACGAAAAAAGGCACCGAGGCTGTGGACAGCTACGTGCACATCAATCTGCAGCCCGGGACTTAAAAATCTCCACTTGAAACCTGACTTCTACAGCTTATCCCGCTGCAAACGTCATTCCACGATCTACGCACACAACGGTTAAGTGTAGGAAACCTGCCCCAGACACCCGTGAGTTCTTTCTTCAAGGCAGCATAGTTAGCATCTAGCCTCAAAACCACAGTTGGATTCTCAGTATAATGTCTGCTTTCAGGATGCTGTCTTCACCGAACACGAAAGTTCTCCGGGTGCTTTAACTAAATATCCTTAGAACAGACCCAGAAACGACCCGCCTCAAGCCTAGTTTAATTTAGATTTCCCTCTAAAGAGAAAGGTGCTAGATCAGGTCGAGAAGTACTTAAGTAGCATGGGCTGCCTTACAGTCCGGCTGCACTGGGGGACCATCCCACCCTAACCACCTGCAAGGAAGGGCTGGGCTCGGACGGCCCCACATGGTCAACCGCCGAAGGAAGAGAATTAAGGAAAACACGTCGGGGTCGGAGAAGGGCCCAGGAAGCCCCTCGTGTCCGGGCACGGGGGTGTGGCTGCGGAGCAAGAACGAGCCGGTCAACCCAGCGCGATTCCCCCGAGCCGGAGGGGGTCGCGAGGGCCCCCGGAGAGCCCGGGCCACACTGCCAGCCCCCGGCCCGGGTCGTGAGCCTCGCGCAGTGAGCAGCCGCGCAGGCCGGTGCCCCGCCGGGAGGTGCCCAGTCACCGGCCCTGACTCAGCTAAAAGCCGGCGTGGCGTCTCCTCCCTTTCGGCGCCGGCTGCGATCCCACTCACCGGCTGAAGTGATCATGGCTGCGCCCCGTACTAGCCCGCCCGCTCGCTCCCTCGCTCGCTCGCCGCACCGGCCGCGCCGTCTGTCAACTCCCTGCCCGCTCGCTCCGCCGCGCCGCCTGGCTCCCCGGGTGCCCGGTTCAGTCAGTCGCCTCTTCAGGCCACCGGCTCGCTTCTCATCCAGGACCCCGCCCGCCCCGGGGCTGCCCGCTGTCCCGCCTGCCGCCTGGCGCGAAGTCTCCCCAGGCCTGTGTCTTCCGTGCCGCCACTGCCGCCCCGCCTCGCGAGGGAGGGTGCACGGAGAGCTGCATGGTGTTCTCTAACCCTCCTCGAGGTCAGCGATCCCGCGGGAATGGAAACCGTCGTCCGCACCTGGGATCAGGCTTCAGAATAGCCACCCCTAGAGAAAGGACTCCCTGCCCCCCCGCCACCGTCACCCGCCATTGCTGAGAAAAACGGGTTGAGGAGAGGTGCTCGCGGGGCTCGTAGCGCCACCTGCTGCTCTGGAAGTCTCCCTGCAGCGCCCACCCCGCGCCCCAGCCAAGCCTTTAGGGATCCCGGTAGGGCAAAGAGCGTTTTCTTAGAAGGGTGATTTTCCATTTTTTTTAAAAAACCAGGGCCCAGCTTCCAAAGAAATCCAAACATAAATGCTTTACAATCATAGCACGATGAATCCCTAAGCAAGCACTGGTTTATAATAAAGTTGAACAATGAAGGTTTTTATTTACATTTGGAATAGTTAATACTGTACATGGTTTAAAAATCAGAAATATAAAAAGATATACAGTGAAAAGTGTTCTGAAGGAAAAACAAATTTTCCGTTCTTGTCTTACATCTGACCAGTTCCTCTCTCCCTCCGTAGCGACAGGTTCCTGTTTTTTATTGTATCTAATTTGGAATGCCTGTTGTGATAGCCATCTGCAGTCTTGTACCAGCTTTACTAAACAATTTACTTCCATAGTCAGTACTGAGAAAACCTTGACAAAGATTTGTGACAAATGGTGGCATTTTAAAGCCACTATCCTTATCAAGCTACTCTTCAGCTGGATAGTGACCTACTAAAGCTTATTTCTGAGGCCTTCTTGAAACAATGTAACCCAGTGGCACAAGCCAATGTTTTGCAGTTGAAATAAAATTTGGTTTATGACACACTTGAGCGTATGTGTGAATTTTTTTTTTTTTTAACTCCTGTGGCCAAGTTTCGTGACGTGAGATCTTAGTTCCCCAACCAGGGATCCAACCCGTGCCCCCCTGCTTTGGAAGTGTGGAATCTTAACCACTGGACCGCCAGGGAAGTCCCAGGGCATGTGTGAATTTTTTTTAAATTAGTATTCTTAGGCTATGGTTGTTAAAATATATTAAATATAATTATTAAACACTTTTCAAGAACCTGTAGCTCAGATTGAAAGATGCTCACCTTGGAGGTGTGCATGAAAAACAAACAGATTGAGTGCGTGGGAGTATTATTTTACAGAGGCACTTTGGCTGATCCGTCACATAAAGATAATTGTGCGCCCCACACTCCTAAAAGAATCAGACACAAACGCTAACAGTTAACGGGAATGAGTGAAGCAGGCCGAGTGTAAGAAAACACCAGCTCAGCAGGATGGTGCACGGCAACTGACACTAGTGTCAGGGAAGCAGTAGGGGGTGGTGGTGACTGTGACAGAATGAAGAGTGATGCCGCATCCAAAGAGAGCCATGGCTACTCAGCTCCGACAGTGTTGCAGTGCCAAATGCAGGGCTACTGTCGTGAGAGCTTCTGATTTTTCCAAGAAAAGCCAGAAATCGGAATTTTGTGTGAAATCCTCGGAATTGTACATGTTGGCAAATTGGGTGAAATGGGTGAAGGGGGTGGAAAGGTACAAACTTCCATTTATAGGATAAATCAGTCCTGGGGATGAATGTACAGCATGACGACTTACAGTTGTATATTGGAAAGTTGCTAAGAGAGTAAATTTTAAAAGTTCTGATCCCAAGAAAAAATTGTAACTTGGTGTAGGGACGGATGTTAACTAAACTTAGGGTGATAAGCAGTTCACAGCATACACATATACCAAATCATTAGGCTGTACACCTAAAACAAATACAATGTTATATGTCAATTATATCTCAAAAAAAAATGTTGGCAACTAATTCTAAATGTTTTAAAGCAGAGAGGTGGCCAGTTTGCCATCTCTGCTCTTCAAAAAGAAGACATTCTCTATGGAAGGACGATTCTTCTCTGGCTGGGACGCTGAGCTTGTAATTGCCACAGTCTCATCTGAGCCCCATGGGAGCCCTCTGAGAGGTCCCTCTCTTCTTGGACATTCTGCTGTCCCAGGCCTCTGGCTTCTCCCTCTCCATTCCATTCTGCACTCTTTAGTCAGAGCAATCTTTTTCAAAATTCAACTCTGACCACGGCCTCTGCTCCTTGAAACCCCGAGTCCCCATCTTGGGCTCTATTCTTCTGCTTTGTTCTTCCCTGTTTCTGTGCACAGGCTTCTTCTCACTCCCCGTTCTCGCTGTGGGAGTGCAATGCCTCGGATTGCTATGGACAAGGTGGTGGCCCTAAAATGTACCCCTGCAGCCCTGCCCTCTCTCCAGAGCATCAGACTCACACACCTACCAGGCATCTCTGCTTGACGCTCCTTAATTCAACGACCTCAAAGTTGCATACATTGAGGCCCCACCCCCCACCCCCGCTGCATGTGTGTCTCCTGCCTTGATCCCAGTGTGATGAAGGGCATCCATCAGCTACTGAAGCAGGGCCCCCAGGGAGAGGGTGGGTAGAGGGCACCATAGACTGTTCTGTCCCCCCAACCTGGTCTGCACCAGATATGGTCCTCCCTAATCTCTCTCACACCAGCCCAGCCTCCCATCTCACTCCATCACCCACTATTCATCTCCCCCTCTTCTTTCCTGGCCGCAACAGTTCCCAACAGCCTTGACTTCCTGCTCACCATGGCACAATTCTCCAGGCCATTCTTCACAGCTAGCCTGGAGCACTACCCAAAACAAGGAAGGCAGGGACTGTCTCCTCCAAGCTTCTCCAGGACTTTCATCCAACCCTGCTTACCCTCCATCTTTATGTCCCACCCCTCTGCCCTGTGTGCCACACTCTGGCCATCCTGAACTGCTCCGATTCCCAAAAAGGCTGTGCGGGCATGGTACCTTGTCTCTGACCTCAGTACCTGCTCTCTGCTCTGTCTTCAAGGCCTCTTCCCCTCATCCCCAGCACCTCCTCCAGGAAGCCTTCCTTGACCACCCCACCATGTGTCCTGTTACAGCCTTTACCCACACAGCTATAATCATGTCTTCTTGCCTATGTCCCAACTGAACAAGGAACTACTCAAGGGCACAGTCACATCTTATTCATCTTCGTGTCCCCTAGAGTAACTAGTACAGGGTCAGGCACATAGCTGGTGCTCAATAAATATTTGTTGGATGAATGGATCAACACAGGGTCAGTTAGTTATTGGCACAAGGCTAGAACTCAGACCAGTGTCTCAGAAACCCCTGCCCTCTCCACGACTCTAAAATGTGCTCTTTTTAGAGGACACTTAGGACACAGTAAAACCACAGAAAGAATTCTTACCCAGTGCTCTGTTCATAAACAACTATCTCCCTCCAAATACAGGAATAACACAAAAGATCTCAAAACCCAAACGAGGTCAGCTGTGGGCTCACACAGTTACGCACTAGGCGGGGATCTCTGTCAGGGTGACGGGAGGAAACCGTGACCCTGATTTTTCTTTGCGGATGTGCCCACCTTGAGCAGGATTCAGTCCGAAGCTTCGCCGAAGCACCTCCCTGGCCCGCGCGGCGCCCTCTAGTGGTCACAGCGTTCCCCAGAAGGCAGAGCACATGGGAAGGGGCGAGCGCTCTATGACCACCCACCTCTACCCACCCTCATCCCCTCAACCCGCGAGCCTTCTGGCATTTGAATCCTGGGTCTTAGGAGGGCTCGGTCTCCTGTCAAGGACTGGGCTCGACTGCTTTTTGAGCTGCACAGCGATAAGGTGGAAAGGGCGGTGTCGGTGCCAGGACACCAGGGATCAAATCCCTGTTGCACAGCAGCCCTGGGGTCACCTGAGCCCTGCTGTAGAGGGGGCTGGTCCACCTACCTGGCGCAGCTTGTGAGGGGAGGTGCTCTAATCAAGGGCTTGGCATAGAACAGCGCGGAATAAAACTGGCCACGAGGCTAGTGGTTGCTTCCTGTACAGCACGCCGGCCACGTGCTTTCAGAGTAAAAGCGTTTATTCAGGGAGCAGAAACGTGAAACGCAGACGGTGACTCGGGCCTCCCGTAGGTATGTGCTTGGTTGGAGGGAAACGCCCAGCTGGGGCTGTAATTGTTTTGGATGGACTGAGGCACGAAAGAACCCGGGAAGCCATCGGAGACGCTGGGCTCTCTTCCCTCTAAGGACAGGGTCCAGGAGGGCAACGCCTATCATGGGCAACCGGAAGTCTGCCCTGGATGAAGTGATGCTGGAAGCCACTGTTCCCTCGCTGGGGGAGGGGTGGCTGGGGGCGGGGGGAGGGTCTATGATGACCAACCAGCTCTGGGCAAGTGGCCAGGGGTGGGAGGAGCCACAATGAACCCTCAAGCGAGACCTCCTGCACTCTGGCTGTCCTATCTAGTGGCTACTAGACCCAGGTGGCCACTTGAAACGTGGCTAGTGCAACCCAGGAACTGATTTTAAATTAAAATTGTATTTTATTGAAATTTAAAGACTGGTACCCAATTCAGTCATTGGAAAACTTTTTAAGTATCTTTGGAACAATTGAGGATGTGAATCTATTTTTTCAACTATAAAGTTAATGAAATCTAAATACAGATTAAGTATATTGGATAAAAATTTAATTTCTGAATTGGCTGCAAGTGTAAAGTTCTCACAGGGTTTCAGAGACGCAAAATGCCTCATTAAAGTTTTTTTTTATATTTACAGTTGAAATGATACTATTTTGGACATACTGGGCTAAATAAAATGTTCATAAAATTAATTTCACCTGTTTCTTTTGATTTTTTTTTTTCTAATGTGGACACTAGAAAATTTAAAGCTACCTATGTGCCTGGTAGGTTCTTCTGAGACAGGGCTGGTCTAGACTCACCCCGAGGTCTCAGTCCCTCTGCCCTCCTATTCAGGCCTGGCCCCTTGGCCTGCTTCACCATCATGGCTGCTCTTTGCTGGTGGCACGTAGGGGGCCAGACCAGATCAGGGGGCAGAATCTGAAAGTGAGACCCACCCCTGTCAGGGATCAAGGGGCTGTTCTGGAGAGGGCTATGCACCTGGGACAGGGGAGGGGAGGGATGTCAGAGTGAAGGCATTCTGGGGTTAGGGTAATGATCTGAGGCAACACCCTGCTCTGAGAAGACCTTGTTAAACAGTGAGGGAGAGAAAGAACTCATGTGTCAAGACAGAGACCGAGTTTCTGCAGCCAGGACTCATTCTGAGGGCTTGGCTCCAAGGACTAAGCTAAGCGCCTAATTACTCCATATAAGTGCAGAGCAGGACAGCAACAAGCATGACTTGAGACTGAACATCTGCATTTCTGCCTGAGGGTCTCTGAAATTCACTGTCTGCACTTCAGCAGGAACCCTGGCTGGAGCTGAGCAGCTCAGGGAGGAAGCCAGACAAGATTCTCTCTCTTGCCAGAGCCCTGGACCCACAGCAGCCCTAGCGCCCAGTCGCACACCACGGTCCCTTGGAGTCGAATTCCAAGATCCCTGTGAACCACAGCATGGCCCAGTGGGGTAGTCTCTGTTTCTCCTCCGTATTAGGCAGCCTCAAATAGAAGGCAGCCAGAGGGCTCTGGCCCAGGGGCCAAAGGCATCAGAAGGAAACGTGTGGGGTCCTGGGCGTCACCCCTGCCTTCTCCATTTCCCCTTGAACTTTCCACGTGTCAGCATATGGCAGGCTGCCCAGACCAACTTCCTCATCTGTCCCAATCCTTGATCCACTTACACACAAAACCAGGTCAGAAGGGGGTCATCTGGGTACAAAATAACCGGCTCCTCTACTGTGCTGGCTATGTTTGCCACCCAAACAGGACAAAGTGCAGCCTCCTGACCACAGGGGCAGCCCTGCAGCACGGATCTGCTACACTTTGAAGTATAGACTGCTTTCAGGTTAACGTGGCCACTGTCAACCTTCCCCAGGGAGGTGGGGTCCTAGGTGGTCTGCCCCCCGTAAGAGGGGCTTGTTTAGACCACAGGTGTAGGGGCCTCAGCCCTTGACCCCTTTGCAGCTTTGCCTTAAGCTTTGGTTTGATAACCAAGGGATTCTTGTGCAGAAGGTCTTGTAAACAAATATTTTGAGAGGAAACTGTGACGTACGTAGTATAAAGTGTTCTCTGAGACTCAGTTAAGGCCATTTTATCTCGTTAGACATTCGCGTGTGCAGACACACACCCTAATAAATACCAAGTTAAATGCTATCTCTTAAAAAAAAAACCCTCTTTTTAAATATCTACTTACACTTTCCAGCTACACGTTTTCCAATCCCAGCCAATAGGGTTGTGGAGATGTCACCCAGGGCGGGACTGAGGGACTTTAGGCCAGACGATTCCATTTATTATCCATGGAATTCCATTCCATCTGCCATTTAACCAGATGCCTTGCTCCCAAGGGTCCCTTCAAGGAACACTTTTATGAGAATAAAGATCCATTCCGTTTCCAATTAGCCGGCAATTAGGTACTGTTTGGTTTTATTAGATATTAGGAATTATTGATTCAAGTCAGAAGTAACACAACCACTGCCATATTAGAAAGATTAGCACCGAAGAGCCCACACGGGGACCTGACTGGAGGCCCCTCACCGATGGCTCCTGGTACCACTGACCTAATTCTGCCCTCAGACAGGCCCACCCCAACCTTTGTGCCTTGTAAAGGGTCCCTAGAGAAGAGACCCACTGCCAAAGCCATCCCTTCTGCTACCTAACTCTTCTGTCTGCTAGAAGACGGCAACAACATTTCCAGAAAGGATGGGGCGTATCTTAGCCATTCTCAAGGAAGCAAAGATGGGTCTCAGTCCCGTTCAACATTTGGGAGGCAGAACCCAAATCTCAGTAAAGACAGACCTTCTCTCTTCAACTATTCACAGCAAATACTGAAGGTAACGAAAAAATAATGAGTAAACCACCTTTTATACCAGAGTCTTGCAAACTCACTTGCCCACCTGGACCAGGACCAGGCAATGGCATATTCAGATGAAGAGAAGCAGAGGAGTGGCAGAGGTAGGCGGGAGGGATGCAGGACACTGGAGAGGACAACATGCCCCATCCTTCACCCAGAAAACCAGCTTTTTTACATGCAATCTCCCAAGTTTCAAATGTTGGCAACAAATACAAAAGATTTTTAAACACAGCAGAGGCTACTGTCTTGTGACTTCTGCCTTAGACAATTTCCTAACTCAAAAGAAGCTCCCGCCCCCCATCAAATAACAAAACTTCAACCAAATTATTACAAAGAAATTAACAGAGAAATAGAAAAATATAGCAGCTTCAAAAATACCAGTCTTGGGGCTTCCCTGGTGGCGCAGTGGTTAAGAATCCGCCTGCCAACGCAGGGGACACAGGTTCGATCACTGGTCTGGGAAGATCCCACATGCCGCAGAGCAACTAAGCCCAGGTGTTACACCTACTGAGCCTGCGCTCTAGAGCCCACAAGCCACAACTACTGAAGCCCGCGTGCCTAGAGCCCGTGCTCCACAACGAGAAGCCACTGCAATGAGAAGCCCACGCACTGCAACGAAGAGCAGCCCCCACTCGTGGCAACTAGAGAAAGCCCGCGCGCAGCAACGAAGACCCAATGCAGCCAAAAATAAATAAATAAAACAAATAAATTTATTAAAAAAAAATACCAGTCTCCCCATTTTATTTTATTTTTTTATTTTTTAACGTTTTCATCTTTAATGAAATGACTTTGGAAATAACATTCATTTCCATGAAACCAATACTACAGTTTTTGGAGTCACAGTAAGATACACAGAATTATATCTGTAATTAATATGAATGCCAACATTTCAAGCAGTAATTTCTGTTATATGGCAAACAAAATCAAGAAAGCAACCGTCAAACAAGAGACCCATAGCTTCAGAGAAGTCAAATCCCAGGATAGCGTATGAGAACAGTTGCTGCTTCAGCGAAGGGTTTCTGGCGAAACCAATGATGAGGCTGCCGAAGGCTGTTCCCATAACAGCACCAGAATCAGCCACTCCTACTGCTGTAGCACCTGCACCAATAAAATTGGCTGTAGTATCAATGTCTCTGCTGATTGCACTGGTCTAAAACTCCCTTTGGATTAACTGAGACACACCATTCTGGGCCCCATTAAGTACTGAAGAGCCCTCTCCAGCCCTAGCCTCTGGTCGAGATAACACTGATGCAGAAATTGGTCTGTATGCAACTCTGGATCCAACTCGGATCAGAGCAGGGTGCAGGCGAGCTTGCGCAGGCGAACATCTTGCGCTCTTCAGGGCAGCTGGAGGACTTGGTTGACAGGCAACGTGGGCTCCTCTCCTGCTTCCTCTCTTCCCGGGAGGTGGCCGTGGCCGTGGTGGTAGAGGTCCAAGGAATGGGGCTCCCCATTTTAAAACAAAGTCAACAGCAATTCATTTTGTGTAGGAGGAAGTCAGCTGTATCCTTCCTGTCATCCTACCTGCCCTCACACTCATATGGACCAGGCTCCCTATTACAGAGAACAAATTGAGGCATAGAGCAGGGAGGGCCCCTCCTTAGCATCAAAGAGCTCCTCGGCCACAGAAGGTTTCCCATTCCCCATTTGGTCGCCATCACAGCAAGAACTGAAATAACTAATACAAGTTACGTAGCATCTTGCAGAGTGCTGGGCACAACTGCATGTCTGCTGAGTGAATCATGCGTGAACGAATGAATTTAGCTGCTTCCCTCAGACAGTGCTTTCTACTTGGGAAAATCAGGAGCTGTGCTTGCCATTCCAAAGACTGAATTTCTCCAGGGGCAGGTGAGAAAGACAAGGGAGCTAAGACAGAGTTCCCTCTCTGAGTGAAGAGTCAGATGGTCTTCCCGGCTTTTAAGGGAACATCATTGACCCTGACTGACTCATAAACAGAGAAAAAAGGATTGAGGAACTCGGCACCTCTGGGCTTCGTCTGCTTTGACCTTGGGTTAGGACCTGAGATCGAGAACAGATCCTATGCTCTTGTAATCCATACCCCTAACTTTCCTTCTGTTTGGTGCTGTGGTTAGTCCCTAGCATCTTTATTCTCAAAGAACGCGGCACAGAAAGTTAATGTCAACATGAGGAAGAAACATGGTCCTTTCTTCTCAAGAATGTGCAAAGCTATTTACGCCCTGGGCCTGCAGCACAGGGATCATACTGGCTCTGGCCCTAAAGGCCCCCAGGGTGGCAATGCATCTTTATTCTGCCTTGCTCTGGCAGCCAAAGCCCCAGGAAGCCCAACTCTCTCTGCTCTGGGGGACTCTTCCTAGAATTTGACAGGGAGGAGATTGTCTCATCTACAGTTTCTCAAAGTTGCCATGATTGGCATTTTGAATGGAACAATTCTGTGCTGCTGGAGATTGCCCTGCACATTGTGAGATGCCCACTAAATTCCAGGGGTGTCCCACAGTTGCAGTGACTCTCCCAGCACACCACACATGCACACACACGCACACACACACACACAAATTTCCAATACTGCCTGGAGCGGGTAGCCTGGCCCCTGGCTGAGAGCCACTAGGCTGGTAGCGCCCTCACGTGTTTGAGAAACAGAAGACCCAAAGGTTGAGTGACAGGTCCAAGGCTCCCCTCTCAGATCTGATGATTTCTAGTCCAGTTGCTCTTGAAATGATGGATACTCATGCAAACAATCATGGGATGTCACAGCACCGCAGAACCTCAAAGCAGATAGCCAGCTGTCTCAACGGCATAGAGAAACCACGGCACAGAGAGAAAAAATAACCCCACAGTGACCAGAGAGTGAGCAAATGCGAGGGGGGGGCAGATTCCCGGAGGATACACTTTCTTAGGTCCTGCTTAGCTTAGTAAGTCCCGCTGCTTGGCTGGTAACAGGTCAATGCAACAGCCCCCTGGAAGGTGGGGTTTTGTAGCATCCCAAGGTCAACACGGAGGCAGGGTAGCTCAGTGAGAGCCAGCCCCCTGTCTGTAGGTTAGAGCCGGGGCAGCCACGGGTCCAGCCTTCATCTCAAGTCTCCGGCGGGCTCAGTGGGGGTGGAGGCAACTCTATCACAGGCTACTGACCCCTTTCTGGGATCCTCGCAATCTCCATTGGGATATACGACTGTCAGTGCCAGCTCCTCCTCAGGATCCTGGAAGTTACCTGGAACACAAGAGAAGGAATCACCCAATGAGAAGATAAAGTTTATGAGTGGGTAAGCTGGGAATGAAAGGGAAGGAGTTGGCCCCAGTGACTCTCTGCTTTAAAAACACAACAAAATACGTAGCGAAAACCTTAAAAATGTACATACCCTTTGACCCAGCAATTCCACTTCTAGGATTTTATCCTAAGGAAATAATTAGGAATAATTAGTGGAACTGCTCCAGCCATCTTGCTACCAGCATACGGATGAAACAGCACTGAGGACGGCCCAGCAAAGAGAAGGAAAAAACCTGGGTCCTTGAAAGTGTTGCTGGACCCCTAAATCAACCAGCCCTGAAACTGACTCCACTTCTAGACTGTCTTTTAGGTGAGATGATGAATTCCTCGTCTGCTTCTGCTAGTTTGAGTCATGGCTTCTTTACCTATAGCTGAGAGCATCCTAACTGATTCGATATCTGACAAAGGGATTGGCTGAGTAAACTGTGGCTCAGTCACATTATGGGATTCAGGCATTAAAAATGACGTACAGGGCTTCCCTGGTGGAGAAGTGGTTAAGAATCCGCTTGCCAATGCAGCGGACATGGGTTTGATCCCTGGTCTAGGAAGGTCCCACATGCCGTGGAGCAACTAAGCCCGTGGGCCACAACTGCTGAGCCTGCGCTCTAGAGACCGCAAGCCACAACTACTGAAGCCCACGTGCCGAGAGTCCGTGCTCCGCAACAAGAGAAGCCACCACAATGAGAAGCCCGCGCACCGCAACGAAGAGTAGCCCCTGCTCGCCGCTACTAGAGAAAGCCCAAGCGCAGCAAAGAAGACCCAACGCAGCCAAAAAAAAAGAAAAAAAAAATGTTTATGATTCCTTTGCTTTTTTTCCCCTTTAGTTTCCAGATACATCCAAAATGATGATGGAGAGGTTGAAGTTAACATTTTTGCAATTAAATATATTAAATATGTGATACATTTTGCAGATGATTTATGTATTATATAGAAGTGAATTTATTAATATTTAAGTAGTACAAGGCAATATAAATAGATAGCTAGATAGACAGACAGACAGAATGGTCTACCCAAATTATAGTTGACTCTGAGTGGGGGAATTAAATGAATGATTTTTAATATTTGTGTTTCTTCTTTTGTATTTTTTGAGCTTTCAATTGTGTAGACAGAATTCTAAGACAGCCCCCAAGATTCCCATTCCTTGGTGTACTTATCCTGCATAATCCCCTCCTTTGAGTGTGGGTGGGGCCTGTGATTCTGATGAGATAGTCATGCCATAGATCTGGGTATGTGACGAAGGTGATGGGGAGACACTCCTGTGATTATGTTATGTTATAGGAGACTGGAGATTCTCCTCAGGATGGAAGGAGCAGCTGCTGTGTAGTGAGTGAGCCTGGGAGAGGAGACAGCTTCAGGGCCTCTTGGAGGTGACAGCCAGCAAGGTGGGGACCTCAGTGCTCCAGCAGGGTGCAGTCCCCCGCTAGGTGGGCTCTGCCTCTGGTCTCTCGCTGCTCCTGCAGTCCAGTCACTTCGCTATACACCCTAATCAGCGCACACCCCTGCTCAGAAGTCGCCAGGGTTCCCTATTCCTGAGAGACTTGGGTCCAGGGCCCTGATGTGACTCCAACTCTCCTCTTCATCCTCGGCCCTCACCAGTCTCATTCTGCACCTCACCCCCAGGGCACTCTTTTCTGAGCTTGACATCATGCTGTCAAGCTTTTGTTCATGGTGTTCCCTCTCCAAATCTTCCCATTTCTAAGAAAATCCCCCAACCTCCAGCTCAAAAGTCACTTGTTAAACTCCCTGGATCCTCAGGGGAGACAATGCATTTGGCTCCAGGTGCCCCATCACCTACGTCTGGCAACTGTCTTCCAGCCCCGCCCACAACCCCTTCCCTAGGCAGAGACTCCTGGGGCGAGAGCCCCGCTGACCCAGCCTGAGTGCCAGCTGCCTGGGGGTCAAGGCACCTCACGTTGCTCATCCCCACGTCCCGCACAAGGCAACGTCTTCGCCGATGGTGGGCCACTCCATCCCCATGGTCCACTGTGTGCACGTGACCGTAACCCCAGGCCCCCCTCAGGGTCCAGGAAGCTAGGAAGGCGACACACTCACCCTGAGCTGGGTCACTGGGGGAAGTGGCATCTGGGTCCTTCCCCCGGCTCCAGGGACCCCAGGAAAAGCATGCCAGCAGTCCTGGGAGGCCGGGTCTCTCCCACGCTCCTTCTGCTAGAAAGAACACAAGGTCCAAGAGGCAGTGGGGTCAGATGGGGCTTGACACGACTGAGAGACTTTCTGTTCAGCCACCCAAGAGCTTCAACTGTCAACTGCCCTAGTTTTAACTGCCTGATTAAAAAAGAAAGATTCTGATTTGCAAAAGGGGGTAGGTTTTTGAGCTTTAAAAAAAAAAACCAAAAAGAAAGACTGCTTTTATATACCTATTACCTAATTTCATCTTCGCAAAAACTCTATGTAGGTACCATGTTGGAGAAACTACAGTAACAAAAATGACATGAAATTAATTACAATTACATAGCACCAAAGAAAAAACTCAAGAAGCAGTAATTGCCCCCCTACCCCTGGATTTGTAGTTCAAACTATTTTTTAAATTTTATTGAAGTTTAGTTGATTTACGATGTTGTGTTAATTTCGGCTGTACAGCAAAGTCACTCAGTCATACATATATATACTTTTTTCATATTCTTTTCCATTCTGCTTTTTCACAGGATACTGAATATGGTTCCCTGTGCTATACAGTAGGACCTTGGTGTTTATCCATCCTATATACAGTAGCTTGCATCTGCTAATTCCAAACTCCCAATCCTTCCCTCCCCCACCCCTCCTCCTCCTTGGCAACCATAAGTCTGTTCTCTATGTCTGAGAGTTTGTTTCTGTTTTGTAGGTATGTTCATTTGTGTCGCATTTAGGATTCCACATATAAGTGATAACATATGGTATTTGTCTTTCTCTTTCTGACTTACTTCATTTAGTATGATAATCTCTAGTTGCATCCATGTTGCTGCAAATGGCATTATTTCATTCTTTTTATGGCTGAGTAATATTCCATTGTGTGTGTATGTGTATATATATATATATATACATACACACACACAATGTGATATATATATATCACATCTTTATCCATTCATCTATCAATGGACATTTAGGTTGTTTCCATGTCTTGGCTATTGTACATAGTGCTGCTATCAACATAGAGGTGCGTGTATCTTTTCGAATTATAGTTTTGTCTGGGTATATGCCCAGGAGTGGAATTGCTGGATCATAGGGCGACTCTATTTTTGTTTTTTTGAGGAACTCCATACTGTTTTCCATAATCGCTGCACCAATTTACATTCCCACCAACAGTACAGAGGGCTCCCTTTTCTCCATACCCTCTCCAACATTTATTATTTGTAGACTTTTTTGCGGGGGGGCCACGCAGCATGTGGGATCTTAGTTCCCCTACCAGGGTTCAAACCCGCGCCCCCTGCATTGGAAGTGCGGCATCTTAACCACTGGACTGCCAGGGAAGTCCCTATTATTTGTAGATTTTTTTATTTTTTTATTTGTAGATTTTTTAATGATGGCCATTCAACTATTCTTGAAATGGCCATCAAACTATTTCTTAATAGAAATAGAATTAATCTTTTTTGATAATCACACACAAAACAATTACATGTCGATTCGAGTTTCCTTATCATAGTACCACCTCAGTTATCTGGGGATTACTTGAGATCCCTAACTATCTGGAATAAGGTCAACTGGAACAAAGTTTTAAAAAAGGACTCCGGAGAGCCAAGACACAGAAAATCCTTTCTCATAATTCTTTACTTGGGGCCAATTTACTCTTAATCTGTACCCAATTCTAAAAAGATTGGGTCCTTGTTTTTCAACCAAAATGCATCTGAATTAAGCATAAACTGGGTAAAAGAGCACTACCAAGAGGCAGGCAACCTACAAGTATAAGAATAGGCATCAGACAGTGAGAAAGAGACTGGAAAGCTCTGCAAGCACTAGCAAAACCTCAGTAGCACGAATCCATGGTGCAACCCACCGCAAAAGCCTGGAAGAAATTACTGGACAATGAGTTATAATTACACCCGTGACCTTTAGTCATTAACGAAAGGTTTCATGTTCAGTATGTTTTGATAAAAGTACAATCGACTTTAACACAATATATAGAATGATTCCCTTGCAAAATGTTAAAAATTTGAAATGTTAGTGTTTAAAAAGAGGCAAGGATTCTGCATGCCAAGCAGGGTGTCAGGAAATGGGAATACAGTGGTGATTAAACTCACAAGGGAAAGTGACAAAACCATGCAGAAGCAGGTTCGGGTTTCATTTGTGAACTTGCAAATGAGAGTGGGCGGGTCAGGGAAGGCTTTCTGGAGGAGGAAGTCCAGTCCTGAATGGTGAGATGGGATTGGTCAGGAAAAGGAGGATGGAAGAAAAGGCTTTTCTCTCTGAGGCAACTGCAATGTAAAAAAAGTTTAGGAGCCCAGAGCAAGCTTGGCTCTGGGGAATTAAAAGTTGTTCCCTGGGGGTGGGGGATGGGGGGTGGTGGGATGAACTGGTAGATTGGGACTGACATGTATACACTAATATGTATAAAATGGATAACTAATAAGAACCTGCTGTATAAAATAATAAATAAAATAAAATTCAAAAAAAAAAAGTTGTTCCCTGGGAATAAGAGATGTCTAAGAGACAAAGGGCTCAGAGAATTTCTAGGCACAGGCTCATTAGGGGACAGAAAATTTTCCCCATGGGGCCAGGTCAGCAAAGGTACCGGCAGCAACAACCCGAATGACAGTCCACCTCAGGACGTTCTCCATGTCTTTCAGAATGCTGGTCCTTGAGTTTCAAATTTAGCTGGCTTCCTCACAGACTCAACAGAAGAGTTGTGGGAAGGGGAGGAGAAGGTTAGGGCAGGCTCCACAGCTGAGATGAATGGTCTTCACCTAGGCAGGCCACGCTGGCAGGTAAGTCTGTGACATTTGCGACATCAGAGGTACCAGGTCTCCTTGCAGGAAAAGCCCCACCCCCGACCCCTGTAAGTCTGGCATCACCCAGTTGCTGAGTTAACACACCAATGCCCAGGGAGGCGGAACACAGCCTCTGTCGTCATTAACTCTTTAGCAAGAAGGTTGGCAGAGGCTGGAAAGCTTGGAGGGCGGCAGGTGATGGAGAGGAGTGGGGGGAAGGAAGCTAGAAGCTAGAAGCTAAATCACTCCGGCTTTTCACCGCTTTGCCAGATCCAGCTGTACTTAACATCCATATTTTAATCTCGGGGCACTGGAAACCTTCTGTAAAACCCTGTGTATCCGGATGGACGAGATTCTGACCCTTTTGCTGATGGCAGCAGTCACTGGGGCTGGGAGAAGACCCGTACTCCCCTCCCCACACTTCAGGAGAGTGGGGAGGGAAGCGAGGGAGACACTGCAGTGGGTAGCCAAGAAGGACTGGTAAACTCTAGGCCCTCAGTCCCTCACATCCTTTCTCCCCTCACCTCCAAGTCCCCGGCATTTATTCCTTGCCTTCTTTTGACCCCGCGGCGTTTCACCGTCGCGTCTCTAGCGCATCCCTAGCTGTGAGCGTCCTAGAAGCTCCTGGCACCGGATAGCCCCCTAGTCCCAATTTTGTCCTCCTCCCACCTTGAAACTGGTGCATCCCAAGGCTTTCCCGTCTCCTCCTCCCCTCCCCCCCCAATCCCAGATCTGTGCCCAGCTCAGTCCAGCCCTCTTTCCACCAACCTCCCCTGCCTTCTGCTTGCCCCCTCGGCTTTCCTAAGCACTCAGAATCCCTTGCACTCAGGATCCACCCGGGACAGACTCGGCCCGTTGCCCAGGGCCCGCTCCGCCCTACCTGGGAGGCCTAGTGCTAGGCACCTCCTCTCTCCTGGCCTCAGTTTACCTCGGTGTACCATGAAGGGGGAGCTGGCCAAAAAAGCTGGCCTTCCCCCAGCCGCCGCCCGCCCACGCCGTCCGGGACCTAGAGCCCACTCACCTGGTCGCAAGCGCCCGGCGGCTTGCAGGGCCCTGCAGGCGGCCGCCTGAACAGTCAAGTTGGAAGCCGGGTGGCCGGGGCAGTAGGCAGCCGCCTGCACCGGGCCTCCAGCCTGGCGGCCGAATACCGTGCGCAGCAGCGCCTCCAGTAGCCGCAGCTCCGGAGCCACCGCGTCCTCGGGCTCCGCCTCGGCCACCAGCACCCCGACCAACGCCGCGCCGGGCCGCCGCCGGCTGCGCACGTCCCGCAGCATCTCCCGCAGGTGGCGCCGCGGCTCCCGGGCTGCCAGCGATGACGCGCGGCACAGCACGAAGACCAGCGGTGAGCGGATGGCGCGCGCCCGGGTCGCGGGCACCTTCTGCGCCCCCGGCGCCCCGGGCCCCGCGCCCTCGGCCGCCTCGCCGCCCGGCTTGCCCGCGGCTTGCTGGGGCGGGAACACCGCCCGGGCGAAGTCCCACAGCAGCGCGCGGCTCTGCTCGCGCTCCCACAGTTCTCCCACCAGCAACACCTGCCCGCAGCCGCCCGCCGCCTCCACCAGCGCCTGGAAGGGCTGCTCAGTCGCGCGCGCGGGCCGAGCAGCCAGCGCCTCCAGCTCGCGCTCCATGCTCGCCGCCTCCCGCCTTCTGCGGCCGCTGCTGCCCTGCCTGGCCAGCTGCCTGCCTCTCGAGGGGGCAGCGGCAGCGGCGGCGGCGGAGACGGCGGCGGCGGCGGCCGGGAGGACACGCCCCCGAGGGCTGCGCCCCGCCCGGCCCCCGGCCCGTGGGCCGGGATCGCCCAGCTCTAGCCGGCTGCTGGGCCGGAGCGGAGGCTCTCCCCCAGGCCTCTAATGGTGGCGCCTCCCGCAGTCCCTGCGGCAGACGCGGGGAAACTGAGCCGTTCATCCATCCATCCACCCATCCATCCATCCAACATTTATTGAACACCTACTAGGTGTACAGGACCCGAAGGTAGAGGAAGACAGAAAATTATCATGTGAGCAAATGGACCTTCACAAGCTAGATTGGTCTGAGGCCTGGAGCAGATAGATTTCTGAGTTCTCATGGTTCGGGGACAGGAAGTTTTGGAGGCCGGGCTGCCGGTGACTGCTGCTTTGAAGTGAAGTTGGCGGGTGGGGCAGGGCACCAGATAAGGCGGTAGTGAGGTGAGAAAAGAAGGGAAGCAGGGGTCTCTTCTGTTACTTCTGTCCTTGACTCACCTTTTGGGCCTTCAGCATTTAGAAAACGAATTGAGGGCTCATTGTTTCAACAAGTCCTCATGACCTGCAGGGCATTGTCCTCCGCACTGGGAAGTGGAGGCAGATCGTGTTGCTCTCTGTGGAACGGAAAGTCTAGGGGGGCAGATGTGGGGCACGGATGGTGTTCTGATCTATGTGTGCAGGAGGGGGACAAGAGGATGTCAGTAGGCCAGGTCAGAAGCAGGAATGCATTTCCTTTCATTCTAAGGGTCTAAG
The DNA here is from genome assembly GCF_003676395.1 of Aethalodelphis obliquidens. Lineage (NCBI taxonomy): Eukaryota > Metazoa > Chordata > Mammalia > Artiodactyla > Delphinidae > Aethalodelphis > Aethalodelphis obliquidens. Next base: position 8,504,232 of record NW_020837946.1, read on the forward strand.
TCAGCTTCGTCCGATAGAACATTCGGTGGTGATGGAAGTGTTTTGTATTATCTGTACTGTCCAATGCAGTAGCCACTAGACATATGTGCTATTATGGAGCACTTGAAATCTGGCTAGTGCAAGATTTAGATTTTATTTCATTTCAATTAAGTGTAAATAACTACATGAAGTGAGTGGCTAGGGCATTGGGCAGTGCTGGTCAACGCTCTTTACCTCTCCTCTATTACTCGGTATAGACCAAAGGCCCCTTTGGGTCAATAACTTGTTAATACTCAGCTCTCTCCTTCACCGTATAACCCACAATCTGCTCTTGTAGTTACTGTGTTTCCTGCCCCCTGTAATTATGTTGAAACATCTCCTCCTGGAGAGTTTGTATGTCCATTCAATAAAGCAAACCTTTTCTGAGCACCTCCTGTGTGCAAGCAGTGGGGATTCAAACATATCCAAGCAGCTCTGCCCTAAGTCTGATCATCCTACAGTGGTATAGCCAATGTTGGGGGGAAGGACCCCATATCTTTGTTGTGGGCTTTGTTGTGCCTCTCTATACCATCTCTGCCCATGATGGATATCCAGGGGCTTGGGTGGGAAAAACACAAGATATGGAGCAAGAAGCCCTGGGCTGGAGTCAGGTTGGGTTCCAGCACCAGCTCAGTGATTCAGTCAACCTATCTGTATTTAGGGAACATCTCTCTACCATGCACTGTGCTGGTGCTGGGAAGACAGCTGTGAACAGGCCAGGTTCCTTTGTGGAGCTGACGGTCTAGTGGAGGCTGGGAGAGAAAGACGAGAAACAAGTAAATTCATAAATAACAGCTTCAGACAGTGATTGGTGCAATGAAAAAAATAATGCAGGGCTGACACTATGGTAATGTGCTTGAGATGCTGGCCCATTCCCGTGCAACCCTGAAGATGCCACGGAAGCAAGAAGGAGGTTGAAGAGGACTGAGAAACAAACCTAAAAACTATGAGACGGGCCCTCCCCCACCCTACCTTCCTGGAGGCCGCAGGTGGTTGGGTTGTGGTGTGTGGGAGAGAAACAGAAGTCCTTTCCAGATGATCCTCATCTTCTAAAGTTAAAACAATATGTGTGTGTGTCTGTGTCCAGAAGAATATATTCAAAAAGTAGTCATACTCATCTCTAGATAGTAAGAATGACAGGTAATTTTTATTTTGTCCTTTTTGCTTATCTGTATTTTCTAACTATATAAAATAAATGGGATACCTTTGTTATAAGAAAACAATGAAAGCTATTAGTTTAATCAGATTTCTGGAAAGTATAAGCCAGGACAGATTTAATCAATAAATGAATTAAGATTCATTTCAGCTGCTAATGACACAGACTACAAATAACAGTGGCATAAACACAATGAAAGTTTATTTTTCTCTCTTGTAGAAGTTTGGAGGTGGACAGTTTATGGCTGATGTAGTAGCTCTGTTTTACTAGGTCTTTGAAGACTCAGGTTGCATTCCAGATCACTATTCCCCCATCTCTTCTTCATGATTCAAACTCACAGCTAAAGCTCCAGTCATTACCTCTGTGTTCCAGGCAGCTGGATAGCAGAGGGCTGAGGAAGGAACAAAATTCAATCGACTTCAGATTTCTTTAATAGTAACACTGGATTTAAGAAGATAGGGACTGTCCTGGCGGTGCAATGGTTAAGACCCTGCACTTCCGCTGCAGGGGGCACAGGTTCTATCCCTGGCTGGGGAGCTAGGATTCTACATGCTGTGTGGTGCAGACAAAAAAAAAAAAAAGATAGTTGAATAATATTTTTAAAGTATCAAAGAGAAAGAACTTTGAAGCTAGATTTTGCTAAATTATCAGGCATATACAGGAGATAACGCCTTTATCACATACAGCCCCCCTTTGAAAGTACCGTTAGAGGAAACATTCCAACAAGAAGAGAAATAAATACAGGTGTGCTCAACAATAGGGAGTAAGAGGGATTAAATCACTTGCTTAAATTATTCTTGTCTAAGTAAACGGTGCACTGTGGTGCCTGCAAAGCACAGCTCCGGCGGGCAAAGCTGGGAGGGCGGCAGAGTGGCTGGGAGCCCTACCAGGTAAGTGGAAAAGGAATTGGCCCCATTTGGTTACCTTTCTGAGGAAGAGAGGAAAACTTATCAGCTGATTAGAGAGGAACTCTCAGAGGTGCCGGTGTTTTTGTTTTGTTTTGTTTTGGCCGCACTGCACGGCATGGGGGATCGAACCCGTGCCCTCTGCATTGGAAGTGCAGAGTCTTAACCACTGGACCACCAGGGAAGTCCCTATGCTGGTGTTTTTGTACTTTCTCGTGAGGCTTGTCTAAAACCAACACGCTCTGCCTCTCCAGCTATTTATTCTCTGGCTCTAAATTTCCAGGTAACAATACCAAACTTTCCAGTGGTGGGTTGGAGGGTAGATCAGACAGCGGGTGGGGCATTAAACAAAGGTCAGAGTCCAGGGCTAGTGAAGTTTATCTTTACCTGTATTATTTACATGGCAAAGGTTCAGGTAGTAAATTAACACGAAATTACAAAGACCTTAGGAAAAAGGCAGGATGCCAAGGATATTTCTTCCCCCCCTCTGTCCATGCCCTAAAAATCATAAAACAACCAGGCTTTTTCTTGTTTCTCTGGTTTATCAATGGAGATGTAAAGTGAAACTGGGATTTCTGAAACAGTTTGCTTCTTCATGTTCACTCAAGCAGAACTTGGGAGGAAGAGTGACAGAAAAGTGCTGATTTGGAAAACAAGGAGTAGTCTTGGTTGAGTTGCTTTCTTTCGCCTCTCTTCTCCCTCTCTTTCATCCTATTCTCCTTTTCTTCCTTCCCCTCCCCTCCCTTCCTTCCGCTCCCCGTTTCCTGTGTCCCCACCGTTTCCTTTCTCCCTTATCATCACTCTTCCTTCCCTCTTTCTTTCCTCTCTTTTGTCCTTCCACACTCTCTTTTCTCCCCAAGACAATTGTTTTGGGAGCTGCGAGGAAGGTGGGACCTGGGGAGACTGTATGGGCTCCCTGGTGAGACAGATAGAGGAAAAGAGATCTTAAATGTGACGAAGACCATGGAGGGAAAGGAAATTGGGGGAGCCCCTGGACCACAGAGGAATAGGTTGGGGTGGGAGGAGGCATGGGAGGACGTTCAAAGCCTGGGTCCAACGAGGAACTGTGGGCCCCATGGTGGAGCAGCCCCTTCTGACAGGGACAGGGTAAAGGGACAAATTAGGTAATTAAATAGTTACTCCCACTAGGGGATTGTAAGTAAACAAAAAGTATGGGAGACCCCTGGAAGTTAATGATCACTCAAGAAAGAAGGTTTGCTTAGCAACAAAACCGTGCAACAGAAGCGTGAGACATGCCCCAAAACAATAAAACAATGGTGGCATGAGACCCACATCCTGCCCAGTGAGCTCAGTAAGTTAATGATCCCTAGGACATGTTCTCTGCACACATAAAAACACAATAATTTATGGAAAGGTGACATTTCAAAGTGAAAGACCCTCATTGTACTGAGACCTGAAACAGTTTTTCATAGCGCCACGACACTCTTGGCTTGACCATGTAGGGACAAGAAAACTCCCTTGCCCAACCTGGAGAAGGAGCTGATGATGGAAGTGTGATGTCTATTCAGGAATGAGGAAGAGGGGGGTCTTTTCCCCCTCCCCACTTTTCCTTTGATTATAAAGCTGTAGCCCACTAAGTTCTTAGGGTGGTACCCTCTCACCCTCACAAGCATCCTATTGTAATAAGTCATTTCTTATCTGTTACTTTGCCTCTCACTGAATTCTTTCTGTCCTGAGACATAAAGGACCGGAGCTCCTTGGAACCCCCCAAAGCACCACCTAGCCGTTTCACCTCTGTGTCCTGCCTGCTGGATGACAAGACAGGGCACCAGTGTGCTAGGACTTCATTTCCTCATTGTTGGGGAAGAAAAGGATTCCTTTCCTCCATTCTGGGTTCTTTGGCTGGTTCAGTAATTAAATCGACAGACAACAAATTAATAGGAGAAAAACAAATTGAATTATGTGCATACCGGAGCGCCACAAAGACAGGAGATGCAAAGGCAGTTGGGCGATGGAGGCTTACCTGCCATCCTGAGCTGAGGAAAGGGTTAGGGGCCTGGGGCTCCGGAGGGGAGGAGGGCCATTCACAGGAAGATGAGGAGAGCAGGTGGTTGGCAACCAGATGTTTGCCCTGCCATGCAGGTAAGTCTTTCAGATTAGAAAAAAAGTTATCTCTGGTAATAGCTGTCTTTTTGGTACAGGCTTCCTTTTTAAAATCTTTTAGGCAGCTAAGGGAGAGGAAGGACTTCCCTGGCAGTCCAGTGGTTAAGACTCCATGCTCCCAAAGCAGGAGGCATTGGTTCAGTCCGTGGTTGGGGAACTAAGATCCTGCATGCCGCATAGTGTGGCCAAAAAAAAAAAAGAGGAGAGGTTAAAAGCTTCCCCTAAGTCTGCTGGGTCTTCATTGCCTTCACCTCAAAATAATCCACACGCCAAAGTGGCACATTTTGGGGTGGCATATTCCGCTTCCCTTCATCGAATACCTGGCCAGGACTGGTTCCCATAAGGGCACTGGGAGTGCAGATCTGTGTGACAGCTGGTGTCCTTCTGGGGGTTAAGCATCTCAGTTTTCCCTGAACTCTAGGGGTCTAATGAAGGTTTGTTAAGAAGCCTGGGAGGGGATGCTGAGCCAGAGACCCTGGCTTAAGCCCCTACAGTACCCCTGCTGGGCCCACGATGGTTCGCTGGTGTCAGGAGGAGGAGTGGGCAGCCCCCCAGGGCACACCTGCACTGGCTGAGTGAGGGGCAGCGGCAGGGAGGTAATCCTCCATCAGTAGACACCTGTACTCAGGCCGCCCTTCAGCCATCCTATTCCATCCCTCCTCTACCCATCCACTGAGGGGCACATGGTTGAAGACCCGGGAGCAACAACTGAAAGGACATCTTTGTGAAGCGCGGGCACCAGCCAGCTCTGCTTGGCATCCAGGAGCGGCAGACAAGCTCGCCTGAGCAGGGTCTGCACGTCTGCATCCTTAGCCCAGCACAATGTGGGCAAAAGGTAGCCTCAACCTGCAACCTCAAAGAGGGCGTCTGCACCTGCTGCCGTGGCCATGGCCATGGGCTCAAGGTGACTTTGTGAGGCTCTGTCAACATCTGAGAGTCTGGTGGGGCAGAGAAGAAACAACAGCTGACCTGTGCTATAAGGACGGGGTGATCTTGAAGCCACTCAACGTGGTCCTCCTTTAAAATCTGCCTGGCCAGATGAAGTTAGAGCTTGGGCCTGAGTCTCCCCAGATCCAGCCCTCCGGTAGAATGGTGCTGGCCAAGAGTGGCCAGGAAGTGGCCAGGGACCCTGAGAATGGAATGGGACCATACCTCCCCTAGGATATCGTGAATGTACCAACCTCGACCGACCAGGCACCCTTTACCTGCCAGGCCCCTCGAAGTCAGAGTGGATGAAAGGTCAGTAATCACAGGAGGCATCCTTATTCCTCAGCCACGGCTCAGAGTGAGCACCCTTTACAGACTGTCAAATACGATGCCAGCTGTGTCCGTGGGGCTGGACCTGAGGGCCGGTGCTCACCATGGACTCCCTGCTCCTGTACCTATACGTCTCATTCTGTGCACTTTCTCAGCCCCTTAGTCTCCAGCTGATGAGATCTAGGAAGTGTGTTTTGGGGATATGAACAGTGGGTGACTTCATGAACATTGTCCACAGGGAGCCTGGTATAGAACGAGGTGACCACTAAATATTAATCTTATGATAACATTTCTTGATCAGACCAGTTCCCAGCCAGCACTTCTCTTGCCCAGAGGGATGGATCAAAGATTCAGAAGGATGGGCTCAGTGAGTGCATGGAAACACGGGTTTCATTGCCAGATCTGTGTGTTCAGTGGGACCCCTTGTTCACTATGGAAACACATGGAAGAAATTCTTTTCTGGTCTTGGAATTAAGCACCTGATTTGTCTTTTTGGGGCGGGGGCGGAGGCCTCTCACTGTTGTGGCCTCTCCCGTTGTGGAGCACAGGCTCCGGACGCGCAGGCTCAGCGGCCATGGCTCACGGGCCCAGCCGCTCCGCGGCATGTGGGATCTTCCCAGACCAGGGCACGAACCCGTGTCCCCTGCATCGGCAGGCAGACTCTCAACCACTGCGCCACCGGGGAAGCCCCCTGATTTGTTTTTAACCTAATGGACATCGTGAGTAAAACAGCTGGTCTTGTTTCTTTCTTTGCATGGGCTGCTAGGAAGTTCAGAGTCAAATTGTGGCTCATAACTAGCAAGTGTGGAGCACTTTCATGGCAAGCATTTTGTGTATTAATCTTATCCCTGGCTTCACATTATTCCTCCTAAGCTAATTCTCTCTTCTTCCTAATGTCCTCTGTGACTTCTTAAAAAAATATTTTATTAACGTATTTTGCAAGCAAGCTTAATTTTTTTTTCTCTATTTTTTAGTCAGGGCAAGATAAAAATAAAGATACACATAAAATATTTAAAATGTTTTCCCTTAGACTTATACTGAACTCTGTGCCATTCTCTAATCTGGGGAGCTCAGGGATTTTATCGAATTGAAAGTTTTTATTTGTCTTTGAGAATAATCATTTTGTCACCACTTCTGTGATTCCTGTGGTAGAAAGAATTTTCACCCACTTGCATTCTTTCAGAACTCCCCTTCTGGGGCTTCCCTGGTGGTGCAGTGGTTAAGAACCCCCCCTGCCAGTGCAGGGTACATGGGTTCGAGCCCTGGTCCGGGAAGATCCCACATGCCGTGGAGCAGCTGAGCCCATGCGCCACAACTACTGAGCCTGCGCTCTAGAGCCCACGAGCCACAACTACTGAGCCCATGTGCCACAACTACTGAAGCTCACGCACCTAGAGCCCATGCTCCACAACAAGAGAAGCCACCACAATGAGAAGCCCACACACTGCAATGAAGAGTAGCCCCCGCTCACCGCAACTAGAGAAAGCCTGCGCACGGCAGCAAAGACCCAATGCAACCAAAAATAAATTAAAAACCACAAAAAAATCCCTCCCCTTCTTCCATCTGATGTTTACTTGACACCTGACACGATAGTTATGAGCTTATCTTTATTCTCTGGATATGGAATGAGACTCAGAAACTCACATCCTCATGGAGCTTTAGAATCCTCTTGAAGAATTCTAAGAACTTTGAGTTTTTAAGCTTTTTTTTTTTTTCCTCTTTGGGCATGGATCTGGTACAGATCAACGTCAGAAAGTCACTAGTTTGTCTGAGAGGCAAACTTGAGAAGAACAATCTGTAGTCACTGAAGCTGATCGGAGCCTCCACTGGCCTCCAGCTCCCTCAGCCATCAACACATACACCAGGGACCTGAAAACCCAGTGTGTGCTTACAGAGGAGTGTATGTATTCATTACACTGTAATTCTGAAGGCAGTGATCAATCCCCTTCTCAGGATGTTTCTTGCAGAAGAAACAGAAAATAAAGACAATAAAAAAGAAAAAAATATCACCCACCATCCTACTATTAACAGCTAGGGGGTTAACCTTCCAGGTTTTTAACAAAGTGTTTGTCATATTCAACAAATATTTATTGAGGGCCTAGTATATATAAATCCCTGTATTATGTCTTGGAATATGACAGAATTCAAAACCAGACACAATCCGTACTCCATGCCTCCTACCATAGATCTACTCTACCATAACCCATTTGTACAGAGAGCGTCACACAGCACACAGTGTTTGGATCTCTGCTTTTCTCATGGAACGACGGATCCTGGATATCTTTCCATGTCAACATCTATAGACTGACATTTCATTTCAAAAGGCCAAATAGTATCATGTATATGATTAACGATACTTTATTTTAATCAGTGCCCTAATGTTGGGAACTTTTTAGTACTTATAAAAAGCACCTCTGTGCACAACCGGACACATACAGGCCGTGTGCACTGGTCTTACGATTTCAAGATGCTCTTAAATCCTCCTCAGATGCACTAGTGTGGAAAATTGGCTCCAAGTCGCCCATAATCTTTCTGGCTTTTCCAGTTCAATGACTTCTGCCTGTACCTCGGTAATCGTTTTGTGCAGGAAGCCTGACTTGTTCACATTCAGGTCTGGCTGACCGGGACTGCTCGGGAGATGATCGAAGAGAGCGTCTGGCTTCATCCTTATAATGGCCTTATTTTCTACAGTGACAGCATCCTCTCACACCGGTGCTAGAGATAATGATTGTACTGCCTCATCCCTTCTGGTGGTGGAAGGAACCAACTCTCTTCCTATGTATGCCTTGTTTGAGACTTGGCATCCTCTTCCTGCAACATCCTGGTACTCATTAAGTGTGTATCTGAGAGATGAATGCATGAACGAACAGCTCCCGGGACTGGAGAAATGGTGTGAGTGAGGGACGGACATTTCACAAGTAGGAGGTAACAAGCAGGGGGTGGTAAGCAGGCTTGAGCCCAATAACATGGGTAAGTTAAAATGAATGTTTCAGTTTCTAGGAAGAAAACACTAGAACTGACACCAAGAAGCTTAGCTAAAAAAATTAACAGATGAAATAAATGGCAAACTAAATGATAGTCAACTTACCCAAAATACGACAGAGAAGGGATGAATAGAAAAAAAGAACAGATGGGATACGTAGAAAACTAAACCAAGATGGTAGACTGAAATCTAACCTTGTTAATAATTATTTATATCAACGCACCAAATACTTATATGTGAAAAACGGAGATAATCAGATTGTATAAAAAAACATAAAACAAGCATCAATCAAGTTCAAAGGATTGAAAACACACAGAGTATGTTATCTGAGGTATTCAATAGTAATAAGATATCTAGAAATTCCTCAAATATATGGGAATTGAGCAACACACTTTCTAAGTAACCTGTGGGACAAATGAAAACAACACAAGTGAAATTGGGAAACATTTTGAATTGAATAAAAGTAAAAATAAAACACCAAAATTTGTGAGGTGCAACTAAATCAGTATGTAGAAAGACTTTTTTGTTATAGCTATGGACTATACGTCCCTCTTTCGCCTCAACTTCTTGAACGAGAGAGCATTGCGTTTTTACGCCTCTGTCTCACCAATATTTGTCAGGTGTGTGGCAGGGACCTAGCTGGTCTTTGTAGTTCACAGAATTAATCTAAAGACACATGGCAGGTGGACCAGTGAAGGTATCTGACCAGGCTTTGTGGCCCTAGGGGAGTACTCCCTGGCCATAATTGGGCCGCTGTGCAGTGAGAATCAGGCATCACTTTTCCCAACCCTAGAAGCCAGCCTGACTCATTTCTGTCTTCATTACTCAAGCTGTGGAGGTGACGACAGTAAAGGTGTCAGGCAGCTTGTTTTGGGGGCCCCAAACGTGGAGAGAGAGGTGTAGCCCACGTTTGAAGAGAGTATTAGGAATCCTGTGCAAAAGGGTAGGTATGTTTAAGGACGTTCATTGTAGTACTGTTTATAAAAGTGAAAGATAGGAAAAATGTATATATCCATCAGTAGGCGACGTGTTAAAAAAGGAAAAAACCAATATTGAGAATGTGCATGTTGATCACCTCCCCAGCATTCTGTGCTTGCTTATTAAAATAACCCAATTTTCACTCAGATCATCTGCCTTCCCTCATGCAGTCTAGCCACTTTAGGGGAAACTAAACCAACCCAACTCACGAGTGGGCCCTGGGTGGCCTAAGCCAGTCGGCACACTCCAGTCCCTCCCCATCGCTGGCGGTCATGTAACCCAAGGTGGTCCAATTAGAGTGAATTATAGGACTCCTGCTTGGAGTGCTGGGAAACACACAGGCTTGTGGGCACTTTCTCTGCATGTTGACAAAGACCCATTGTATCTGTAGGGGAGGCAACATTTTCCCTGTACTCTCTCAGGGGGGCCTAAGATTTAAACTGACATAAGACAGATTAACAAGAGAAAAGCATCCACATTTATACAAATTTTATATGACATGGGAGCCTTCATAAGGCAATGAACATCTCAAGAAATGGCAAAACCTACCTGCTTTTATGTTAGGTTGGACAAAGAGAGGCAATTGTGGAAAAGTTAATAAACTGTGTGGGGAGGCTAAAGGAAGGTAAGAATTATTTTAACAAGGTCTGTTTGTATAGAATTATCTCAGTCTTAACGTTTCGTCCTTGATGATAAGAATGCTACTTTCTTTCTGGTACAGGGAGGACTTCTTTTATGTGGGAGCTTTTATCTCCTATTTTCAGGAAGGAAAGGGGAGATTAGAATGCCCTTCTTGCATCATCAGTGTTTTAAGTGTTTTTAGCTCAAAACAACCCTTATGCCAAAGTGGCATATTTTGGGGTAGCATATTCTGCCACCCTTCGTGGCCCTGGGTGTTTAAGGCCATGGGGCCTTCCTGGGACAGACCCTTCCCCCCATGTCCTCTGCCTGCCTCTTGTTTGTAGAAAAGCTGTTGGCTTCCCCTCAGTTACAAAAGCCTGGCTCAAGAACTAATGATTGAAAGAATGTGAACGTGTAGTGACATAAATAGCAGTTGGGTCAGGAGAACTGGTAAGAATTTAAACAGTAAATCAGTCATGTGGCAATCACAGAATCTTTAGTTTCTCCCTGAAGTACCTAGATAATAGTATTTGATGCACATTTCCTGAGTTGTTCTACAGATGCTAAAACCCCCACTAAATGGAAGAAGTTAAGTACTTGTTGACCATGGGCAGGTAGCCTCCAGACCTACTGGAGCCTGAGGATTGATAATGTTAACCCCAGGGACACCACCCTGTTACTTCACCATCAACCAATCAGAGAATTGTGTATGAGCTGACCGCATACCCTGTGACTCCCCTCCCTTACCTTGCCATTAAAAGTGCTTCCTTGGGGAGGGGGGAGGGATAAATTGGGAGATTGGGATTGACATATACACACTACTATATACAAGATAGATAACTAATAAGGACCTGCTGTATAGCACAGGGGAACTCTATTCAATACTCTGTAACGACCTATATGGGAAAAGAATCGAAAAAAGAGTGGATATTGTATATGTATAACTGATTCACTTTACCGTACAGCAGAAACTAATACAACATTGTAAACCAACTATACTTCAATAAAAAATTTTAAAAACTGCTTCCCTGAAACCTTTTGGGGAGTTTGGGTTCTTTGACCGTTAGCTGCCCCCAACTCCTTGTCTGGTGCCTTACAATAAACGCTGCACTCTCCTTCACCACAACCTGGTGGCAAGCAGACTGGCTTTACTGCGCAGGCCAGTGGACCTAAGTTTGGTTCAGTAACAGGTGCTGTTGGCAGCCATCTCACAACCGCAAGGAGAGTTAATCTTAGTATGAAGCTGACTTCATGGAAGGCAGAGTGGGGAGAAAGAAAGAAATGGGATCTTTGGATTAAGCTCACCCCAGAGCCTGCCCGACCTGTAGACTCTACAGGTCACGAGCCCCTGTTTCCCTTATGTCTAAGCCCCTTGCTCGTCAATGACTCTGATGGGTATCATAGCCAGTGTTCACTGAGCAGTACTGGGAGCCAGCACTATGCAGAACCTGCAGAGGCTCATTTGATCAATTAAGAAACAGTCATGTTGTAGAGGGACTTCCCTGGTGGTCCAGTGGTTAGGACTTCGCCTTCCAATACCAGGGGTGTGTGGGTTCGATCCCTGGTCGGGGAGCTAAAATCCCACATGCCTCACGGCCGAAAAACCAAAAAACATAAAATGGAAGCAATTATGTAACGAATTCCATAAAGACTTTAAGAAAAAAAAAAGGAAACAATCATGTTGTAGAGAACAGACTTATGGTTACCAAGGCGGGGAAGAGGGGGTGGGATGAATTGGGAGATTGGGACTGACATATATACACTACTATGTCTAAAATAGATAACTAATGAGAACCTACTGTATAGCACAGGGAACTCTATTCAGTGCTCTGTGGTGATCTAAATGGGAAGGAAATCTAAACAAGAGGGGACGTATGTATACATATAGCTGATTCACTTTGCTGTACAACAGAAACTAACACAACAGTGTAAAGCAGCTCTACTCCGATAAAAATTTAAAAAGAAAAAAGAAACAGTCATGTGACGGCACATCATGCAGCTGTTAACATGAGATCTTGCATGGAACGATTTCCGTGAGAAGCGACAAGAGCGTGTAACAAATACACGGTGTGAAATCCTATATAATCGAGAAAAAGTGTCCCATTTTAACCAAGGGATCTCTTGGCGGGGGTGGGAAAGGTAGTGGCAGGAGAGAGGAATCCTGTTTGCCTTAGTTATTTCAGCTTGAACCCTGTCTGATGCCTGAGGGAGGAGAGGGCACCCCGTCCTGCAGGGAGACCTGGACAGAGGGTGAACCAGAAGCTCGGGGGAAGGGACCTAGTCTTTGAAATGCCACCGTGGAGGAGCCCAGACAGGACGACAAACCTTGAAACGCCCGCTGCTTACTGACACAACAATCATGCCAGTTGGGATCTGCTCTGTCCAGGAGGGGCTGAGATCGGAACCTCCTGGTTCTAGGGGTGAAGGGAGCAGGCAGGCCCAGGGCCCCTGGAGAGAGGAGAACCGGCTCATTTAGAGGCTCGTCCAGCTCCCTGGATTTGAGCTTCTGGGCGACAACTGTCTTGGTTTGAGTCTCCAGTCACCCAGGACTAGCGTGCACACAGGCACAGGCCAGCTCTGAATGAAGGAGGCCAGGCGAAGGTGGGAGCGGGGCACAGACAGCAAAAGTAGGGATTTTCCACCTGCGTACCCGCAACGAGGTGAAGCTGGGCTCCGGCCCTTTTTTGTTAAGCCTGACTTCACAGTTGGAAGTTCTGCTTTATGGCAGTTTCAAAAGTTTCTCCTTTAAATGCAAGAATTATTATTATTATTATTTTACATCTTTATTGGAGTATAATTGCTTTACAATGGTGTGTTAGTTTCTGCTTTATAACAAAGTGAATCAGTTATACATATACATATGTTCCTATATCTCTTCCCTCTTGTGTCTCCCTCCCTCCCACCCTCCCTATCTCACCCCTCTAGGTGGTCACAAAGCACCGAGCTGATCTCCCTGTGCTATGCGGCTGCTTCCCACTAGCTATCTATTTTACGTTTGGTAGTGTATATATGTCCATGTCACTCTCTCACTTTGTCACAGCTTACCCTTCCCCCTCCCCATATCCTCAAGTCCATTCTCTAGTAGGTCTGTGTCTTTATTCCTGTCTTATCCCTAGGTTCTTTATGACATTTTTTCCAAAGAAGATATACAGATTGCCAACAAACACATGAAAGAATGCTCAACATCATTAATCATTAGAGAAATGCAAATCAAAACTACAATGAGATATCATCTCACACCAGTCAGAATGGCCATCATCAAAAAATCTAGAAACAATAAATGCTGGAGAGGGTGTGGAGAAAAGGGAACCCTCTTGCACTGCTGGTGGGAATGTGAATTGGTACAGCCACTATGGAGAACAGTATGGAGGTTCCTTAAAAAACTACAAATAGAACTACCATATGACCCAGCAATCCCACTACTGGGCATATACCCTGAGAAAACCATAATTCAAAAAGAGTCATGTACCAAAATTGCAGCTCTATTTACAATAGCTGGGACACGGAAGCAACCTAAGTGTCCATCATCGGAGGAATGGATAAAGAAGATGTGGCACATATATACAATGGAATATTACTCAGCCACAGAAAGAAATGAAATTGAGCTATTTGTAATGAGGTGCATGGACCTAGAGTCTGTCATACAGAGTGAAGTAAGTCAGAAAGAGAATGACAAATACTGTATGCTAACACATATATATGGAATTTAAGAAAAAAAAATGTCATGAAGAATTATTTTTAAGGAAGCTCCTGCCCAGGGAAGTCTCGACCTGCTTAACTGTGCACAGTGGGAGTACACAACTTTCAAGCCCTTGAGAAGAAGAATCCAACACTGAGGAATTTGCATATTCGGAAAGCTCTCAAAAGAAGGCCGAGCCTTGGAGCCTGTGAATAAAGTCTTTCTGTGTTTGCTGCTCCATGTGAACAGTACAGAAGGGAGAAGAGAAAGGAGGCACACGGCATCCCGGCAGCTGCGGCTGAGCCAGTGGGGGAAGGCACATTTGCCAAGAGCCGGCGAGGATTCTGGGATGTGTGTGTTGAGTCACTTGTCCCCTGCAGGTTTCCAGGGAGCTGGTTTGCATGAGGTAAACACGTAACCTTATTCTCAATGCCAGGGGCCACTGTTCCATGCTCTGCAGCCTCCTCTTGCCTTAAGGATTTGGCCTTGCGGGGAGGGGCATGGCAGCTCAGGGGGCAGCGTTGGGGAGGGGGCGATTCTGGCTGTTGGGTGTTGATGTGGGATTCAGCCCCATGCTCAGATGGGCTCCTTTTCCCTCCCTTCTCACTTCACTGGGGACCCGTGACTGGCTGTGTGAGGTGTGATAATGTATATAATTTGCATATTATAAGCATATATGCTGTTTCTGCATATGCAAGGGAGGAGTTGCCTGGGGAGATAGGGTCTTCCTGAGTTTGCTGGTAAAGCCAGAACTTGCAAGAGCAGTGTGAAGAGCTGTCCTTCCTCCAATGGGTTACCAGTGGCTGCAGGCCTAGTTTACTTCCCTGCCTGACAAGGTACTGAGCCTGAGACCCCAGGCCGGAGGCAGAAGAGGCTGTACTTCGGTGCTCCGCATGAATTTTATGACTGGATTTGTCAGTTCAGTTCTCTGGATCCTGGCTACTAACTCTACCTGTAACCCACCAGGCTTCATGGCAAGCGGGAGAGTGGTTGTCCTCTGGAGGTGGGGGTGGGATGAATGGAGACCACAGTAGTGTCTGGAAAGCTCAGGACCTTTCACCTGGTTCTAGACTCCTGGCACCAATGAGCTGCATGGACCAGACGGCCACTGTAGGAAGATGGGTCCTTCTGGGCTTGGTTCTGCCTTTTCCTTCTTGTACTCTCGTCTCTCACTCTTGAATGGATTGTTCCAGTGGGATATAGACCTGACTTTCCCAAGAATAACGAACCTGTGGTCTGGAGACCACATTCAGAGCCGAGGTGTGAGTCCAGCCTGGTGAAGATGCTAAATCCTGAAGCCTAGTCTCAGCCAGACTGTCTCCAAGCTCACAGCCAGGGCAGCCTTAGTTACTGCACTGTGTTCGCAAATATACTTGGTTCCGCTTCTTTCTGGCTCTAAACTTCAAAAACACCTCTCGGAGCTAACACTTGAAATTGGCAGTAATTAAAACACAGTTGAATCTTAGCTATTTTCAGCCTCCTGGAGACTGTTCATAAACCAATCAAATAGCTAGAGTGCTTACTGCTTATGACGTGTAGTTTTCCATAAAAGTCATTGTTTGCATATTTGTTTCAAACGTCGAAACGTAAAACATCCAAGTTGTAAAATGTAAAATAAAGAAGTTTAAATTTTCAAAAAAACCCAAAACAACACAGTTGACCCTTGAACAACATGGGGGGTTATAGGAGTATCATTTATTGTTGGCCCGCCGTATCTGCACCTCCTCTGCATCCTTGGGTTCAACCAACCGTGACCACGTAGTACTGTAGTATTTACTGCTGAAACATATCCGTGGACTCGTGCAGTTCAAACCTGAGCTGTTCAAAGGTCAACTGTAGCTCAATCCAATGATCACATTGGATCACAGTGGACTTATAAGCCACTCTGAATAGAACGGTCCCACTCAAATCTCATCTTCTCCAAAAATGGTCCCAAGGGTGGCAGGCCTGTTTATGCGTGAGATTCTGTTATGTCCTGGGAAGGATTTGAGAGAGGAAAGACACCTGGTCTCTGGCTCCAGAACCTAACAGAGGGGAGAGGCGGACATGCCAACAGAACTGCACACAGCAGGAGGAAGGGTGGTGGGGGACTCTTGGCATGCGGTGTCCACTCCTTAAGAGTGAGGTCTATGCTCCATGACAAGTGCTGTGAAACCCAAGGCAAAGCCAGTGTAGGAGAGTATCCACAGGTGAACCCAATGGCAGTGATTGCCACGGAGGCCGCTATTGGCATTTGGGGTGGGATAATTATTTATTGTGTGGGACTGGCCTTCACCACTAATGGCCCATAGTACCCCTTAGTTACTGTGACAACCAGCACTGCCTATACGTTTCCCTGGGTGGGAGGGTAGTACTGCCCAGGTCACTGCTGCCCTGGGGAATCCATCCACCAGGAGTCTGGGGCTCAAAGTGGCTGTGAATCCTCAGCTCCTGGCTACTCGGGCATTCATTCTGGTGAAGGGGTCGGGGTGGATGGGAAAGGGGCAGGAGTGGGAGGGCAGCACCAGGGCCCTGGTCGCAGGCCCAAACCTACCCAGAGTAGGTATCTGCTGTTTTCAGCTGCCTTGCATCCATTACCATTTCCTTTGATTAAAGGTTACCAAAATTACTGTTTGGTCTCTTCCCTGCTCTCAGCCCTCTCACTTGCTGTGGAGTTGGCCCTCAGTTCCAGAGGTGGTTGTGTGGGGCTAGGTTGGCCAATCAGAGCACTGCATTCCCCTGGGCAGAGCGCAGGTTCCGGGAGCAACACAGGACTTAATCAGCCCCATCAGAGGCCTTCTCTGCCAGACTTGACCTCGGAGGCTGGGGGGCTGTTGCCGGAGCAGCCATCTGGCCACCTTGCTGGCCACGTTGTGGGAAGAGCTTGCCTGAGCATGGAACTGACACGGCAAAGCAGACGGAGAGAAATGGGCTCTGGGGGCGCAGCCGGCACCTCTGGAACAAACCACGTCTGGACTGGAACGCTCTTGACTTTTACAGGAGTTAATACATGCTCGTTTTCCTCAGGCCACTTTGGGTTAGATTGTCTGAGTAATACGCCAGAAAAGGGAGCTAAATATCTTCAGTCAGAGGAGCTGTGCTGACCAGTGGCAGCAGCCCCGGGGTCCCCGGTCCCCTCCGCCATGCCTACGGGTCCCTTTCATCCTGATCTGCAGGACAGACCTCAACATGGCCACACCCCACCCTGGAAGTCAGCATTATTCTTCCCGGGGCTGGCTTCCCAGAGAAGGATCCTGTCAATCCAGGGTACCCTCTCCCAATCTCCCAGCATCTGTTCAGGAAGGGACATCCTGGGATTGGGAGGTGGAGGGTGGGGTCCGGGATTCCTGGTAACCTGCCTGGCCCACCCTCCAGCCCCATCCCACTTGCTCCGAACCTGGCCCCCTCTTAGAGGCAAGCGGGTCACCCAGGTGCTCTGTGCACTCACTCACTTGAGTTCAGAGGGCTGTCCTCACCCCCCTACTACCTGCCCCCTCCTATCCTCTTGTGTAACTGCTTCAGTGAATTCTCAGCTCCCAACCTCCACCCTCCGCACTCCCCAGGGGATAAAAGTGCGGGGGAATTAACCACCTCCCTCCCAGCAGCCCTTACCGATGGGTATATAAACGCCTGGCTTCTCCTCCTTGGGTGAGATTACTCTGATGTGTGTGTTCTGTTTCCTAGCGCTGCCCCAGCAGGATTCAGCTTCATTTGCTCCCAGTGGCTGCTGCACCTGTATTCACGGTCCTCCCTTTTCTGTTTCACGTCTACTGGTGTTTCCTGGGGTCACCTTGAAGTAAGACCTCTGCCTCGGCCGCTCAGAAGCTAGATGTCCAAACACACCAGGCAATGGCTGGGTGCAGCTAAGTCACCAGACAGACCACAAGGCTGCAAGCCCGGCCCGGAGGTATGTTAGGTATTGAATTAAGTTGTCTGATGTCTGCATTTATAGTGGGAGGATCTGAAATTGTTCTGTGAGCGTGTGCAGAGAAAGTTGCCCGCCTTGGGTGTGCGGCCGCCAACAGGAACAGCAGGATCCCACCCTGGCTTCCCTGAGGCTCACAGACTCACCCCCAAGTTTACCTCCCTACCCATTTGCCAAGGCCAACCTCTGTGTCTCTGGGTAGAATACCCTAAAGAAACAGAATTCTTTTTTGTTTTGTTTTGTTTATTTTGGTGACAAGAGAGATCCTTGATGGAAAACTGGATCTGTAAGAAAAATAAGGACAGAGCCATGAGCTTAGACAATACTCTATGACCCCAGAATTCTGGTGGCTTTCCAGTTTTATAGCCTCAGGGTGAGGGTTAAACAGCTAAGATCCTCCTGTGGGAAAATAAATTTAGGATTCAAATTTCTTCCATTCATCACGTCCACTCTTCCTTTTGTCTGAACTCGGCCTCTCAAAGACTTTGTTTTTTCCCTTCAGGCTGTAAAAAGCTTTTGCAAAGTGTCTGGCATGAACTGGGTGCCTTCTGTTTCCTCTCCCTTCTCCCAGGGATCCCGGCAGCTAAGACGGAGCCTCGCTTCCCAAACGCCAGGCCACGGTGGTGAGTTTTACTACATTCAGTGCCCAAAAGGAGAGGGGAAGCAGCCCCTTGACTTTAGTGCTGCATCATTCATCGGTGGGATGCAGAGAGAGAGGCCCTCCAAGCTTTTGGGAAGAAAATTCTAGAAACATGTTTCCCTGGAGAGGAGGCTCTGCCAGTGTCATCAGATGGTTCTTCATGCTCTGGACTGAGAAGGACACCAAACTGCTTGTTTCCCTCCCAGACGGTCTAAGAACTGAGTCTACGAACTCATCCCTCCCCCTACCACCAACACATGCATGCACACTGACTCACAGCACTCTCAGGGTGGCTTTCAGGGGCTAAAGCCAGAGAGGTCCCAGGCCAACAGGTCTGCTTTGAAGTTCATCCTGCACAGGCTACCATATCTTAAAACACACTGCTGGCTGCTCCCCCCAAATCCACTCACACACCTGCCTTCCTGGCGGGGGCCCCATTTGGGAGTATTGATGCTTCCCTCCTTTGTCCACCCTTGTCCATAGGGGCAGGGTGTGGAAGTAGATCTAGATTGGTCTAATCCAGTCATGAAAATTCACCCCCTCCATGCTATTAATTTGCTTAAGAAGGGGCATGAGGGATGTCCCTGGTGGTCCAGCGGTTAAGACTCAGTGCTCCCAATGAAGGGAGCCCGGGTTCGGTCCCTGGTCAGGGAACTAGATCCCACATGCACGCCACAGCTAAGTTCCCACACGCCACAACTAAAGATCCTGCATGCTGCAGTGAAGATCGTGCGTGCCACAACTAAGACCCGGCGCAGGAAAATAACTAAATAAATATTAAAAAAAAGGAGCATGAGACCCAATTCAGAGGCATGTCACCGCAATGAGGGGGCAAGTATACCAGGGGAGGGGGATCCTGGGAAGAGTTTCTTAACTCAAGAAGAGACACAAGAAGGAGGTGGCCTTTTCCCTGCTTCTGGTTGTCAGGGTGTGAGGATATAATTCTGGGGCTCCTCCAGCCATCTGCCCAGGAGGGGAACTAGTGCGCCCTCCGCTGAGGGTGTCAGAGCCGGAAGTTGGAAAAGTCCCCAGGTCTCTGATGACACTGTTGAGTTCGCCAGCCCTGACACTTCCTGACTGTTTTGTTATGTGAGATAATCTCCTTACTATAATTTTGAATTAGGTTTGCTGAAATTTGCAGCACCAAGTAATCTAACGCATAATCCACTTGTAAATCAAGTCTTAAAGTGCCTTGTGGCATTTGGAAACCTACCAATTCACCCTTTCATTTTACAACTGAATTAAAAAGAGAGACATCAGAGCAATGCCATTGGTAGAAGCTTCCCAGTGTTTACTGGGAAGAATCTTAACCATGGGAGGTAGGTGAGTTTCATTCAATTGTCAAGCTAAGGAATTTTTCTCTTGAAGCAGTGAAAACCTTTTGCACTTGAAAGGGTCTGCATAGTGAGTGGTGGCTGAACACACAGGATGCCTGGGAAGGGGGACCTCAGGGAGCACCAGGGTTGGCCCATCTAGTCAGGAGGCCGGGAGACCTGAACCTGGGTGCTGGTTCGGGGTCCTCCCTTTGTTCACTGTACAAATGGGGATGGGTCCTGGTGCCAGGATGGGGAAACACAGGCCTGCCTGTCCACGTTCAGGGAACAGGAGAACAAGCAGAAAGGAGCTGCTGGGTCCTTATGATCAGAGGTCACAGCTCACCAGCTGCTCCCACTGAGATGCATCTCTGTTGCCTTTCCCTACCTGTGGACATTTTTGACCTGAGCCTACCTGTTCTCCTCGCCTCTGGAAACCTCCTGGGATCCCATGTGCTCCCTAGACCCAGAGAAGATCCAGAGCAGGTGTCTTCTCTGCAGACACCTTCCTTTACTATCAGACTTCTCAACATTGGCTTGATTCCTGGCCCTCTGCTCTATCCATGCTCTCTCCCTATGTCAGCGATTGACCCTTATGTTTACAGCTAAGACCCGGCCTTTCCTGTGAGCTCCCTCTATGCCCCTGCCTACCTGACATCTCCACTTGGTTGTCCAACATCTCAAAATTAACAACAAAACAGAACTCTTGATTTTTATCCCCTCTTGCATGTTGATCCTCTGGCAATGACACCCCAAACTTGGAGTCATCCTTGAGGCTTCTCTTTTCCTCATTATTTCATCCAGTCTCTCAGCCAGACTTGCTGGTGCAACCCCCATAGTATAGCTGTTCACATTCCCCTCCACAGCCATCACCCTGGTCCAAGCACCATCTTCGCCTGCCTGAACCAGTGCAAGTGAGTCCTACCTGCTCGTTCCCCGGCCCCCCCTTCCCATTTTCTACCCAGCAGGCACTGTGATTGTTTTGAAATCTAAACCAGCAGCTTGAGATACTCCCCTCTGAGGGGAGGATGAATGAGTTAATAAACGTAAAACACCCAGAAGCGTGCCTGTGTAAGGACTTGCTATTGCTCTGTTTCAGGGGCTGCCCACCACCTCTAGAACACAATGGAAGCTCCAAGGGCCTGCCTGACCTTGGTCTCCCCAAAAGTGGCATCCTGACCCCCCAACTCTAGCCATACTGGCGCCAGGATGGCCCCCAAACATGTTAAGAGTGCTTCCTGCCTCGGGGCTACTGGGTTTGCTGTTCCTGCTGCAAGAACACTCTTCCCCCAGATTTGCACAGTCTGCCTCCTTCTGCTCCATGTGCCTCAGTTCAGAGAGGCCTTTGCAGACCAGCCTGGCTCCAGCAGCGGCCCCTCCTGGTCACCCCGCCCCTCTGCTCTTTATCAGATCAACTTTATATTTTTATTTCCTTGATAAAATTTACCACCAAATCAAGTGATCCTGTTTATTCACTGACTTGTCTGTGTCCACTAGAATGTAGGCTCCCAGGGAAGGGCTCCTTCCTGTCCTGGTACAAGGTAGGTGCCCAAGAAATATTTAATGAATGAATGCATTATTTAATTACCAAACACTCTCTCCCATCTGGACTCTGCCGCCTTCTAGCTTGGAAGTCAGATGTCTACATCTGAGTTATCACCTCTGCTCCCGTTGCCTGGGAGCCTTGGCTGGCTTAGATCCACAGACTTTACTAGACCTCAAAGTCTTAAGCTTAGCCTGGGTCTGTTGATGGACTTGGCCATCCACTCACCCCTGTGTTGTCACGTCTCACAGCACCTAGTGTGGTGCTGGGCACGTGATCGGTGCTGATACGTGACAGCCGAGGTGACCCACTCACATAGCTACACGGGGGGTATGTGGGGGACACTGGGGAGTCGGGGTGGGAAGTACCATGGCGACCAGTGTCTAGGAACGGCGGCTGAAACTTCTGGGCTTCCGGAAGATGCTTCCTTGACCCCTGCTGGTGGTGTCTTCATCAGACCCTCAGGCCCACAGCACACACTGTACGACATGGGAGGTGACACCGCAGCCTGGCCCTGGCCCGTCTGGAAGAAGCGGGGGCCTGCACATCTTAAGCACCCGAATGCCAATTAGCATCGATCCCAACGCTGCTTCCAGAACAGTCTCCAGAGGAGCAATTTGACAAAAGCAGAGGGTCCCATGAGGAAAAGCCACCTCCTCAGAGTCACCAGGCATGGGCTCTGGGGCTTGGGAAGGACCCTGTTTCAGGCCACTGCATGGAGCAGGGGTGCTTGCATAGTCTCCCTCTTCTCCAGGGAAACAAGGCGCCATGGGACAGAAGAGAGAGGGTCTGTCCTTGGGAGGACCCGCCTATCCTAACCCTGCATCAGGAAAGGGGCCTGCCCTAGGGAGACAGAGGAATCATCCCTCAGAGCAGAAGAAGCAGAGCTGCGTGAAGTCTGCACACTGCGTGGTTTGTAAGTGATGTCAGGGATGCCAGGGCCCCAAAACAAGCCCCCCCCCACTGCTGGCAACACACACACAGCTTTGGGGGATGGAGTGAAGACTGGATTCAGTCTCTGGGGAGCCTCTTTAACTTTGCAGACTCTCAGTTATTCCCGGGGAAATGACCTACGCCAGGCCCAGGGCAGGTTTCCATTCCAGTCCTCCCCCCCGCCAACCCCTGCCTCCTTCACTTCCCCTCCTCCGTCACTCTCTCCTCCCACCCCCCAGGGCTCAGGGCTGTGTGAACTACAGTGTGGGTGAGACACGCACCCCTCCCTCGTGGACACTGAGACACTTCGGGTGGCACTGGACACCGAGTTCAATAATGTGGAATCACGGCCCATTCCCGTTATCTTTCAACCCTCTGGTTAAAGAGGTTCTTAGCGCGGAGCTGGCCAGTATTAACATCCAACTCTTGTCAAATATCTTTGAACACACAGGGCACTGACGTCAAAGCTGAGACTTTTTCAGGCACCCTATCAGCCAGAATTCCATGACATTTCGTTTTTATGGTATTTATATTTACTGTGAGTCTTTTTTTTTTTTTTTTTTGTGGTACGCGGGCCTCTCACTGTTGTGGCCCCTCCTGCTGCGGAGCACAGGCTCTAGACGTACAGGCTCAGCGGCCATGGCTCACGGGCCCAGCCGCTCTGCAGCATGTGGGATCCTCCAGGACCGGGGCACGAACCCGCGTCCCCTGCATCAGCAGGCGGACTCCCAACCACTGCGCCACCAGGGAAGCCCTACTGTGAGTCTTTTTTATGGCAAAGGATAGGATTTTCCATTTACGGCCAGTTTGAAAATAAGGGCCTTTAAGTTGAAAAGGAAGCTAATTTAAAGAAAATAAGTGATCGATCCCAAAACATAGCTTGACTATATTTTGACTTCTAGTTTACTATTTTCCCATCTACTAACATTAATGATTTTAGGTTTTAATAAAACTAGTGTTTGTGGGGATCACTTTGTAATGTATAGAAATATCGAATCACTATGTTGTACAGCGTAACTCACACAGTATTGTAGGTTAATAATACTTCAAAAAATATATTAAAAAAAGTAATATTCCAGATTTCAAAGGTCAATAAAGTTTGGGGAATACTGAGTTAAAAAATAATGATGGTGATGTCACTGCTATGTTGAGGGCCTGTCCTGTGCCAGGCCCTATGCTAAGTGTTTTCACATGCATTCTTTTTACCCAGTTCCCCCCGGCCCCAAGTGAGAGCTGTAGCATTATTGTCTCCATTTAACAAGAAAATGAGGCATCAGGAGTTAAGGGAGTTGCCCAGGCCCCAGAGATACTGGGTGTTGAAGGGGGATCTGATCCCAAGGCTTCCTGCCTCTGGAACCCAAGCTCACACCAGTGGGCTCTGCTGGAAGGAGACTCTAAGCTTGGGCTTGAGCTCTAAGCTCTAAGCTCTAAGCTTGAGCTCAAGCTTGAGCTCTAAGCCCTAAGCTTGAACTTGGGCGCCATCTTCACACTGCCAGTCGCCACCATCTACCCAACCTGTGACCAGGCCCTGCAGGGCTGCGCATCCCCTAGCTTGATCCTCACTACCATCGTCCTTGGAGGTAGCTGTTATTCTCCCCGCTTTAGAGATGCTACTGACTCTCACAGAAGTCAAGTAACGTGGCCCCGAACACCCAGCGACCAGGCAGCAGAGTCAAGGCTAGCACCTACGGCTCCAACTCCAGAACCAGCGTCTTTCCAACAACCACCACCTCCATGATGGTAACAGTAACACGACTCCCCCAGCTGGCCAGCTCTCTGCCCTCCAAGCACCTTGTCTCATCCTCGTCTCATACTCCCAACGATCTCAAGATCTTCCCTATGTTCAGATGAGGAAACTGAGGATTTCAACTGCTGTGGAATTCTGTGAAGCTTAAGGTGCTTCTCTGCTCTTTCATGAATGTCCCAGGATCAGGCAGCAGAGCCCCTGAGGAGATGGTGAGCTCTCACTGGAGTTTATTTTCCGGGCTGGGCTTCTGAGTTACCTTGAGCCTCTATTCCCACCACACGCCCTGCTGTGGCTGCTGGAGGCCTGGGGTGGGTTGAAAGGCTCCCATTACCCCCTGCCCCACCCCCATCACCACTTGTTAGGCATTCACCGCATGTGGACTTGACAATGGGGACAATTGGGGGTGCTCTCGGTACCCGCCCAGATCCCCTTTCTGGGCTGGCGCGTCCATCGCCCAGCTCCTGTGAATTATGAATGCTGGTTGCTAAAGGCTCAGAGCTGTCTCCTTCCTCAGGGACTTGTCCTCACCCAAATGGGAGCCACTTTTTCACAAAGACATGTACTCCCCACCTCACCCTGTAGCCAATGACTGACTCACAGACGGGCATGAAAGGGCAACCCTCTGGGCTCACGGTGAGACCAACTCTGGTTGTAATTCACCTTCCAGAGCTCCCCAGGACTGGGCTAAGTGGACTTCAGCTGAGACCTTGTCCTTGCTCCACTCCTTCCCCTCCCTCTCTTGCCTCCCTCACTTTTTTTCCTCCACTAAATCCTGTGCACCCAAATCCCTGTCTCAGGCTCTGCATCTAGGGAGCCCAGCCTGAGACAGGGCAGGATTGAAGATGTTGTGGAAGGCATGCTCCCTGCCCTCAAGGATCTTGCAAAACAGCGTGGAGACAGGCCACATGTGTACATAAAAATCATCTGCAGTACGGGATGGAATAGGTTGGAGAAAACAGTAATAACAAAGATGGGAGAAAGGCTCCATGGAACATGAAGTTCACAAAGGGTAGGTAGGGCTGGAAATGGTGTGACAGGCAGGGAGAAAGTTGGGAGGAAAGGCTCTGAGATGCATAGGGCCCTCTGCCCCCGCCTCTCCCATCTCCTCCTATCTGGTGTCCACGACTAGGGGAACCAACCCCAGGCCAGAGGAGAGGTGGGAAACTCTGTTTTGAAGATCCCACAATGGGTCTAGCATTGTCCACGAGTGTCCAGGGCTGCCTGAGAGAGATGTGCCAGTGGACCCTGAGGCCAGAAACAAGTCACTCAGTTCTCAAGATTCCCCTGAGAGGCTGGGGGCTTCGCCCACCCCTAGAGACCTCCTCCATTCAGAGAAGAGACAGACATTCCATCAGCCCTGCGCTGCAGGGATGGTGAGTTAGTGGGCTTCAGAATCACTCTGCAAAGGGCCGTGGGCACGAAGGGGGTCCACATACCTGCTGGGCCGCAGGCCTGGAGACTTGTTCACAAGGATTCAGTGATGTAGTAGGCAGCTCCTAGGGCTCCCAGAGCCACAGCAACAGTCCCAAGGGCTCGGAGCACGCAAGTTACGATGAGTGGAATGTTTACTTGCAGGTCTTCTGCAAAGCAAAGCAGAAAGCCCACAGGTTGGGGGGCAGCTGGGATTTAGTGCCTGTCTATATGCAGGGGAAAGTGGAAATTGTGGGGTCCCTCAGGATCACAGGAATGTCCATCTCCCCCTATGGCTCCTCCTCTCAAAGGAACACAACTCCCTGCACCCCTCCCAATAAAGCTCTACCACAGGACCCCCCAGGATCCGAGGATGGGCTGGCCTGGGATGCCAGCTCCCCTGGACACTCAGAGTGAAGGTGACAGAGGTAGTCAAGGCTGCCGTGTGCCAGGCCCTGTGCTAAACACCTCACACCCAGTGTCCTCCTCAAGCTTCACAACCATCCTGTGAAGTAGTCCTACCATGTAGCTCTATTCTGGGGTTGAGGCTTCTGAGGAAACCACATACTACACCTACCACAAAGGTGGTGGAAAAGGAAAGTATATGATTATGCTATTAATTGAGGAAGGCTTTCACAAGATGCAATATCCATTTGGACAAAAATCCTACTAAAGCAGGGATTCTTATCTAATGTGAATGTGTACTTAAAGCCCAGAGTCAACACTCCACTCTACAGAGAAATGGAAAGATTATGGAAGCAGGTGAAACTTGAGCAGAGTTAGGACTGCATCCCAGCCAGGCTGGACTCTGCGCCTCCCCGTCACTTTCCTACTTCTGAGCCTTGCCTTGTGCCTTTTCCTCCTCCTGGAAAGCTCTCCCTTTAAAATAGGCCATAGAGGATCCTAAAATCCTTTTAGATTCAGCTCAGTTACAACTGATACTACAACGTCTACCTGGACCCCAGCTCAGGAGTGAAGCTCTTTGAACATCTCCTATAGGACACGTATCACTTCCTGGCCTGCACATGAGTTTCTAAATGTACATATCTTAGCTTACCATGTGGACTGCACACTTTTTAAGGGTAAAGTTCCCTGTTTTGGTTTCCCTCCCAGTGCCTAGTATCCTTACGCAGAGTCGGTTTTACTACTTGTTGGTTTATGAATCCAGGGCACAACTTGGCACTAAACGGACGGAAGCACTAAGTGTGTGGAAGGACAGCTGATCATGGTGGGTGGGGGGCAGGCCCTTCCTTGACTTACCAGGCAGTACGGTACTTTTACTCTGGCATGTTCTCCCAACACACCTGGGTATCTGTTTGCCTCTCTTCATATGACTGAGAGATGGTGCTTTTCATGAACATACAAGAGAGCGGGTTTGGTGGGGCAGGGGCTGGGAAGAGGAGCCGGATGGGGATGGAGGACGGGTGGGCTCAGCTTCTGAGCTGGGAGATGCCTAGGCGGAAGCCCTCTTCTGTGGACATTTGTGAGACCTGAGTATAAGCAGAGCTGCCCTGGGGCCCAGAGCTGGGGGTAGGCGGAGGCCCCTCTCCAGCCCTTGTGCGTAGCCCTGCGCCACCGGAAAAGGTGAGGGACATCTTCAGTCCAGTTCCCTCAACAGGGGTCTTCCCATGAGAGGAAGTGGCGGCCACCTGGTGGCTTCGTGGGAGAGGAAAAGAAGGGCAGATGCTGCAGGCGATGCTGTGTGGGCCTCCGGGTCACGGACAGACCCCTGTGGGGCTGCCAGGAACAGCCCGAGACCCGCTGAAGGGGGTAGAGGTCTTCCTGGCACCAAGGGTTATGTGATTTACATCGTATTTATCTCTAAATTCCAGGGGGCGTTCATGTGCGGGTCAGGAGCCGGAAGCGTTGGGCTATGGCTCAGGCTGCGGAAGGAGCGACAGGGACTTTAGGACGGACTGCGGGGGAGTGAGCTGTGAGCAAGGAGGCTGCCTATGGAGCGACGAAAAATGAACCCCAAAGAAGCCATGCCCGGTAAGGAAGAAAGTCGTCACCTCTCCATGAAGGTGGGGTACCTGGGCCTGGGGCTAGTCAGAAAGGCCCGGGTGCCAACCCCCAGGACGTGGATTTCCTTTGGGCCTGGGAGTCCCGAGAGGAAGCAGTTACACACGACTGCTAATACACTGTGTGCCCCGAGGGCCCCGCCCCCCACGCGCCCTAGGACCTGTAGAAGGTGAGGAGGTTTGGGAATCCTCTCCCCGGCATGGTCGGCCAGGCCCGAGGCAGAAGGACATCGAAGATGCGGCTGTGGCACAGGCCCAGACGATGCCAGCAAGCAGAGCTGCCGGGACAAGCGAAACAGGAACAGCAGGCGCGCGGGCCCGCTCGCGTCACAGACCCTGCTGGACAGAGAAGGAGAGAGGTGAGGGGCCCACTGCCTGCGGGAGGTGTCCACACCAGGAGTGGCGTGTGCAGAGGAGAGAGGACCAACTGCATGGGGAACTAGTTGTCTTCTAGACTGGTGCTACCTGGGAATAATACAAAGAACACCGATGTAACAGCTGACACCTGTACAGTGTTCTATACGGCATTATCCATCTCATTCAATCATCAGAACAATCCTGTGAAAAGGAATGTGGTTATTCTCAGCTTACAGATATGGAAACCGAGGCTCAAAGAATAGAAGAGACGTGCTCTGTTAGCAAGGAGATGGAAGAAGTGGGCTTCAACGCAGGATTTCTAACTCAATTCTGTGCTCTTTCCGTGGAATTCACAGGAAGGGACGGCAGCAGGTGACTGTCCATCCTAGGAGAAGTGGCACTGAGATTCCTGCAACTGGAGCGGTCACGTTCCATTTCTCTGGGGCTCTCGGATTCAACCAGAAGACAACTGCTACTCCAGTGGACAGTCTTTGAAATACTTCCCCAAGCTCACCTCCCATTGCTGTCCTGGGCTGTGGGTCCCAGAGGAACGTGGAGAGGTAATAATTGATTTTGCCTGTGTGAGTTCCCTCGACACGCTCCAATGCGCATTTGGACCCTGGCTACCCAAGAAGATGGGGGACCGCTTTCCATTGGACAGCCGTTCCATTTTCAGAGAGAGCTAACTGTTGGATTTTTTTTAACGCTGAGCAGAAATCTGCCTTCTCCAGTGTTTTCCAAGGGTAAGTCGCCAGATTTAGCAAATAAAAATACAGGACGCCCGCGCAATATTCATAACACACTTATTATACTAAAAATCATGTGTTGCTTATCTGAGATTCAAATTTGACTGGGTGGCCTGTATTTTATCTGGCAACCCTATCCAGGGACCCTTAGTCAGACATCTGAGGACAACATGGAACAAATCTACTCACATCTTCCAGCTGACAGACATATCCTCCAATTCCCTCAACCGGCTCTCATACACCAGAAGGTTCTTGCCTCCCCGCCACCCTTCTCATCCCCCCAACCTGGACTATCTTCCTTGGACTAGATCGCTGGGCATCTTTTACAGCACACAAGTGGCCTGATGAGGACAGAGTAAAGCGGTATGACCGCCTCCCTTGTCCTTAACTGTATTCTCGTACTAATGCAGCCTTGGTGTTTATTTCTTAGCAGCCACGTGGTACTTCTGACTCCCAGTGAGCTAGGATTACCACCGAGCCATGCTGAATGTTAATATGTTTGCGTGGCTGTCTTCAGAGAGACTCGGTATGGTGAGGAATGACAAAAGCCAGGAATCCTGGTCTCCTGGGTAAAAAAACAAAACCCAAACCCCTCGCACTCCCCACGCACCGTTCCAGAACACACGTTAACCATGCATCAGTCCCCAATAAGAAAAGTGTCAGCCTCTGGGGCAGCCCTGGGACTCCATCAGCAGGAAGGCTAGAACCACTCAGGCAGGCAGGCTGCCCACCTGTTTTGCTGGATCGAGGGGATGCTTTTGTGCCAGTGTCCGGAGACGCGACGCCCCGAGCCCAACGGCTGACTTCGGGAGCTGGGAGAGCCTGGGGCACGGGCTGCGGGGGGATGGATTCACTGCTGGGCTGTGAGGTGACTCCAGAGCTGGGCGGCGGCGTGGTCGGGGTGCTGGGCGGCGGCCGGGTGGGCGGGGGGCTGGGCGGCTGCGGGCTGGATCCGGTGCCTTCGGAGCTGGCGTGCTGGGAGGCGGAGCCTCGGCGCCTGGCCTTCGACTTCTGCCCCTTGCCCTTCTTCATGGTGGGTCCTCCTCACCTAAACGTGCACCTACGTGGATCTGCCTAATCTCCTGACTCCCTCCCCGAGGGGCCGTGTGCCCCTGCCCTGCGGGGAGGCTCTGGCTTCCGTCTGAGCCCAGGGCCCACAGGAAAGGGTCACCCACACCCCTCCTGTGAGGTCACAAAAGCCAGGGTGGCTCCCACGGCAGGGTGCTGGGGACAGTCTTCTCTGCCGACACCAGCCTGCTGTCCTCCCTCCTCCTCGGCTCCTGCGGATGGGTGGAGAGCAGCTGCCGTGCCCCTCACGGACCTGGGCACCTGGCGAACGCTGGCCTCGGGGCCCGTGGAAACTTGGACGCCCACGATTCTGTCCCCCGAGCGCCTCTTTCAGGCACCTGCTTGCTGGTGTGTTCCTGGGTCCCTGTGTGCTGTTCCTCTTTAAGACACCCTGGCTGTGATGCTCGCTCTGTCACTGGTTTTCACATACCCCCCCCAAGCAAACAAACGGACAAACAACTTCACCATGCATTTTGTGAGTTTTAACTAAAGATCTGGGGGTCCGTGGAAGGCCCGCAGCCTTCTGCTATGTCAGTTGTCTCCCCCCCCACCCCAGATTATCCTATACGGAGCGGCTTCCCCCTTCTCCCAAAGCCGGCCCTCCCCGCTATGGGAAAGGGCTGGGGGGGTTCCCCAACTTTGATAAGAACCATCACAATTGGCAAAAGAATTTCCCCTAAAAACACAACAGCTGTTTGGAAAACTAAACTTCTGAAACTCACTACACTGACAACTGGCAGACCACCTCTCAAACTCCCAACTTGTCCTGCCAGTTAGGGGACTGTGACCCTTCCTGGAAGTTAACAATGTAATTTTCATTTTAGGAAAGAACAGGAAATAGCACTTTAGAAAGACAACCTTAAACTTCACACTTTGACTGCAATGTAGAACGTGTTCACATTAGGAGACTCCGCCTCCAACATTAATGCACCACTAGGTGGCTGAGGTTTCGACTGAACCCCTGGAATCTGGGGACTCATACGCTTGCCCCAGCATATGGTTTAGGGCAGACCTACCTAGGAGGAGCCCTCACATAAGGCCAGACCTGACACGAGACATAAAATGGACAGGACGTATTTTAAGGATTATAGAGCCTGAAAAGACCTTAATGATTCTTTTTTGCAGAAGAGACACTGAGGTTCAGAGAAGTTAAATTACCTTCCCAAGGTCACACAGCTGGTTGGAGGCATCGACAAGGCTAAAGTCCCATTTGGGGCTCTTTCATTTCATGACTCCAGAAGGCAACGGAGTCAGATAATGATGCAGGCCTTAAAATGGATGAATTTTAAAACCCCTTGATAGGACTGAAGAAAGCAAAGGCATGAAGGATTAGAAAGGAAAGGAAGCTCAGATCCAAGAAGGTGGATTGAATTTGGTTGACCCTTGGCGTGTGGATGTTCACGGAACAAGTGAGTCTACAAGAAGGTGGTGATTCCCTGAAGTTGAGAGCAATGGATCCCTCGGCGGGGGATTCAGTTTTGAATCAGAGAGACTGGAAACCTCAGTCAGGAACACTGTCCAGATTTAGCAGACAGGTCAGGAACTCCTAAGGCATTTATGTCTGCAAAATTCGATTTTCAGGCACCAACGGGCTTTTGACTGAGGGCCGCAACCTGGTTTAAACCAGGGTTTCTCAACCTCAGCCCTATTGACATTTTGGGTCAGATAATTCTTTCTTGTGAGGCCATCCTTCACTGGAATAGGTTTAGTAGCATCCCTGGCCTATGCCCACTAGATGACAGTAGCAACTATCCCTCCCCCGAAGTTGCGACAACCCAAAATGTCTACTGACATTGCTAAATGTCCCCGGGATGTTGTGTGTTTGTGTGTGTGTGTGTGTGTGTGTGTGTGTGTGAGAGAGAGAGAGAGAGAGAGGGAGAGAGAAATTGCCCCACGTTGAGAACCACTGGTTTAAATGAATTAGAGAGGGGCAGACATATAGGGTAGGATTTCCTGGTACCAATGAAAGAAACATTCCATTTCACACCAAGGAGCCAAACAGGACACAGATAACAAATCCTTGTTCCCCGGGAGAGCGATGAAGGAAACACAGAGGGTCAGGCTTCAGGAGGAGTGGGGAGTTTTTCCGTGACAGTGGAGAAGATAGCAAGCGTGATCCCAAGAAGCAGAGAGACGGCACTTGTGGAGTGAGAGGTTGTCCCAGAAGGATGAGGAAGAATGGCGCTGCAACAGTTTTAGCTAAAATATTTTCCCCTCTGCCTTCTGACTTGAGCACACATTTCAAGCCCGGAAGTCTGACACCTCCATAACACGGTCACGGCACGCTGTCCCGGGCTTATCGGCCACCTTGCTGCTACCGTGTCCGGCTCCAGCTGACCGTGAGCACCAGAGGTCTGGTGAACATGCCTCACTTTCCTGCATTTGTGGAAGCCCTTTCCTCTCCATCAAGCCCCTCTCCCTCTCTGTCATAACACTTCCCATCATCAAGATTCACCTCCAGTGGACCCATCTCCTCATAAAAAGCCTTCCTGTAGGTCCCCAACTGGAAGCAATCTCTCCCTCTCTGGGCCCCAGATCACATCCTACGTGGGGTTAGAATGATTTCTACCCTCGTCTTATCTAGGGCCAAAGTCCAGAGAAGGGGCTCAATGCAGTCTGCTTGAAGGTGACGGTGGGAGGCCGTTGAAGGCAGGCTGGGTGTGGCCGAGCGGGGACAAGGCACCTTGGAGCTGCATCACGAACGGCTTGTTTGCAAAGACGGCCTGGGATTTTCTGGACCTGCCTGAGGATCATGGTGGGAACAGCCCCCAGGCAAGGGGCTTTCTGAAGCAGGAAAGCCAGACATGGGAAGACCTCGTGGACTATTTAGGAGAGCGAGAAGAATGAGTCTAAAGGGCTCAAAGTTAGGTAGTCAGGATGCGGGCCTGACCAGAGGGTCCCTGGTAGTTCTCGCCCTCTGGGTGCGTCTTGGGCACCCAGAACAAGCAGTCACCGTTTGTCCTGAAACTAGCATCTTAGATCTGGATGGTACCACAGACAGCAACTGACCTTTCACCCCCACGTGTCGGAAGGGCAGCTAATCGGCGGAGGAGACAACGTGCTCTGGTCACCAGCAGAAGGGCGTCAGAGCCTCCCGGGAGCGGGCTGTGGGCTACCGAGCCCAGAGCACTTCCTTCTTCCCAACTGTTGCCCCTGGAAGGGCTCTGGGCAGCAGAGGCACTTGGTGCTCATTTAGGAGCGGCCGGTGGCCCAGGGCCCTCAGACCCACAGATTAACCCGCTGGGGCCACAGGCCTGGATTCCTTGATAGGAAGGGTTTCAAGGGCTGTGGCTAAGAATCCTGCCTTGGGGGTGAGGAGCGTGGGGGACCGGGGCTACTCCAACACAGCGCCTTCCTTAGAGGGTTGTGAGGATTAGTCGTGAAAAGCCCTTAGGACAGTGCCTGGCTCACCATAGGCATGTTTTTTACGGTAGTTGCGATTCCTTGGAGGAGACTAAGGAACCAGGCAAGGAATAGTGGACGTGGAGAGGAGGGGGTGGGGCCGGGACCTACACACTCCCGAATCTGGACCTTAGAAAAGCTTGATTGGGAGCAGTGGGCAAGGCGGAAGGGAGTCAGGTGGGTTGGTGGGAGCTTTAACTACACGTGAAGTGAATTCGAACATTTTTGACCCGAGATTACCCCGGCGAGACACCTGGGGCGAGAAATCTAGTTCATATTTACCCAAAACGGAGTTACGTGGAGGCGTTAGGAGAGGGACTGTGACACGGGGGATTTGTCTACTACTCGGGACCAGCAAGGTCAGGGAACTCCCTCTGTATTAGTTTCCCACCCGGGGACGCCCGTGGCAACCTGGCGTTCCGGGCCCCCGCCCTCGGGCCCCTCACCATCCGTCTGGGTCGCCCGATCCACTAGGGGGACGCAGCCCGGCGACGCGCCTTTGTGCGCTCCGCTGGCGGCCAGCTGGAGGTCCAGGGTGCCCTCGGGGCGGCTGGGGCAGAACACGGCCGTGTGCACCTCCTCGGAGGCGCTGTGCGGGGCGAAGGCGCTGCAGAGCAGGGTCTCCATGCGGCGGCGCGCCTCGGCTGCCTCGTCGTGCCGGGGCTGCACGACGATCCCGACGAGCGCGGGGGGCGGGCGGTGGCCCTGGTCGCGCACCTGCTGCAGGAGCAGCTGCAGCCGCGGCAGCTGAGAGCGCAGCGCGGACGCGCGGCGCGACACTAGGAGCAGCCGCGCGCGGGGCGAGGGCGCCGCCGGCGGCTGCCTAGGGTCTTGGCAGCCCGACGCCGCGTCTTCCGCCAGCCCGGAGCCGGAGCCGCAGCCCGACCCGCCTCACGCTTGCGCTCTTGCGAGTCCCCAGCCTTGCGCCGCTCCCAGGGCTGCTTCTGCGTGCAGCGCTTGGACTTGGCGGCCGGGCAATCGGCGCACCTCCGCGAACTGTCTCCGGAGCGCTTGAGCCGCCGCCTGGCTCAGATGCTGGAGCTGCTATGGCCGCTCGTGGCTCGGATGGATGAGGGCCGAGAGGGCTGATC
The DNA here is from genome assembly GCF_003676395.1 of Aethalodelphis obliquidens. Lineage (NCBI taxonomy): Eukaryota > Metazoa > Chordata > Mammalia > Artiodactyla > Delphinidae > Aethalodelphis > Aethalodelphis obliquidens. The sequence continues at coordinate 8,538,128 of NW_020837946.1, forward strand.
GGTCGGGCCCTGCTCCAGAATGTTCTGCAGCGTCACACAGCACTCATCCTGCTTCCAGAGCTCGCCCAGCAGCACTACCTGGCCGTGGCCCTCGATGGACTGAGCGAGGGCCTGTTGCTGCGGCTCGGCCTTCCCGTTCCCCGGGGCCCTGGAGGGCTGGGCCCCGGGCTCCATGTCTGGTCCGGCTCTCTTGCCCCTCTGGGCCGGGGCCTCCGATGGCCAAGGAAAAAGCTGCCCTTCCCTGGAGGATGTCACAGTACCCCTGCGCCCTACCTCTTCCTGTCGTGACCAAGGGCCTCTGCCCCCTATTCTTTGGAAATCTTCCAACACAGGGAAGCTGCTGTGGGTGCCAGTGTAACACTGGCAGTGACTAGTTTCGCTATCATTTTGTATGTCTTTGGTGTCAAAAGGACAAATCCCTTTATTCCAGGGATGGATCATTGTGCCCAAGCCTCCAAGTAAAATGGATTTTTGGGCACTCAGGGCATTTAAGAAACAGGGGGCCCGGATGCTCACTGCGCCTGGAGAGTTTGAATGGCAGTGAGGAAGAGAGAGGCTGGTTCTAGGTGGCTGCACCCTAGGAGGGAGGCCTGGCTGCTGTCTGGGTGATCTGGGAGCCAGAGTCCTGAGCTGTTATACACTGATGGGGCTGCAAGAGATGCTTACGGGGGTCCCCTCAGTTCCAGCCTTCTCTGGGTATGCATTTGAGAAACTCAGTCTTTCCTGCCTCTGTTTCTCCTTTACACCTCACACAGAACACTTCACCGCCACTTCTGGCCACCAAATGTGTGGGTTCCCCCCCCCCAGACAATTCTGTATTCTACAATTTTACTCAGTTCTGACACTATCCACCTGGAGAAAGTGTAAAGTCTCACAGGTTAAGGGTGCTGTGCCACAAGACGGCCCCCCTGCTTCCCCCATGCTGATCCCAAGTCCAGGTTATTACCTGTGCTTCTGACTGATCAGCTGTAAACAGGGGGCTCCCATGACCCCCTCCTCAGGTTTGATTAATTTGCTTGAGTGGCCCACAGAGCTCAGGAAAACAGTTTACCAGTTTATGACAAAGCGATATGATAAAGGATACAGATGAACACCCAGCTGGAGGAGATGTATGGGGCGAAGTGTGCGTGGAGGGGTGTGGAGCTTCCGTGCCCTCTCCGGGTGCACCACTCTCCCCACACTTGTGTTTACCAACCGGGAAACTCTCCAAATGCCATACTGTTTGGGGTTTGCGGAAGGCTTCCTCACACAGGCAAAATCAATTATTAACTCCATTTCCAGCCCGTCTGCCCTCTCTGGAGAATGGGGGATGGGGCTGAATATTCCAAGCTTCTAATCATGGCTGGTCTTTCTGGTGACCAGCTCCCATCCACAAGCCCACCCAGAGTGGCCTCATTAGAACAGAAGAAACTCCCATCATCCAGGAAATTCCAAGGGATCTAGAAGCTCAGTCCCAGGAACCAGGGTCGAAGACCAAATATTTGAACAAGAGATACTCCTACTGTTCTTATATATATATATATATATATATATATATATATATATATTCTGTTATCTCACAGGGCCCCAGAGGTCTGTCAAAGTGCCAGGAAAACAAAACAAAACAGAACAAAAAGCATAAAAACTCCTTATCTGCCTAGCACATGAGGTGAGCAAAGAGAGCCTGGGGGAGGGAGGACTGAGGTACCCAGGACAGCCGCAGTGACTGGGAACTCAATGGTGGGGAAAATTTTTCCATTTATTATTATTTTTTTTGAATGAACTTTACCAGGTTGCTTAAAATGGTTTTGAAAAGCATAAAGATTAAAGACTCTGAAAAGCAAGCTGCCAATCAGAAAACTCTGAGCTGGAATCCTGCTAAAGGCTCCGGAAGCCCCAGGCCAGGTAGCCTCGGGAGGACTAGGTGAAGGCAGAAGCCCCCAGCAGCTTTGCAGAAGCAGGTTGGACGGTGCTGGGGGGACTCTTTCTTTCTCCATCCTGGTTTTTCAGCCTTGGCCCAAAGAGACCCAGATCACCCTCCATCTGGACAGTGTTGATGAAAACATTCCAGCCCACTTCCCTTTCCTCAGTGAATCTGAGCAGTCAGAGTCAGGAATTTATTGGGTGCCTTTCTCTAGAACACTGAGTCACTGTCACTGTGGGTTTTTTTAAATTAATTAATTAATTAATTTTTGGCTGCGTTGGGTCTTCGTTGCTGTGTGCAAGCTTTCTCTAGTTGCAGCAAGTGGGGCTACTCCTCGGTGCGGTGCGCGGGCTTCTCGTTGCAGTGGCGGAGCACGGACTGTAAGTGCGCAGGCTTCAGCAGTTGTGGCTCGCGGGCTCAGTAGCTGTGGCTCGCGGGCTCTAGAGCGCAGGCTCAGTAGATGTGGTGCATGGGCTTAGTTGCTCTGCGGCATGTGGGATCTTCCCGGATCAGGGCTCGAACCCATTTCCCTGCCTTGGCTGTGTGACCCAGTCCCTGGGTCCCTGCATTTTAAAATGATGTTAGTTTCAGGACTTCCCTGGTGGCGCAGTGGTTAAGAATCCGCCTGCCAAGGCAGGGGACACGGGTTTGAGCTCTGGTCCGGGAAGATCCCACATGCCGCAGAGCAACTAAGCCCATGCACCCGCCCCACAACTACTGAAGCCTGCGCACTTACAGTCCATGCTCTACAGCAAGAGAAGTCACTTCAATAAGCTGGCGAACCACACCGAGGAGTAGCCCGCGCTCGCCGCAACTAGAGGAAGCCCGCACACAGCAACGAAGACCCAATGCAGCCAAGAATAAATAAATAAAATAAATAAAAATTAAAAAAAAATGATGCTAGTTTCATCCAGGATGAATCAGACCTGCCAACCCACCACACAGGTGGACCTGAGTGTGGACTGTCAAGATTTAGATTACCGTGGGACATAGGAGGCCCTACCTGGGCCTGGGCTTGACCTGTGCTTTTTAAACCAGTTTTTATCAACAAGTCCTGAACTGGGGAGTGCCAGTTCAGGAAGGACTAGCGGTCCCAGACTCCCAATACACAGATTTGAACTGTAAGGAGGAAGGGTGCTTTCCTCCCCTGCTCTCTCCCCACTGAGAGAGGGGCAACAGCGGGTCAGGGCCGCCAGGGGTCAGTGCTGTGCCCTTCGTTGCCAGTTCAACCGTCAGGGGAACAGTTATCAGAGGACCCTCGTATTTAACTGTCTGACAGAGTAGATTGCCTTCACCAGAAGGTTAGGACTCAAGTGTCACTGACAAAGGGTCCCACCTGGGCCACGCCCCTGGGCACAGTGAAGCCACAGCACAGGGAGAGGAGCAGAGGGGTGGCAGGGCTCCCAGCCCCAGTGGGACCCTACAGAGCAGGAAGATGAGGCTGGAGTCCAGCCATCCCTGCGGTTCTCTGGGCCCAGGCCTTTGGGGGTCTTTTTTGGGGCAGGAGAGAGAGAGAGACCTAAGAACTGACACTAAGGCAAGGGCTCTATGAATTGGTGTTAAAGAGGGAATACTAAGACTCCTGAGCATACACTTTGAAGGGGAGCAGAATATGCCACCCCAAAACCAAAATGTGCCCCTTTGGCATGTGGGTTACTTTGAGGTGAAAACAATCAAGACGCAACAAGCTTAGGAAAAGATTTTTACCTCTCCCTTAACTGCCTAAAAGATAGGGGTGTTGTACCAGAAAGAGAGCTACGACCGGAGAAAACTTACCAAAAAAATCAGAGAGACTTACCTGCATGGCAGGGCAAACACCTGATGCCAACCGTTTGCTCTTCTCATCTTCCTGTGAACGACCCTGCTCCCCTCTGGAGCCCCAGGCCTCTATCCCGTTCCTTAGCTTAGGACGGTATAGAAGCCTCAGCTGCCTGACTGCGTTGGAGTCTCGTATTTTTATGGGGGCTCCCGCATGTACAAAATTAAATTTGTTTTTCTCCTGTTATTCTGTTTTATGTCAATTTAATCTTTAGGCCAACCAAAGAACCTACACCTTTAAACTCTTTCATGGTTCATCCAAGTTGATGTAACAAAGAGGTCCAGATCCACTGTCCTAGAAAGGACGATTATTTCTTCTGAGGTCAGTGATCCAGGGGTGGTGTGAAGGCTCTTCTACCCTCAACAGGTAGCTTCCTTTCCTGTTTCCAGGGCAGCTGGCCCAGGACCCTCCATCTCTCCAGCCGGTGGGAGGATGGAAAGGCAAGAGGGAGGGGAAGGCAGCATCCTTTCTAGGGCACGACTCAGAAGCTGGGCACATCATTTCCATTCACATTCCACTGGCAAGAACTAGCTACGTGACCACGTTGGCTGCAGGGGAGGCTGAGAAATGGGGCCTCTGCTTGGGTGGCCAGGCACCCAGGTAATCCTTTGGCATTTCTATTACAAAAAGGAAGAAGGGGTGAGCAGATACTGAGGAACATTTAACAGATTCTCCTTGGTGTCTAATAATAATTACCCCCATTAATTGAGATCCTTCTACTTGCTAGATGTTTACTTATATCACCTTTACTGCAAGCCAGCAATGGAGAGAGCACTGTCTCCAAGTTACAGATGCAGAAACCGAGGTTCAGAAGGTTAGGTAACTTGTCCAAATTCAACCAGCTAATGAGTGGTAGGTCTGGGATCTAAATCCAGATTTGACTGGCTACAGATTATAGGTGGCTGCCAGGACACAGTGAGTACCACAGCATCCTGAGGCTGAGAGGTAGGGCTGACCCTCTCTCATACTGGCTTCTGGAGGCTAATCCTGGCTGTGGTGGGTGGTGGAGAAGGGGACGGAAGAGATGGGGGAGAGGGGAGCCCCTGGGACAAGCCCCCCACTTGGTTGCAGAGGCTTCTGGATACACGGTTTTATGGGCACAGTGAAAAAAGTTTGGGAATTCCTATTCAAACCAAATGACTAATCCTTCCTTCCTTTAAAGGTTGGGTAACTTTCTGGCTAAAAAAATTATAAAATAAAATATCTTCATAATAAAGGGATATCAAGAGGAAAAGACTCCAGGAGGAGGGAAGAATAGGCTTTTTACAATTTCAGATCTCATCAAAGCTCTTTATTTCTAACTTTGGAAAGTCTGGAAGGTCTTGCTTAGATAAAAGGTTGAATCCAGAGGTTTGTAAAATGAGGAGTGAGAGGCTCATAGACAGTCTCCAGGCCTCCCGTCCTGCTGGGCCACTTGCTGTTGTATATGGTTGTGATATTAGGATTTCCTGTAAAATTTCATTTGAGGAAATAGTTCTGCTGATAAGTCTTGGGAGCTTCTGAACTAGACCAAACTGAGTAATGTTATGGGTAATTTTTATTTATTTTGAAAAATTATTTTATTAAATATTTAATAAATTATTAAATAATTTAAATAGGTAGTATATGCACATGGCTAGGTTAACAAAGGAATTGTGGCTGCTGTTTTGCTCTCTTGGATCACTCTCTCTGGGGGGAGCCAGCTGCCATGTTGTGAAGACACTCAAGCAGCCCTCTGGAGGGGCCACATGCAAAGAACTGAGGCCTCCTGCCCACAGCCACTGAGGGAGCTGCCTTGGAAGCTTTCAGTCCTAGCCAATCTTTCAGATGTTTGGAGCCTGGGGCGATATCTTAACTGCACCCTAATGAAAGACCCCCCTCTAGACTGCTCAGCTAAACTGCTCACTAATTTCTGATCCTCAGAAAAGGTGGGAGATGATAATGCCTTATGCTACTAAGTTTTGGGGTAATTTGTTCCCCAGCAATTAGATGACTAATATAATCACCATTCCTAATCCCTGCTCCAACCATTGTAGGAACTCTTCTTCATAAGGAAACAGACTCTTGGAAGTTATGTAATTATTCTACATCTGTTGTAGGCAGCATAATGGCCCCCTGCAAGGTGCCCACAACAATTCATAGGTTGTGTGGATTAATCCACACACAACCTATGAATATGTTAGCTTATTTGGTAAAGGTGAATTAAGGTTCGATGGAATTGTGGCTGCTAATCCTTGACCTTAAAGTAAGGAGATTATCCTGAATTATTCCAGGCAGGCCCAATATAACCACAAGGGTCCTTAAAAGGGAGGCAGGAGGGGTGAGTTAGAGGGAGATGTGACTATTAGAAGAATGTCAGAGCGCTGGCTTTAAGGATGGAGGAAAGGGGCCATGAGCCAAGGAATGTGGGCAGCCTTTAGAAGCTGTTTAAAAGGGAAGGAAATTGTCTTAGCCAGCTTGGACTGCTATAAAAAAATACTACAGACTGGCTGGCTGAGAACAGAAACTTATTTCTCACAGGCTAAGAAGTCCAAGATTTGATGTCAGGTGAAGACCTGCTTCATGGATCACAGATGGCCATCTTCTTGCTATATCCTTAGTGGTGGAGGAGACAAGGGGTCTTTCTGAGGTCTCCTTCATAAGGGCACTAATCCCATTTGTGAGGGCTCCACCTTCATGACTTAATCACTTTCCAAAGGCTCCACCTCCAAATACCAACACACTGGGGATTAGGTTTCCACTTATGAATTTGGGGGGACATATTCAGTCTATAGCAGAAATGGATTTTTCCCTCCATCCTTCAGAAAGGAACACAGTTATGACCAGTGAAAGCTGTGTCAGACTTCCAACCTACAGCATTTTAAGATAACAAATTTGTGTTGTTTTCAGCTGCTAAGGGTGTGGTAATTTGCAGCAATAAGAAATGAATACAAGGTCACATAGACAGAAAGTGGCAGAGCACGGCCTTAAGTCTGGTCTGTTGGACCCGAGGCCCACACTTTCCCCCCACCTCACCCTGGTTCCCAGAGAGTGGAGAGACTTTCTGCTGCAGAAAGAGCTCAGATCACTAGTGACAGAGTCACCTGAGCAGGAAGTGCGGGTGCTGTGCTGCTGGTGGGGTGGGGCCGGGAGGCTAATCTGGCTGCCCTGGAGCTTGTGGTTAGAACACAGGTCAGATCTGTTAACTTAACTAAACAAGGAGGCCGGTAGACTGAGGTGGGCTGATGCCATGGTGCCTATGGAAGCAGATAAAATCTAAACCTGTAAATGCCCCAGGCTCACGAAATGCAAATGCTAAGAACAGCGAATCACAAACACCAACTTGGCTTTGAGCACTAGTCAATCAAATTTCCTTTCTTTGCGTCCACACTTTCTCTATACATCTGTCCTTCCCCTGGCTCCTACGGGCTGAGTCCCCGTAACCACTTCCAGTTGGGTGCTGCCTGATTTGAGTTGATTTTTGCTCAAATAAACTCTTAAAATTTTTAATATGCCTCAGTTTATCCTTTAACAGATCCTAACAGCACTGCACCATCTCCCCCAAAGTGGACAGTCACATCCTTTCCTTCCGTGGAAAAGCATCCATCTTTTGGTCATTTGGTCCACATATATCTTTTGAGTGCCTGTGATGTTCAAGCATTGAGCACGTTCTATAAGGATATAATGGTGACTGGGATAGACAGGGGAGTTTCCTGCCCATGTGGAGGTTGCCATCTAGGGGGAAAGAGAAAGATCTGTCTTCACAATAACCCTACCGTGATCACCACCCGCATCTCGCAATCAAGGAGGCCACCTCTGTGCAGTTACCGGCCACGTCCAGGGTCATGGAGTTACTGAGTGAGGAGCAGCGGGGAAGGGATTGGACCCCCCCAGTCTAGTTCCTGAGCCAGACCCACAGTGTTTTCTGAGGACAGCACTTGTTTATTTGTGTTGTAGAATTTCGGCTGGTACCTGTTACAAATGCCCTGCAGCGAGAGCAGAGGAAAGGGAGCCCTGTGGCGAAGTACCGGAAGCCAGGGATGATCAGGACATTTAGTGCCTGGAAAAAAAGAATCAGGGATCTGGAAACGATAATCATCGGCAGATGTCAAAGAGTCTTACATTACGTCTGCGTGGAAAACTAGGCTATAAGAGAACATTCAAGGCCGTGTAAAGACGTTCATGGGATGTTGTTAAATGGAGAAATTACGTTGCAAACAGTCTATCTTATGAGCCTCTCCCCCCTTTATGAGTAAAAAATGTATATATAGGGAGTAAAAAAAAAAGCTGTATAAATACACCTCAACCTGTTAACCACAGTGTTAAGTAGGTTATGGTATAGAGTTACCAGATTTAGCAAATAAAAAATAAAGGACATCCAACCAAATTTGAATTTCAGATAAATGGCAAATATTTTTTTAGAACAAGCATGTCCCACTCAATTATTCGTTGTTTATCTGAAATCCGAAATTAATGGGATGTCCTATATTTTATCTGGCAATGCCATATAGGTGATTTTTCTTTTTGTTTACCTGTATTTTTTTTTTATGATAAATGCACATTACTTTTGAAATAAAAAGAGGAACCTACTGGAGTTCTGCTTTGTGTAAGAAAGAGGTGTGTACGGTGGATTCCTGGATTCTCCCCGGGCCAAGTAGGCTAAAGTAGAAAATAAACCTGGGCTTAACGTGGGCCCTGGCCAGGACGTGGATTCACGACGCGGGCTGAGCGATGCTGACCAGCAGGTGGCGCTGCGGGACTAAGGGTCGTGATCGCCAGGGATTGCTGCGTCAGGGAGAGGGAGAGATCAACAGTACCTCCTTGGGATCCGGGGGCCTTGGGGTGTCTCCAGGGCCAGGGGTGCAGGAAGAGCTGAATACAAATTTGGAACTCTATTTCCAAAGCACACCCCCGCGCCCTTTTCCTCTGCAAAGCCCCGGAACGACTGTGACTGTGGATGAGTCCTTGGAGCTGAATCGAGGTAGCAGCCACCTGTGCCCTCCTGTGTGCCCAGGTCCCTTTCCTCCAGCTAGTCCCAAGGCATCTCCCCATTGATTCAGTTCATATTCCTCCAGGGCCTGAAAGGGTCTCAGTCACTGCCCTGGGACACTCAATGGTGGGCGGACTCCAGGAGACCCAGGGACACAGCTTCTGTCCTCAGGGAAGGGAGGGTCTAGCTCCCAGGGAGAGAGAAATGAAGGGTCTTGGGCATGTGTGTGGAGATGCTCAGAAATTGTGAATTCCTGATGTAGCTGAGCTTGTGTCCACACCTTGCTTGGCCCGGCACATGCTGAACAAAGGAGAAGTTCAGTAAATGTCTTTTAGCCAGTCAACAAATCCTCCAAGGCCCTGGCTGTGCCAGGCAATGGGCTAGGCTCTGGGGATGAAGTCCGTGTCCTCTGGGGGCTTATATTTTGGTAGGAGAGAGACAACAATAAGTCGGTAGAACAATACTATAATTTCATTTGGTATTAAGCTCTAGAAGAAAATAAAGCAAGATTATGGGCTTCTATCTAAGGCTGTTTTCTGCCTGGTCCAGGCTGGCAGTGATGCAGGGGCAGGGAGGCACAGGGAGAGGCACTCCTCCCATTCACTGGGTGCAGCCAATCATGCTCCATTCCCTCCAGGAGGTGCTTGGCGTAAATATAATTCTGGGAGCCACCAGAGTGATGGGATCCACCTGGCTGGAAAGAGGAAGGTCCAAGAAGGAGGAATTCAAATCCCTGGGACCTCTTTGGGTAGAACAGGGCAGGGGAGAGCTCAGGGTCAGCCCAGCAGGGAAGGGAGTAGGCACAGAGAATGAGAGAGAGAGACTCAGACGGCCTCAGTGTGGCTCAGGTAGGGGAATGTGATGGTTAATTGTAGGTGTCAGCTTGCCTCGGCCACCTTGCCCAGAAACTTGGTCAAATATTATTCCAGATGTTTCTATGAAGGTTTTTTTGGAATGGGCTTAACATTCACATCAGCAAGTCTTTGAGTAAAGCAGATTGCTCTCCCTAATGTGGGTGGGCCTCATTCAATCAGTTGAAGGCCTTGAGAAAAAGACTGAGCTCCCTCGAGAAAGGGGGAATTGGTCAGCAGACTGCTTTTGGACTTGAACGGCAGCATCACCTCTTCCTTGGGTCTCTAGCCTGTTGGCTTACTCTGAAGACTTTGGACTTGCCAGTGTCTGCTATCATGTGAGCTAAGTCTCTAAAATAAATCTCTGTCTCTATACACACACATCCTATTGATTCTGTTTCTCTGGAGAACACTGACTAATACAGAGAGCCCCGCACCCTGGCTGAGGTTGGCAGACCTGAGGGTTCTCTGAGACTTTCCACATTTAACGAGCATCTGCTGTACGCTGAGCTCTCAGGCATTGGGCACAGTGACTCTGCACGTGGCTGCAGCTGAAAGTCCAGAATTGGACGGTGTGGGCCTGTCCCTGTCGTGGCTTCAGGTGGACATTTAGCCCAGAGGGAAGGCACTGGACCCGGGTTTTGGGGTGACAAAGCCCTTGATGGACCGCTTGCCCCAGAATTCCTCTTGATGGGAGCAATCTCCAGAAAAATACCTTAGAGTCGCTTGGAGAAGCGAGACCCACGGCTGTGGGCACCACTCCCCTCCCTCCCTCCTCTCTCAGCACCTTTATCCAGCCCCTGCCCTGTCCAGCCTTGCACAGGCTGCTCTCTGGCTCACTCAAGAGGAGAGCTGCCATCAGGGAGCTCCTCCGTGAGCATACCATCCAGTGAGTTGCCACACACATGCCGATCACTTAGGAAATCAAACTAAAAAATCGAGATGAAGAAATAAAAAAGAAAAGTCTCATTAATGCCTTTTCCTCTTCCCACCCCTATTTTCAAACTAGATCTGCCCCAGGGCAAGGGAGATCCTACCTACATTGCAAGGGAACAAGTTGATTTTTGCTTTTGAGCTTCAAGGTCTGGTTCTTGGTGGTTTAAAAGGGATCTCTGAGGGTGATTTTGGTTACGGGGATTTAAGCTTTTTGTACTGACTTTTGAACCTCCCACTCACCCCCCAGGAATCTGGGACTTCCCAGAACAAGTCCAAATCTCGCATGCAAAGCCATCAGCAGGATTAATTACCAGATGAGTTTTCTCGGAAGCCTGGGGTCCAGCACAGAATAGACAGCCAGCAAACACTTGTCGAGGGGCTCAAACAAGATCGATGCCCAAGGTCACAGAGTTCAATGGAGGGCGACACAGCTGGGGCCTAGGGTGGCCGGCAAAGGGGCCTCAAAGCAGGGGGCTTGGGAATAGGCCCTGAAGAGAGGGTATAATTTGCATGGCTGGGAACGGGTTTGGGGCCCCCCAGCATTTCCCAGAATGCCTTCTGTTTTCTTTTCGAGAAGTGGTGAGAGCCTGAAGGAGTGATGGTTTTGTCGGCGCAGTTGTAGTATGAGTGGCCCTCACCACAAGGCACCAGCGCCAAGTCAGAAAGAAAGCGAGATGAACCGCTGCCTCTCCTCTCCCATGTTCTGTGAAAGTCTCATGCTGTAGTGGGTTGAATGATGGCCCCCAAAGATATGTCCACTTTACAATTCTGGGGACTCCTACATATGACCTTATTTGGAAAAAGGGTCTTTGCAGACATCGTTGAGGATCTTAGGATGAAGAGATCTGTGGGATCCTTATCTGGATGGACCCTAAATCCAATGACAAGTGTCCTTATCAGAGACACACAGAGGAGAGACACACAGAAGAGAAGGCTGTGTGCAGACAGAGGCAGAGATTGGAGTGACGCGGCCATAGGCCAGGGAGCGTCTGGCGCCACCAGAAGCTGGAAGATGCAGGAACAGAACTTCCCTTCGAGCTTCCGGAGGCAGCGTGGTCCTGCTGTCACCCTGAGTTTGGACTTCTGGCTTTCTGGTGAGAGCATACACTTCTGTTGTTTTGAGCCACCGATTCTGTGGCAACTTGTTGCAGGAGCCCCAGGAGATGAATACAGACTCCAACCCACAGTTTCTGCTAATTCCAGAGGGTTTGTATTCCTAGGACTCTTCTTCTACATGTGCTTGTTTTGCCCTGTTTTGCCCCATTTTGTTCCATGTCCACCTGCAAGTGAGACTCAGTCCCCTCGTCTCATTCCATGTAGAGTGCACTTGCACCAGGAATTTCTTGTTTGGGGAAACCATGTGTTATGTGTTGGGGGAAAGAGAGTAGCAGAGGAGGGTTCCGTTCTCCAGTGCGATCCTAGGAAAATAAAATGATCTCCAACCTTTGCAAAGCAAATCATACACCTCTGGGGTGGCCAATCCTGAGAGGCAGAATCGTGTATACGAGTGTGTGTGTGTGTGTGTGTGTGTGTGTGTGTGTGTGTGTGAGAGAGAGAGAGAGAGAGAGAGAGAGAGAGAGAGAGAGAGAGAGAG
>NW_020837946.1:8550188-8672746 GCF_003676395.1 Aethalodelphis obliquidens
GAGAGAGAGAGAGAGAGAGAGAGAGAGAGAGAGAGAGAGAGAGAGAGAATTTGTGTTTGCATGTATGTCCCTGAGCTGTTCCCCTGTCCCCATCCTGGCTTCCAGGGGAGAAAGAAAAGGCACCCTCCGGGCCAGCCAGCCAGCCAGAGGAGCTTGTCACCTGGAATATGGAATGCTGCCCAGATCTGCTTCTGAGGACAAAGGAGAGCAGAATAAGAGGAGCCTGCCCAGGACTGAAGACTTGTCCTTGAGTGTTCTTCTGGGCGTGGCCAAGGTTTCTGGAGGAGCAGGGCGTGTCTGGCCGCCGCGAGTCTTCACAGAGCCCCAGCACGGGCCTCTGCTCCGCGTGCCTGACTGTCGTGCACCCCCCTCCACTGAAGCCTCTCCAGGATGTCCTGTGAGGACCACCAGCGTCTATCTGGTTACTCAAGCCAACCCTGGGAGTATTCCTTCACACGCTCGTGCTCATCGTCCCCCAAATCCGGCCCATCCCCAGAGCCTGCCGATATACATCCTGCCTGTCACTCGAATGTCACCTACGCAGTTCCCCTTCTGAGAACACTCTGTTGGCGCCGTGTTCCTCCCGTTCGTGGCGCTTGTGGTGGTTGCAGTTTGCCTGTGAGCTCCATGAGGGCAGGGAGCACAGCTGCTTGTCCGTCAGGGTGTCCCTCGTGCTCCAAACAATGCCTGGTGCTCAAGAAATACTTGTCAACTAATTGAATAATTGAACAAACGAATGAACAAATACAATTTTTTTTTTTTGCGGTACGCGGGCCTCTCACTGTTGTGGCCTCTCCCGTTGCAGAGCACAGGCTCTGGACGCGCAGGCTCAGCGGCCATGGCTCACGGGCCCAGCCGCTCCGTGGCATGTGGGATATTCCCGGACCGGGGCACGAACCCGTGTCCCCTGCATCGTCAGGCGGACTTTCAACAACTGCGCCACCAGGGAAGCCCAACAAATACAATTTTGAGCCAAGTGGGTGAAGGACAGTCCAGGGCTCCCACTCCTGCAGAACCCGAGGTCCACTTAGGAAAAGCCCCTGGAGTCCTAGATGAAAAGAAAGGGGAGAAACCCTGGTGTGGTAGGTGGACCCCCTCCCACCCAAGCTCAAGGCTGGGACCAGCCAGGGGCTTCACAGGCCTGGAGCTTGGGGGGTGGGGATCGCCATCCCAGGGCGTAGGGCCTGGGGAGACTCTACTCTGTACCTGTATGGTATTTGCCAGGTGTGTTTTCCATTCATCAACCTCTCCCAATGGATGCTGGGTTCAGAATGTCTGTAACTGGCGGAGGTTTTACCAGGTGCTGAATGGGGGTGAGGATGTTCAAGGAACGTGGAATGTAGACCCTTCCCTCTTTTCGGAAGACGTAAGAGGACAGTTAGTCTAGTGTAATTTAAGAAGACTTTCTTATTTTTAATTTTTTTGGCCATGCGACATGTGGGATCTTAGTGCCCCCACCAGGGATCAAACCCGTTCCCCCTGCAGTGGAAGTGCGGAGTCTTAACCGCTGGACCGCCAGGGAAGTCCCTAGGAAGCCTTTCTAAACTTCCTGTGTGGGTGGCAGACCTCTTGGGCCTGGCGGCAAACTATCACAACCTTCTCTGTCCACCCGACATTCCCCCTCCACCGCCCCGACCCCAACATTTTACTTTGAAATTGCCAACAGAAAAGCGGAGTACAGTGAACACACTTATACCGTCCCCTAGATTCTCCAGTGGTTAACATTTTGCTATATTTGCTTTCTCTTCCTCCCTCTCTCTGTATATTTTACATACTTTTATTTTGCTGAACAATTTGAAAGTAAGTTGCTGACATCTTGACACTTCACTTCTAAATATCTCAGCATCTCTTAATCAGGATGTTCTCCAACAAAACCTCAAGACCATTATCATAACCATAACAGCATCTGCATTCAATAGACTTGTCCACCGATGTCTTTTATAGCTGGATTTTTTTCCTATCCAGGATCCAATAGAGGTTCACGTATGCTATTTGGTTCTGTCCCTTTAGTCTCTCTTAATCTAAAACAGTCTCTCACCTTTCTGCTGTTTTATTGCTGTTTGTTTGTTTTTGTGACATAGGTCTTTTTGAAGTCTCAGCCAGTAGCCTTGCAGGATGTGCCACATGGTAGATTAATCCGGTTGTTTACTCATGTTTAGATTCAGGTTTAATATTTTTGGCAGGAACACTACCTAGGTGATAATCATGTACTTCTCATTGCATCACTTTGGTGAGCAAATATTGTCAGGTTGTTGTGCACCCTTGGTGATGCTGACTTCGATCACCAAGCCCCTCTCCACTTTGTAATTAGTAAGTAATTTGAGGGATCGTCACATGGTTAGAGGATCAACTGAATATCCAGGTAGTTTTAGCAATCATGGATGAGATTTGCCCAAATCAAATACTGCAATGGGGGTCACAGCAGTGGTGGGTTTTCATTCTTTTATTAATTCCACATTTACTAGCTGGCATTTTTCTGTAAGAATCTCCCCACCCTCTTTCTTTCTTCTGAAAATCACTGTGGCTTCACGGATTTTAAAACTGTGTTATAACCTAATACTACTGTTATTCATTTTGATGTTCTCAATGTCCCACACTGAGAGGTGGGAGCCTCTAGGTCACAGCCTGAATCTCTTTGCCACAATCACATTTATCTTGTGCACTTTTCTACTTTCTGGCACGACAAGATATTCCAGGCTTGTGTTGTGCATTTTCAGCCCCAGACCTAGAATTAACCATTTCTTCAAGCAGTCCTTGTTCCTGGTTCCCTTAGTGGTGAATGATACGTAGGAAACAAGAACTTAGTGTTGTATGTGCTCATTGCTGTAGGGGTGTTGCTTCTGGGCCCATCAGTGAACAAAGCAGGAAATATTAAAAAAAAAATAACACGAGTTCAAGCTGATAGTTCCACCTCAAATTTAATCTCATATGTTTTCTCTTTAACTTCTTAATTTTTAAAAAATTTTTTTTTCGGTACATGGGCCTCTCATTGCTGTGGCCTCTCCCGTTGCGGAGCACTCCGGATGCACAGGCTCAGCAGCCATGGCTCGCGGGCCCAGCCGCTCCGCGGCATGTGGCATCTTCCCGGACCGGGGCACGAACCCATGTCCCCTGCATTGGCAGGCGGACTCTCAACCACTGCGCCACCAGGGAAGCCCTCTTTAACTTCTTTTACTGTACTGTACTTATTACTAGTATCTTTTTTCTCTTACAATAAAATATGTATTTGCTTAATACTATCTAATACATAGAAGTTTCAGAACTACAAGACCAGTACTACAACTAACAGTACACCTACTAAGTAAAGTACAGTTGACCCTTGAACAACATGGAGGCTGGGGCACCCACTCTCTGTCCAAAATCGTGTATAACTTATTGCTAGTCTGTGTATCCCCGTTTCTGCATCTGCAGATTCAACCAACTGAAAGTCGTGTAGTCCGGCAGTACCTATTTAGTGAAAAAAAATCCACATACAGGTGGGGCCACGCAGTTCAAATCCGTGTTGCTCAAGGGTCAACTGTATAAAAATGTTTTTGTTCTTAGAACAATTAGAGTACTTGAATCAATTCCTTCTGTGTGGTCATGTTATCCGTTTGATATACAATCAGTTTGTTTTGTTTCTGTTTGCACTTCACTGTAGGATTTGCTTTATCCCGTCTTTTAAAATTTAATTTAATTTTTCACATACATAAAACATTTATATAGTTCAAAGTTAAAATGATATAAAAAGATATACAAGTCTCACTGCCATCCCCAGTCCTTCTACATTGTCCCCTCCCACCTCCATAGTTAACCCTTTTCATTAGTTTCTGTTAATACTTTCTGTATTTCTTTTCATGAAAATAACGCACCCATGTTCCCATTTTCTATTTTTCGTTACACAAAAGACAGTATAATATATATCGTCTTTTTCATATTATCCTGAACTTTGTTACCCATGCAAACAGACCTCTGGTGCTCACTTTCATTTCTTCCTGTTTTGGAACATTCTGCCTTAGGATGGAATCCATTCGGTGTTGGTTTTTGTCCAAACTATTGATGCTGGATATTTGGGAGGATCAAATGTGATACCCTTGATGCAGGGCATGGGAATACCTGCATCCTTCCGGGGCTGGCTCAGCCTCGGGATTCTGAGAATGATGAGAAGGCAGTAGGACGAAGGTGCAAATTAGGGCAAAGGTCACACTGCAGGCTGAGCTCTCCTGTCCGGCCTCCAGTCCTCAGGCGTCTCTTGGGAGGTGGGTGGCTTTGGGAGGAGGGTCTCCGACACTGGGGGATAATGAAGAGTTGCAAGGAGAGAAGCAGCTTCTGTGACAAACACTTGCCTTGGTCAAAGTGCACACACAAAACAATTGAGGTAAAAGTCACATAACATAAAATTCAACACTTTAACCATTTCAAAGTGTACATTTAGTGGCTTTGAGAACATCCACAGTATATTGTAACCACATTTCCATCACCCCCAGAGGAAACCACATACCCGTTAAGAAGTCACTCCCTGTTGCCCCTCCCCCCACGCATACGCGGTCACTAATTTGCTTTCCATCTCTATGGACTTGCCATTCTTGACATTTCACATAAATGGAATAATAAAATAGGTGCACTTTGTGTCTGGCTTCTTTCATGTAGCATGTTTTCAAGGTTCATCTGCGTCGCAGATGTGTCAGTATTTCATTCCTTTTTATGACTCATGTGTGAATGAAAAACATTGCCGGCCATATCAGTAAACAAGGGACGTTGCCGCCACCAAGCCACTAAAGGCCTCCCCAGCTCTGCCCACACCCCCTACGGTGAGCGCTAAGGGGACTCAGGATGGAGACCAATGGGCTGCCCACTGCCAAGCCCTCAGCCCCTGCAGCCACCTGCAACGGTGCACCCTGAGGGGGCTAAGGATGGGAAAGCACCGGATACTGGCCCTGGATGGCTAGGGTGCACAGCAAAGGAATGATTTCAGTGAGCCCAGACTCTTGCATCTTCCCATACATAGAAAAGTGCATAAAAAAAAAAAAAAGCGCTAAATTCCTTAACCTGAGATACCTGGTTTTCTTTAATTAAGGTTTGAAGTTCTGACTACCTGGTCTTTGCTGCAAAAACTCCTATATACCCTGGCTCCTCCCCTATCTCTTCAGAGCAGCTCCCCAGAGCTATCTGAGATGCTGTGTCTGGGCTTAAGTCCTTAGTTCCGTCCACCAAGTAAAACATAATTCTCAACTTTCAGGCTGTGTATTTTTTTTTCTTTTTTTCAGTTGACAAGTTAATTGTACAGATATACTACAGCCTGCTAGCTATCTCTCAGCTGATAGACGATAGGCTGCTTCCACCTTTTGGCCACTGTGAATGGTGTTGCTATGAACGTTCCTATACAAGTCTTTGTTTGAACATCTATTTTCTATTCTTTTTTTTCTTTTTTTAAAAATAAATTTATTTATTTATTTTTGGCTGCGTTGGGTCTTCGTTGCTGCATGCGGGCTTTCTCTAGTTGTGGAGAGCGGGGGTTACTCTTGGTTGAGGTGTGCGGGTTTCTCATTGTGGTGGCTTCTCTTGTTGCAGAGCGCTGGCTCTAGGCGTGTGGGCTTCCGTAGTTGTGGCACATGGGCTCAGTAGTTGTGGCTTGAGGGCTCTAGAGCGCAGGCTCAGTAGTTGTGGTGCACGGGCTTAGTTGCTCTGTGGCCTGTGGGATCTTCCCAGACCAGGGCTGTTCCCTGCATTGGCAGGTGGATTCTTAACCACTGCACCACCAGGGAAGTCCCCTATTTTCTATTCTTTTGGGTATATTCCAAGGAGTGGATTTGCTGGGCCATATGCAGCTATACCATTCTACATTCTCAGCAGCAATGAGGGTCAAAGCAATATGAGGCTTCCAATTTCTCCACATCCTCATCAACCCTTGTTATTTTCTGTGTTTTTGATTCTAGCCATCCTAGTGGGTGTGAAGTGGTCAAAGTTTACACTTTTTGACGCAATCTTGAGATGTCACATTATATGCGCTAATGTTGCCCTTTGGTTTTGTAAGGCTACTTAAAGCTTCCATTTTCCTGTAAGTAAGATTAGTCTTTGTTTTCCTTACATTAAGTTGATGACCTCAGAGATTCACAGCCATAGGAGGAGAATCCTGGTATAGATTAAGCATGATGTTAGCTTAATGTTTGCAAGAAAAAAAGCAACAACAAAGAAACCAACTTTTTACAGCATATAGCCACACTCACAATGTGCTATGGGAGTACAGAAAAACAGAGGTGATATTATTAACTTAGGGGAAGGCTGTGAAATACTTACCGAGATAGGTGACCTTTAGGACTCTTTTAAAATCTACAATGATGTGCGTGATCAAGGTGACCTGGCCCAGGCCTGCAGTATCCAGGCATCTTGATAAAACTACATGAATGGGGAGTGTAACCTTCTGGTGATCAGCTCCCCCAGGGGAATTTTTCAGCCAGGCACCTTACTGTGTTGCCCAGAGCCTTAGCGACATGGAGGCCAGGCTCTGGGGCTGGGGGACCCCTGTGAGTCAGAGCCTGAGACCTGGGAGGGTTAGAATTACCACTTCCTTTACACACACACGCACACACACACACAAAACCACTCAGAGGAATGTCAGTTCCCACCATGGCCATGAATCAATCAGTTTCTTGCTCCATGACTTGGCCTCAGGTCCCCCACAAACTCCCGAAAACAACAAGGCAATGCCCAGGGAGTATACATGGGGGAGGTCCAAGGTAGTTTTTCTATTTTAATTATGACTATTTCTCAGGGTTGGTAGCCAAGCAGATGTCAATAACTTTCATTCGATAATCTAGATCTTAGCTTGTTATCCTCACGCCAACTAAAGTACCACTGAAGTTTGGAAGTGGAGAAATCCTACCTGGTGGGTCAGGAAAGGCTGGACAGATGAGGGGGCATTTGTAGGGGGCCGACTTTATTTTATTTTTTATTTTTTAAAATTTATTTATTTTTGGCTGCGTTGGGTCTTAGTTGCTGTGTGCTGCTTTCTCTAGTTGTGGCGAGCGGGGGCTACTCTTGGTTGCGGTGTGCGGGCTTCTCATTGCAGTGGCTTCTCTTGTTGTGGAGCACGAGCCCTAGGGGCGTGGGCTTCAGTAGTTGTGGCACGTGGGCTCAGCAGTTGTGGCTCCCGAGATCTAGAGCACAGGCTCAGTAGTTGTGGCCCATGGGTTTAGTTGCTCTGTGGCATGTGGGATCTTCCCGGACCAGGGCTCGAACCTGTGCCCCCTGCATTGGCAGGCCCATTCCCAACCACTGTGCCACCAGGGAAGTCCCGGGGGGCCTACTTTAAAGGATGGGTGGGATTGGGATGGAAGAGGACAGGGGCAAGAAGGGCGGGACAGAGGCAGGAAGGTTCAAGTGTGTCCCACATACATGTACTGACGGCTGAGTCTGGAACCAAGGGTGAGTGTCCTGGAGTAGAACAGACTTCTGGGACAAAACCATAAATCAGAAATGTATCCAAAAGTGATTGCGGCAATTTTATTTTAAAAGTTTAGTGGCCAAATTTAAGAAGTTTGAGGTTATAGAACAGGCATAATTATTTCTTGGCATTGTTAACTGTGAGATTTCTTCCATAGTTACTCTGCTGAATATTTGTCACACTTAAAAAGACTGTCACTTTCAACTAAGGTAGGAGCAGGATATCTTGAGGGCAGCTTGGTTACCCAGGAAAGTCACGTTTTACCCCTGGGGTCCAGATGTAGTTATTAAAAGCATCTACTCTTTCAGCCCAAAATGTCCCAGGTTAGCCAGTAAATTATACTGGCACTCTATTTATCATGGATTATTACTACTAGTAAATTTTAAAAATTGTGGTAAAATACATATAACATGAAGTTTACTATTTTAAGCATTTTAAGTGTACAGTTCAATGGCATTAAATTCAATGGCATTCTCATTGTTGTGTGACCATCACTACCTTCCACCTCCAGAAATTTTTTAATCTTGCAAACTGAAACTCTGTACTCATTAAACGTTTACTCCCCATTCCTCCTTTCCTGCCAGCCCTGGGAAACCCCCATTCTACTTTCTGTCTTTAGGAATTGACTAAACTATGTACCACATATAACTGTAATCACCCAGTATTTGTCTTTTTGTGACTGGCTTGTATCACAGCATATTTTTGTTTTCTTTTTTCTATTTTTTTGGCTGTGCTGCTTGTCTTGTGGGATCTTAGTTCCCCAACCAGGGATCAAACCTGTGCCCCCTGCAGTGGAAGCTCTGAGTCCTAACCCCTGGACCACCAGGGAATTCCCAACATAATATTTTCAAGATTCATCCATGTTATAGTGTGTGTCGGAGATTCCTTCCTTTTAAAGGCTGAGTAATAAATATTTCATTGTCTGTATATACACTACGTTTTGTTTATCCATTCATTCATATGTAGATGGATGTTCAAGTTGCTTCCATCTTTTGGCTCTTGTGACTAATGCTGCTATAAATATGTGTGTTCAAATGTCTGTTGTGTCTCTGCTTTCAGTTCTTTTCAATTCCAGAAGTGGAATTGCTGGATCATACGGTAGTTCTATGTTTAATTCTTTGAGGAACTACTATACTGTTTCCAATAGTGGCTGCACCATTTTACCAGCAGTGCGCAGCTGTTCCAATCTCTCCACATCCTCACCAACACTTGTTATTTTCTGTTTGTTTTTAAATAATAGTCATCCTAATGGGTGTGAAATGGTATCTCAGTGCAAATGAAATTGATTGCATTTTCCTAATGATGAGGACTGTTGAGCATCTTTTCACGTGCTTTTTGGCCATTTGTATATCTTCTTTGGAGAAATGTCTATTCAAGTCTTTTACCCATTCTTTTTTCTGGTTTCAGGTTTTATTTTAGAATTTATGAAATTCCAGCATCATCCATATTCATGAGTCTTTGCACATGTTTGCATATAATCTCAAAATTTCAAAGTTAAGGCCAAGATACAGATGGTAGCTGTCTTTTACCCATTTTAAAATCAGGTTGTTTATTTTTTGAGTTTTAGGAGTTCTTTATATATTCTGGATATTAATCCCTCATTTTATATGTCATGGATTTTGCTTTATATGATTTTGCAATATTTTTTCCTCGTAAAATTTTGAGATATAAAGAATCCCCAAATTGGGCTTTTACTTGAATGACTCATAGTCTAAATGTATAATTGAATTGTATAACTAAAATTTAGAATGCCATCTTAAAGGTTATTTTGTTTAATGTTACAAATGCAAGTACACTAAACAATTTTACAAAGATTAGAATTGTGATAAAATCTAATCTCTATTATTTTACTTAATATTCTCATTTAAATCTTTTTTTAAAAAATATTTATTTATTTATTTATTTATGGCTGTGTTGGTTCTTCGTTGCTGTGTGCTGCTTTCTCTAGTTGTGGCGAGCAGGGGCTACTCTTCGTTGCGGTGAGCGGGCTTCTCATTGCGGTGGCTTCTCTTGTTGTGGAGCACGGGCTCTAGGCACGAAGGCTTCAGTAGTTGTGGCACATGGGCTCAGTAGTTGTGGCTTGCGAGCTCTAGAGTGCAGGCTCAGTAGTTGTGGCACACGGACTCAGTTGCTCCGTGGCATGTGGGATCTTCCTGGTCCCCTGCATTGGCAGGCGGATTCTTAACCACTGCGCCACCAGGGAAGCCCTAAACCTTTACATTATGTGTTATATTATAAAGGATCCATTGCTTTTCTTGAGGTTATCTGGCTAACACATTCTCTCTTAACCATCAATTTACTTCCTGATTTATCTATTGAGAAGCTCTTAATAACTGTTTTGGTACATTAAAAAAATGCCTTTCACAATGATCATTAATTCTCACAGGATTTTACTCCTGCAATTGGTATCACTTTTTTTCCCCTTAAATATCTGGTAAAAGTCACGAGTGAAATCATCTGGGCCTGCTGCTTTCTTCTTTTTGAACCCTTATTAATTATTGACTCAATTTCTTTGAATAGACCTATGTAGATTATCTATTTTTCCTCGTGGCAGTTTTGGTAGATTGTGCCTTTGAATGAATTGGTCCATCCTGCAGCATGTGGGATCTTCCCAGACAAGGGCTTGTACCCGCATCCTCTGCATTGGCAGGTGGATTCTTAACCACTGTGCCACCAGGGAAGTCCTTTAATTGATTCCTAATCTCATAGCGTTGTGGTCAGAAAGGATGCTTGATATGATTTCAGTTTTCTTAAATTTACTGAGGCTTGATTTGTGACCCAAGATGTGATCTATCCTGGAGAATGTTCCATGTGCACTTGAGAAGAAAGTGTAATCTGCTGTTTTTGGATGGACTGTCCTATAAATATCAATTAAATCTATCTGGTCTATTGTGTCATTTAAAGCTTGTGTTTCCTTATTAATTTTCTGTCTGGATGATCTGTCCATTGGTGTAAGTGAGGTGTTAAAAGTCCCCCACTATTATTGTGTTACGTCGATTTCCTCTTTTATAGCTGTTAGCATTTGCCTTATGTATTGATGTGCTCCTATGTTGGGTGCATATATATTTATAATTGTTATATTTTCTTCTTGGATTGATCCCTTGATCATTATGTAGTATCCTTCCTTGTCTCTTGTAACATTCTTTATTCTAAAGTCTATTTTATCTGATATGAGTATTGCTACTCCAGCTTTCTTTTGATTTCCATTTGCATGGAATATCTTTTTCCATCCCCTCACTTTCAGTCTGTATGTGTCCCTAGGTCTGAAGTGGGTCTCTTATAGACAGCATATAGATGGGTCTTGTTTTTGTATCCATTCAGAGAGCCTGTATCTTTTGGTTGGAGCTTTTAATCTATTCATGTTTAAGGTAATTATCGATATGTATGTTTCTATTACCATTTTCTTAATTGTTATGTGTTTGTTTTTATGTGTTTGTTTTTGTAGGTCCTTTTCTTCTCTTGTGTTTCCCACTTAGAGAAGTTCCTTTAGCATTTGTTGTAGGGCTGGTTTGGTGGTGCTGAATTCTCTTAGCTTTTGCTTGTCTGTAAAGCTTTTGCTTTCTCTGTTGAATCTGAATGAGATCTTTGCCGGGTAGAGTAATCTTGGTTGTAGGTTCTTCCCTTTCAGCAGTTTAAATATATTGTGCCACTCCCTTCTGGCTTGTAGAGTTTCTGCTGAGAAATCAGTTGTTAACCTTATGGGAGTTCCCTTGTATGTTATTTGTTGTTTCTCCCTTGTTGCTTTTAATAATTTTTCTTTGTCTTTAATTCTGGTCAATTTGATCACTATCTGTCTTGGCATGTTTCTCCTCAGGTTTATCCTGCCTGGGACTCTGTGCTTCCTGGACTTGGGTGGCTATTTCCGTTCCCATGTTAGGGAAGTTTTCGACTATAATCTCTTCAAATATTTTCTCTGGTCCTTTTGCTCTCTCTTCTCCCTCTGGGACCCCTTTAATATGAATGTTGTGGCATTTAATGTTGTCCCAGAGATCTCTTAGGCTGTCTTCATTTCTTTTCATTCTTTTTTCTTTATTCTGTTCCATGGCAGTGAATTCCACCATTCTGTCTTCCAGGTCACTTCTCTGTCCTTCTGTCTCAGTTATTCTGCTATTGATTCCTTCTAGTGTATTTTTCATTTCAGTTATTGTATTGTTCATCTCTGTTTGTTCTTTAATTCTTCTAGGTGTTTGTTCTTTAATTCTTCTAGGTCTTTGTTAAACATTTCTTACATCTTCTCGATCTTTGCCTTCATTGTTTTTCTGAGGTCCTGGATCATCTTCACTATCATTATTCTGAGTTCTTTTTCTGGAAGGTTGCCTATCTCCACTTCATTTAATTGTTTTTCTGGAGTTGTATCTTGTTCCTTCATCTGGTACGTAGTCCTCTGCGTTTTCACCTTGTCTATCTTTCTGTGAATGTGGTTTTCATTCCACAGGTTGCAGGATTGTAGTTCTTCTTGCTTCTGCTGTCTGCCCTCTGGTGAATGAGGCTATCTCTCAGCTTCCTTTTGATTAGTTTGCATGGTACACTCTGTTACTTTCCTTTTCTCCATTCTTTAATTTTAATAAAACTTTTTTATTGTTGTAAATACAAATAACATACAATTTACCATGCCAACCATTTTAAAATGTACATTTCCATTGTATTAGGGACATTCATATTCTTGTGCAACCATCACCACCATCCATCTCCAGAATTCTTTTCATCTTGAAAAACAGAAACCATATCCGTTAAGCAATAACTCCTTGTCCCACTCCCTGACAGCCACCATTCTACTCTCTGTCTCTATGAATCTGACTACGTTCCAGACGACATCTCACATATGTATTATCTTTTTGTGCGACTGGCTTATTTCACTTGGCATGTCCTTAAGATTCATTCAAGTTGTAGCATATGCAGAATTTCCATTCTTTTTAAGGCTTCCATCCCTTTAGTTTTAATCTGTGCCTTTATATTGAAAGTAATTTTCTTGTAGATAACATACAGTTGGGTCTTGTTTTTGTATCTACTATGACAGTCTCTGTCTTTTAATTGGTCTATTTAGACCATTCACATTAAAATAATTATTGATATAGTTGGATTAATATCTGTCATGTTTGCAATTGGGTTTTTTTCAAGGTTTTAAAAAAATTTATTTATTTTATTTATGGATGCCTTGGGTCTTCGTCGTTGTGTGTGGGCTTTTCTGTAGTTGTGGCAAGTGGGGGCTACTCCTCATTGTGGTGCATGTGCTTCTCAGAGTGGTGGCTTCTCTCGTTGTGGAGCATGGGGTCTAGGTGTATGGGCTTCAGCAGCTGTGGCACACATGGGCTTAGTTGCTCTGCGGCATGTGGGATCGTCCTGCACCAGGGTTTGAACCCATGTCCCCTGCTTTGGCAGGTGGATTCTTAACCACTGTGCCACCAGGGAAGTCCCCTGCAATTGTTTTCTAATCATTGCACTTGTTCTTTGTTTCCTTTTAAAATCTAACACTCTCTTTCTACCTTCTCTGGCTTTATTTGAGCATTTTAAATGATTCCATTTTCTCTCCTCTCTTAGCACAGCAATTATACTTCTTTTAGTGGTTGCCTTACAGTTTGCAATAGACATTTACAACTAACCTAAGTTCACTTTCAATTAACACTATAAAACTTCCATGGTAGTGCAGTTGCTTATAATGGAGGTTTCCCAATTCTTCCCTCCTGTCTCTTATAACATTTCTGTTAATCATTTTACTTATCCATAAGCTATAACCAGCCAGTACATTGCTGTTATTGTTACTTTGAACAATTATCTATTAGATCTATTAGATTCAGAAAAATAAAAATTTTATTTTACTTTCATTTATTCCTTCTCTAACATTCTTCCTTTCTTTAAGTCTGAGTCTGTAGTTTCTGAGCTATATCATTTTCCTTCTCTCTGAAGAACTCCTTTTAACATTTCTTGCAAAGCAGTCTACTGGCAACGAATTCCTTCAGTTTTTGTCTGCCTGAGGAAGTCTTTATTTCTCCTTCACTTTTGAAGGCTAATTTCACTGCATACAGAATTCTAGGTTGGTGGGTTTTTTCCTTCCGGCAATTTCATATTTATTCTGCTTGTTCTCTGATTTTCCTGGATCTGTTGTTTGGTGTCTATCATTGATTCTGGAAAATTCAGTCATTATTATTTTAAAGATTTGTCTGCTGCTCTCTTTCTTCTCTTTCTGATATTTCCATTATGCATGTGTTATACCTTTTGCAATTGTCCTTTTGTTCTTGGATATTGTCTCATTTTCTTCATTCTCTTTTCTGTTTGCATTTCAGTTTCGATTGCTTGTATTTCCTTTTGATTCTTTCTTAAGGTTTTCATCTCTTTGCCTTCATTAGCCATCTGTTTTAAATGTATCTGCTCTTTCTATCAGAGCTCTTAACATATTATTCATAGTTATTTTAAATTCCCTATCAGATATTCCAAAATCTGTGTCATTTCTGAGTCTGGTTCTGATGCTTGCTTTGTCTCTTCAGACAGAGTGTTTTGTTGCTTTTTAACATGTAATTTTTTGTTGAAGGTTGGTTATGGTGTGTGTGATAATAGAATCTGAGCTAATCAGGCATTTAGTGTGAGGTTTCATGTTAATCTGAGTAGGATCTAGGCTGTGTTTAATGTTTGCCTTAGCCATAGGTGCCAGAGACTTCAGTTTCCTAATTTTATTTATTTTTTTCTCTCTGTTGTTTTTAGGTTCCCTAAGAACTCTATCTTTAATAAAGTCTGTGTCTTGCAGCTCTCTCAGTTGTGATTTACTTTTATTATCTTGGAATTGTTGATATGGTGATAATGTAGTGGGTTTAATAATGTTCCGCCCAAATTCATGTTCACTTGGAACCTCAAAATGTGACCTTATTTGGAAATAGGGTCTTTGCAGATGTAATTAGTTACATTAAGAAGGTCGTACTGGACTAAGGTGGACCCTAAATCCAAAGACCGATGTTTTTATAAGAGGAGAGGACACATAGGGATACACACAGACACACAGAAAGAAGCCATGTGATGACAGAGGCAGAAATTGAAGAGATGCAGACACAAGCCAAGGAATACCAAGGATTGCTGGCAACCACCAGAAACTAGGGAGAGGCAAGGAAGGATGCTTCCCTAGAGCCTTCAGAGAGCGCATGGCCCTGCCAACACCTTGATTTTGGACTTCTAGCCTCCAGACCTGTGAGAAAGTAAATTTCTATTGTGTAAGCCACTCAGTTTATGGTACTTTGTTATGGCAGCCCTAGGAAACTAATACAGTAAGGTACTGGGGGAGAGGAAATATTCTATGATCTTATGATTAAACCTCAGTGGACCTGAGATCCTGAGCTTGACCTTCAGAAGCATTTCTTGGCTTTTCTTCTTCTCCCATTTTGTGAGACTAGAAGACTGGAGGGGGCTGGAGCTGTCTCATTGCCCTTCCCCCAGGGCAGATAAGACTCTGGTAAAGCAGTTTCCCTTGATGGAGGGCCTTTGATAAGGAGAACAGAACGCTCTGGGCTTTCAAAATGGTTACAATCCCCTGAGTGTATTTTAAAATGGTTACTTTTCTCCTCCCCTTCCCTGAAGCACAGGGATTATTTCCCTACTTTCCCAGAGGGAACCTGGTGGAGCTCCTGGAGGTAAACCCCAGGAAATTGTGTAGTCTCCCTAAGACTGGAACCCCAGCAGTTTTTAACTGTCAAGCCGGTCCACACTCAGCCTCCAGCAATTCATCAAATCATTTGCATTCCTGCCAGTTGCTGGCTTCAGTGGCGGCTTCTGCTCTGGGTAAGTTGTGATTCTCTGTCTTGCCCTGTCTCTCCAGATTTCGGGGTGGTGGTTTACCCTGTGACCTCAGTTCTCCTATGAATCTAAGAAAAGTTTTTGATTTTCAGTGTGTTCAGTTTCTTTTCATGTGAGGATGGAAGTATCAACTTCCAAGTCTTTACACGTAAGAGCTAGCTTATGGTGGCTTTTTGTTATTTAGAATTGTACATAGTTTTGTATTGTGATTCAACTTCCCTCCTAATTCTTTTTTCCTTTTTAAAGGCATTTCCCCCCTCTGCTGGAGACTATAGGGAAACAGACATGGAGTAACAAAAATAAAAAACATGGGAAAGTTAGAAAGGTCCAGAATCTTATAAAATCTCTCAGAGCAATGACTTTCTGGTCTGTGATTCTTTTTTATTTATTTATTTATGGCTGTGTTGGGTCCTCGTTTCTGTGTGAGGGCTTTCTCTAGTTGCGGCAAGCGGGGGCCACTCTTCATCGCGGTGCACGGGCCTCTCACTATCGTGGCCTCTCTTGTTGTGGAGCACAGGCTCCAGACGCGCAGGCTCAGTAGTTATGGCTCACGGGCCTAGCTGCTCCGTGGCATGTGGGATCTTCCCAGACCAGGTCTCGAACCCATGTCCCCTGCATTGGCAGGCAGATTCTCAACCACTGTGCCACCAGGGAAGCCCCTGGTCTGTGATTCTTAATTTCCTTCTAGAAATTTCTTGAAACCTAAATTATCTCTCCTGCATCTGACCTTGGTGGATGAAGATCACTGCTCTTACCCCACTGCCAAGCATTTCTTACTTTGTCCTTCTCAAAAATTGATTCTTGTGTGTTTCCTTGTCTTGCTGTTACTTTGTAGACTATTTGAGGTTCAAGGCTTAGTCGTCTCTGTCCTTGATAGATGCCTGCAGTCTTGCACAAAGCCAGGCTGTAATTAGGAATCTGGGAAAGTGGACCCTTAGTTGAACTGGATTCTTTCCCCGAGTTGGTCTGGTGTAGAATGAATCACATATATTGCTGAATGACCACTTACTAGCACATACACCCAGGCATGCACCCATGTGTCTATCCTGTGAGCCTGGCTCTATAAGGGACAGATGACCCTTAAGAAGAGTCTGTTTGAATCTAACAACTAGAAATTTGCCCAAACCATCAAAGATGTTCATTATAGAAAACTTGGGAAATACAGCTAAGGATAAAGAGGAAATAAAGATGGTCCATAATCCCATGGTCATTATTTTGGTACAATTCCTCTGGCCTTTTTTACAACACATTGCTAATAACCACGGGGAAGGAAAATGAGTTCCCTAGGAATCAACAAAAATCAAGGATTACCATTGCTGTGATTGTCATATGTGTATACAAGAAGGGACAACACAGTGGTTTAGGAATGAGGCTGGGCAAGACTATTGATTTTTCAGTCATGTGTTTAAGTTCAAATCCCTGTTCTGTCACCTACCTTGGGTAAAGTTGCTTCTCTGTGTCAGTTTAAATGATCAATGTACCTAAAACACTAACACAGTGCTAGGAACAACGTGTTCAGTAAGTGAAGCAGTTGGAGGGAAAGAAGGGTGAGGGTGAGGAGATGGAAGTGGAGACCACACGGAACGTTGTGCTCCCCATTGTGCTTCTAGTGGAAGATTTCCTGCTGTTTTAAATGTGATTTATGACAGATAAACCCATATTTCAACTTGTCTTCACAGAAGAATGCTGGCTAATAAATAAAGAAGGAATGATAGATAATCACCATTTTGCCAAGACCTCTGTAATAACTGATCCAATCAGTATCATCAATTGATGCTAAAACCATTGGGTGAAGTGTTGTGGGGTACAGGATATTTGCATAGTATCAAAGTGTCACTTCACAGATTATATATTATTGGATTGGCCAAAAGGTTCATTCGGGGTTCTCGTAACATCTTAATGGAAAACCGAATGAACTTTTTGACCAACCAAGTAATTACAGTGGAGAGCTCTGTCAGACAAGACCTTATTAAAGGATCAAAATTAGATTCATAAATAATGGGACAAACTAACATTATGTGCTTCCTGATGTGACATATTAGGAGGGACACAACATCACCTAAGCAATATTCTTGCCAAAAATAGTTAATCTGAATGACGTCATGAGGAAGAAATTAGGAAACTAGATATTGGGGAATAGTGCATAAGACTGTTAAAAATTATAAATGTCATGAAAGACAAAAAAGGTCAGGGGACAGCTCTAGATGAAAATATATATTAAACAATCAAATACAATGTGTGAAACTTGATTGGATGTAAGATAATAATTGAGAAAAACATTTTGGAAATAATTGTGGAAATTTGAATAAGGACTATCTATTAGATAATATTATTGTGTCCATGTTAAATTTCTTGACTGTGATGATGGTATTGTGGTTGTATAAGAGAATATCCTTCTTTTAATAGATGCAGGTGAAATATTTAGGGGTGAAAGTGACCTTATGTTTGCAACTTACTTTCAAGTGGTTCAGCAAAAAGTTGTGAATATACACTAATATGTGTCTGTGTGTATAAATATATACAACTTTACATATATATAATTGTTAAAGGGCAAATGTGTATTTATTTAATTGTCTTTCAACTTTTCCACAAGTTTGATATTTAAAAAAATAAAAATTTGGGTACAAAACGCAGCTTTCAGATGAATGCTAAAACAAGACCTCCTACCGGCCTAGACTTTGGGACTCCCTTGTTAGGAGAATTAGAGAGCCTCTGGCTTAAAGACACTGGCTACATTTTACCGTACGCCTCCGTTATGGACAACTGGTCTACCTAGGGGAAGTATAATCATTCTCTACACTTGCATTGTATTTGGTTTTGCTTTACAGTTCTAAGAAAATTTCCATTGAACTGACCTTTAATAGGCCTGTGAGTAGTGACACTATTAATATGCTACTAAATTTAGATACTGGGACTATCTTGAACAGTCCCAAGAGAAAGCACAGTGAAAAAGAGCCTGTGTTTAGGTTGTGGGGATTTTCCAGTTCTGTAGGGAGAGCAAGGAGTCTGGGTGAAAACCACTTTCTTTTCTAAGAACATCTGATCCATTGTCACACATGTTCACGACAAGGACTCAGACCTGTTATCATATCAAGGAAACACAGATAATAGGAAGGTAAGATCTTTTTACTGGTGATCCCTAAAGAAATAACAGGGAATCATTAGACAAATTACAGTGTAGTGTGGTTTGTATTTTTTTATATAATCTCAATAGTGGACTGTGAATTCGTTTTTCTTTGCCACTCAAAGCAGATGGAGATTATTATTGCATAGAAAAGATGAATGAGTTGGGATGCCAACTCTTGGGGAGAGAGGATATTACCGTCACATAGTAAATGGATAAGAATACTGGGGGAATTTCAAAAGATGAATTTGTCACTAACTGCAATTGCATCAGGGGATGGCCCATAAGTTTCTTTTCACCTGTCAATTCCAGTTGTCTACTGTGGACTGCCCAGAGGACTATGTTAAGAAGGATTCCTGCTTCAGGGAGGAAGAGGGTAGGAACTGATTAGAGATGTCTCTGTTTTGATTTTTTGAAAGAGTCTAATGGCATGCATATCCCTTTGCCATCTTTGAATTCCCATCACAAACTAAATTGGATGTTTGAAAAACATAAAGCCTTCAAAAAAACATTTATTAAAGTAATGATTATAACAATAACTAATATTTATTAAGGACTTACAATGGGCCAGACAGATATCTAAGTGCTTTGTATGTATTAACTCATATAATCCTCACAGCAATTTGTTTATTTTTTATTTTTATTTATTTATTATTATTTTTTGCGGTTCGCGGGCCTCTCACTGTCGTGGCCTCTCCCATTGCGGAGCACAGGCTCCGGACGCACAGACTCAGC
Organism: Aethalodelphis obliquidens; assembly: GCF_003676395.1. Taxonomy (NCBI): domain Eukaryota; kingdom Metazoa; phylum Chordata; class Mammalia; order Artiodactyla; family Delphinidae; genus Aethalodelphis; species Aethalodelphis obliquidens. Next base: position 8,569,247 of record NW_020837946.1, read on the forward strand.
GGCCATGGCTCACAGGCCCAGCCACTCCGCGGCATGTGGGAATCTTCCCGGACCAGGGCACGAACCCGCGTACCCTGCATCGGCAGGCGGACTCTCAACCACTGCGCCACCAGGGAAGCCCCTCACAGCAATTTGATGAGCGAAATACTTTATTATCATCCCTATGTTACAAACAAGGAAATGATTCATCCTCTTCAGGGCTTTGCTCACCTTCTCAGTCCATACTGAGGATTTTCTGGTCACTGGATTTCAAATTTCAGCACTGCCCCTGTCCCTGTCGCTCCCGATCCCTCTTCCTGCCTTAGTTTTCTCCTTGATACTTGTCACCACCTGACATTCGATGTACGTTAGTTATCTGTTTGCTGCCTGTCTCGTCCCACTAGAATGCAAGCTCCTGAGGGCAGGGGTTTTTGTTTACTGCTACATTTCTAGAAACTTTCCTAAGCCACTGGCACTTAGCTGGTGCTCAATAAATACTCGTAGGATTAGAGAATGAGGCTTAGAGGAGCTAAGCGCTTTACCAAAGGTCAGACAGCTGCTTAGTGGTGAAAGGTGGGTGTGGGAGAGATCTCGTGGTTGTCTTTCTGTCGGGAAGTTGGAAAGGATGCCAAATATGATACAAAGAGCCCCAGAAGCTACAGAGAATCTGAGGTTTACAAATTTTGAGAGTAAAATGGAAAGGGAGCAGTTGGTCTTCAAGTTAAAGAGGTTTCCAAACAGACAGAGTAGGTGTACCCTGGGTGTGAGGAGCTAGGTAATCACAGTTTGCTGGGATAAAGATGAAAAACCAAAGCCTGCCTCCCAGATAGGTACCCAGAGCCATTTCAGTGTCCAGCCTAGCCACAGATGCACCCCCATCTCCAAGGATTTTTTTTTTTTTTTGTCTCAAGAACAAATAGGTTGAGAGATGTTGTCTGTGCACAGAAACTACCAGGAGGCTTCTGCCAGTGATGTGGAACAAAGGGAAGACTGTTGTCTGAAAGCTAAGTATGAAAATCAACAGATAATGGACCATAAGAGATTAAAGCCAAGTCCGCTTCAGGAGAAAGAAGGGCTCCCAAGCGAGAGCAAGGACTTTCTTGTCACTGTGGAAACACTGAAAAAAAGACTGTGAAGGATGAGGCCTTGGCAGAGCTGTCAGCACTCTGTCGGGGGGTGGGGTTGGGGGAACCAGGTGCAAGGATGCACACAGCCTACCTGGTGCTAGGGGCAGCTATTGTGAGTACGACTGTGGGGCTGTGTAGCAGGGGCTGGGAAACATTCGAGTCACAGAACCTGCTCAGAAGTCTTCCGGTTATGATTTGGCTTCCTAGGTATCGTGGTTCGAGAGAGAAAAGGTCCTGATAATCAGAAGCTAGTAGCATGCAGCCTCGGGAGCTGTGCTTCTCAGAATGAGCTTGGCTAATGTGAGAACACGCCATGAGACCCACCCAACAGATCTCTGAGCCTCCAAACCAAGGACCCGCCCAGGGAATTCCCCGGGGGGAAAATGGTTCCAGGAGACCCGGGGGGGACTGCCAGCCCGTTCTTCCTGGTCCTGTGCAAAGTCATACTTTTCACGGTGGTGGTCTTTGCAAGGTGTCTTCTGGGTATACGTATCCTGGATGTTTCCAGCATCTATGGATTCCTGGATGATCCTGCCTCATAATGCCCTCATTACCATCCCAGGGACCCAGGATGTGCAGACTTTTACCAGGTTCTCTTCTCCTGACAGTGTCTGGGAAGGTCTATTAGTTTCCTGTGGCTGCTCTAACAAAGGACCATGTATTAAGTGGTTTAAAACAACACACAGGGGCTTCCCTGGTGGCGCAGTGGTTGAGAATCTGCCTGCTAATGCAGGGGACACAGGTTCGAACCCTGGTCTGGGAGGATCCCACATGCCGCGGAGCAACTAGGCCCGTGAGCCACAACTACTGAGCCTGCGCATCTGGAGCCTGTGCTCCGCAACCAGAGAGGCCACGATAGTGAGAGGCCCGCGCACCGCGATGAAGAGTGACTCCCACTTGCCACAACTAGAGAAAGCCCTCGCACAGAAACGAAGACCCAACACAGCAAAAATAAATTAATTAATTAATAAACTCCTACCCCCAACATCTTCTTAAAAAAAACACACACACACACATTAATTATCTTCCAGTTCTGTAGTTTGGAAGTCCAACACTGGTCTCACTGGACTAAAATCAAGATGGTGGCAAGGCTGCATTCCTTCTGGAGGCTCCAGGGGACAACCTGTTTCTTTGACTTTTCCAGCTTCTCGAGGCTGCTCTCCCCACAGTCCTTGGCTCGTGGCCCCTTCCTTCATGTTTAAAGCCAGCAACAGTGTCTTGAGCCCTTCTCCCATCACATCCCCCTGGCTTTCTTTCCTGCCTCCCCCTTCTACTTTTAAGAACTCTTGTGATTACATTGGGCCCATCTGGATAATCCAGCATAATCTCCCTATTTTTAGGGCAGTTGATTAGCAAGCTTACTTCCATCTGTAACCTTAATTCCCCTTGCCATGTCCCTTAACATTCACAGGTTCTGGGGACTAGTACGTGGACATCATTGGGGTGTCCATTATCCCAGAAGGCCTGAGGAAGGCTCCAGGATCCACAAAACCTTCCTGGTGTTCCCTGGTCACCTTAGTCATAGTGTCTCCCTCCTCACCTCTGGCCACCTCAGAACCAGCTTCTGTGGGGTGCACATTCTCCCCAAGCCACTGCACCCCAAGTGTGGACCCAGGCTTTACCCCAATTCCCCAAAGCCCAGTTGAAACAGGATGAAAAAAATCACTGTAACAACTGAAACCAGAAGTCCTCTTAGCCGAGGAAACATCTCGACAACTGTTAGGGCAGAAGGTGGGACTTAAGGGTGTGGGTGTCAGAGTGAACTTGTGCCACAACTCAGAGGCTTCAAGTGCTCTGTGGGAGGTAAGGGTGGAGAGAGAGAAAGGTCGGGAAGACAGTGAGAGGAGCCTGCCAGAGAGAGGCTGGGGTCCGTGTGGAGGCAAGCCTGAGGCTGCTCCCCAGGGACAGGGTGGCTGCGCGTCATTTTAGCTGTGGTTAAGCTGAAGTTTGTGTTTTGTGACACGAATCCTCTTGTCTCTCTGCAGCACCCAAATTTAAAAAAATTCCCAGGAAACTCATGAATGCCTGTGGGCTGGGGGGCTTGCTGGAACTCTAGGAAGAGGCTGACAGCATGGTGGCCAGAGGGCACCATGGAGATGTCAGCCAGCCCTGCCCTGGGAGCTCCTAGAAAACTTGGGAGGGCTTTGGCTATTCTTCATCCATGGAACAGGACACCCCAGGGAGGGAGGGTTTTGTCCTTCTCCAGCCCCTTGAGGTCCAGGTGAGCCAGTCTCGTCTAGAGCTCAAGGGGTGGTGAGACTCCAGATGACTTCTGGATCTCATAGCTAAGCCCAGGATGTACCTTTTAATCATATATTACTAAAGGCTTGAGAATGGCAGGAAAGCATTCCGATATGGAGAACAGTCAAAGTGGTCACCAGATTTGCCAGCTCCCGGCACCCAGGTGGTGGTTTCCTCAGGCTCCCTGCTCTCCAGAAGACCCTGGCCTGCTGGAAGATTTGCCTTTGATCATGTTGTTTCTACCTGAAGTCTAGAAAGCCCCTCCCTCCCTAATTTAATTTTCTCTGGGTAGAATAAAAGGGGAAAAAAGTTCCTTCCTACTCTCAATTCTCAGGATCTCAGGAAACTCCAAGTTGCAAGTGGCACAAAGCAGACCTGATAAACATTTATGTTCCTCTGGGTCAAAGGGTAAGCTATTTTTAAGGCTCTTGATCGGTACTGCCAAATTGCCTTCTAGAAACTGTATGAAGATGTCCTTTTCCCTAGACTTCTGCCAGCACTAAGGACTGTCATTTAATAAATCTCTGCCAATTTGCTAGGGAAAAAAATCTCATTTTCAGTTCTTTGATTACATGTGAAGAGGTGTTTTAAAAATATACACATTACTGTTTTGAATGGGATGAGTAATAACGAAAAGCCTATTTCAAATGTCACTAAATCTTTATTTAGATGTAAGAAAAAATTTCAGTTCATATGAAAAAGGGAAGGTGTTGTTATCTGTGTGACTTTTGTTATGAGAATTGAGGCTGGGGGAGGGGAAAGGAGAAAAACAAGAGGAAAACTGAGAAGAGGGAAAGGGAAGAGCAGAAGAAATAAAAGTGGGGAAGAAGAGATAAAAAGAAAAAAATGTAGCATCTCTTTGCATGTCGTCCCAGGTGCCTTGCTGGGATACAGGCTAGTAGGTGTTGGTTGAAATGAGCCCCACTCAGCTGACCCTGCACTCTGCCATATCATGTCCAGGTCAGCGGTTCTCAAATTATGATCTTAGGAAAACTTCACATTATTAAAAAGTATTAAGGACCCCCCAAAGCTTTTATTTATGTAGATTATGTGTATCAGTATTTTTGATGTTAGAAATTAAAACAAAAATTTTAAATATTTACGAAACATTTTTATGAAAAATAATTTTATTTTCCAAAACAAAATAATTAGTGAGAAGAGAGGTATTATTTTTATTTATTTATTTTTTAAATTTATTTATTTATTTGGCTGCGTTGGGTCTTTGTTTCTGTGTGAGGGCTTTCTCTAGTTGCGGCAAGTGGGGGCCACTCTTCATCGCGGTGAACGGGCCTCTCACTGTCGCGGCTTCTCCTGTTGCGGAGCACAGGCTCCAGATGCGCAGGCTCAGTAGTTGTGGCTCACGGGCCCAGTTGCTCTGAGGCATGTGGGATCTTCCCAGACCAGGGCTCGAACCCGTGTTCCCTGCATTGGCAGGCGGACTCTCAACCACTGCGCCACCAGGGAAGCCCGAGAGGTATTATTTTTACACGTTCCTAAATCTCTCTGATATCTGACTTAATAAAAGATGGTTGACTTTTCCTTTCTGCTTCTGCATTCAGCCTGTTGTGATATCACACATCTTGCAGCCTCTGGAAAAGCCCACTGTACACTCATGAGAGGAAGTGTGTGGAAAAGGCTAATAACATCTTAGTAATATTATAAAAATCGTTTTAATTTTGTGGGTTCCCTAAAAGTGTCCCAGGAACCCTCTCCCCAAGGGGTGCCTGGACCATACTTTGAGAACCACCGATCCAGGCAGGGGGGATTGATACCAGCCTCCTCCCCCTTCCCCTTTAGAAAGGGGTATCTAAAAATATATAGCAAGGGCCATAAAAACATTAATGCCCTTTGACACCATGATTCCCCTTGGGATATATTTTAAAACAATAATCCCCAAAGAAGGAAAAACTGCCCAAATGATCCACAATTGGAGAATGGTTAAATAAATGCTGGTATACCCACTTAATAGAATTTGTGGTTTAAAAATTATAATTATTGGGAATTCCCTGGCAGTCCAGTGGTTAGGACTCGGTGCTTCCACTGCAGGGGGCATGGGTTTGATCCCTGGTGAGGGAACTAAGATCCTGCATGCCACGTGGAGTGGCCAAAAAAAGAAAAAATAATAATTATGGAGGGAGTGGCCAAAATGGTGGAGCAGGAAGACCCTGAGCTCACTTCCTCCCACAGACACACCAAAATTACCACTATTTACAGAGCAAGTATCAATGAGAATGACCTGAAGACTAGCAGAAAAGATTTTTCACAACTAAAGATATAAAGAAGGAACCACAACAAGGTAGGTAGGCGGAGCAGAGACATTGTATAGTCAAGACCCACACCCCCAGACAGGTGACCCACAAACAGGAGGATAATTACAATTGCAGAGGTTCTTCTCAAGGAGTGAGGCATTCAAGCCCCACATCAGCCTCCCCAGCCCAGGGGTCCTGAATTGGGAAGATGAGTCCCAAGAATGACTGGCTTGAAGGCCAGCAGGGCTTGTGTATGGGAGAGCTGGGAGGCCGTGGAAAACAGAGACTCTGCTCTTAAAGGGTGCACACAAAATCCCACATGCTCTGAGACCCAGCAGAGGGAGTAGTTTGAAAGGAGCCTGAGTCACACTCACTTATTGATCTTGGTGAAGCAGGAGGCAACTGGGACTGGGACTCCCCCTAGGGACATAGATGCTGGCAAGGGCCATTTTGGGGAGCTCAATCTACCATGAGGATGCTAGTGCAAAGGGCCATTTTGGAGTCCTCCCTCTAGCCTATTACCACAGGGGGCTTCCCTGCCCACCAGCCAGTTGGCACCAGTCCTGGGAACCCCCATGTCCAGTCAGCCAGCCTCCTGGAGATCTAGCCTCACCCACCAGCAGGACTGTACCAGCTGTGGACCCACCAGCCCCTTAACCAGCCTCCCCAGGACCTGGCATTGCCCACCAGCAGGCCAGCACCAGCCCCGGAATCCTCCAGGCCCCACAACCAGCTGCACCAGGACTCAGCCTAGCAGCCCACCAGCAACTGCCGCATGAGGTAGGGCCTGGCAGCCAACTGGGCTTGGGGCCAGCCCCACCTGCCACCAGGCCCACAGTAGTCAGCCCTGCCACAACAGAAGGGCCCATACAGCCCACATAGGGGACACCACTAGCGCATATAACTCTGCTGACCAGAGGGCAGTGTGCTGCTAGGCCTCAAAAGATGACTCCTACATAAGGCCACTTCTCCAACATTGGGAAACATAACCAACCTACCTAATACATAAAAATAAAAACAGGAAATTAGGTCAAATGAGGTGACAGAGGAATATGTTCCAAATGAAGGAACAAGATAAAACCCAGAAGAAGAACTAAGAAGAGTGAGGATAAGCAATCTACCCAATAAAGAATTCAAGGTAATGATCATAAAGGTGCTCAATGAGCTCAGAAGAATGGGTGAACATAGTGGGAAGTTTAATGAAGAAGAATCAAACAGAGCTGAATACAAAAACTGAAAAAACAACAACAAACACTAGAAGGAATCAGGAGTAGATTAGATGATACATTGGAATGGATCTGTGAACTGGAAGACAGAGTAGTGAACGTCACCCAAGCTGAACGGAAAAAAGAAAAAAGAATTAAAAAAAATGAGGACAGTGTAAGAGACCTCTAGGACAACATCAGGCATACTAACATTCACAATATAGGTGTCCCAGAAGGAGAAAAGAGAGAGAACACATGCCGCGGAGCAACTAAGCCTGTGCACCACAACTACTGAGCCTGTGCTCTAGAGCCTGTGGGCTACAACTACTGAGCCCACATGGCATAACCACTGAAGCCCGTGCACCTAGAGCCTGTGCTCTGCAACAAAAGAAACCACTGCAGTGACAAGCCCACGCACCACAATGAAGAGCAGCCCCTGCTCGCTGCAACTAGAGAAAAGCCCACACACAGCAAAGAAAACCCAACGCAGCCAAAAATAAATAGATAAAATACATTTATTAAAAAAAGAACTAATAAATGAATTCAGTAAAGTTGCAGGGTACGAAATTAATATACAGAAATCTGTTGCATTGCTATACATGAACAACAAACTATCAGAAAAAGAAATTAAGGAAACAATCTAATTTGCAATTGCATCAATAAGAATAAAATACCTAGGAATAAATCTAACCAAGGAGGTAAAAGACCTTTACTTGGAAAACTATAAGAGCTTAATGAAAGATATTGAAGATGACACAAACAAATGGAAAGATACACTGTGCTCACAGATCAAAAGAATAAATATTGTTAAAATGACCATATTACACAAGGCAATCTAGAGATTCAATGTAATCCCTATCAAAATACTAGTGGCATTTTTCACAGAACTAGAATAAAAAATTCTAAAATTTGTATGGAGACACAAAAGACCCTGAATAGCCAAAACAATCTTGAGAAAGAAGGACAAACCTGGAGGTATTATGCTCCCTGATTTCAAATTATATTACAAAGCTACAGTCATCAAAACAATGTAGTACTGGCACAAAAACAGATACATAGATCATTGGGACAGAATAGAGACCAGAAATGAACCCACACTTCTATGTTCAGTTAATGTACAACAAAGGAGGCAATGGAGAAATACAATGGGGAAAAGACAGCCTCTTCAATAAATGGTGTTGGGAAAACTGGATAGTTATTGATATATTCAAAAGAATCAAATAAACTACTTTCTAATATCATATACAAAAATAAACTCAAAATGGAATAAAGACTTATGTGTAAGACCTGAAACCATAAAACTGGAAGAAAATATAAGCAGTACACGCTTTGACATTGGTCTTAGCAATAATTTTTTGGATGTGTTTCCTCAGGTAAGGAAAACAAAAGAAGAAATAAAATGGGATTATATCAAACTAAAAAGCTCTTGCACAGCAAAGGAAACTATCAGTAGCTGCCCACTGAATGGGAGAAGATATTTACAAATGATATATCTGATAAGGGTCAATATCCAAAATATACAAAGAACTCATGCAGCTCATCAAAAAACCCCAAACAACCTGATTAAAAAATGGGCAGAGGGATTTCCCTGGTGGTCCAGTGGATAAGACTCTGTGCTCCCAATGCAGGGGGCCCGGGTTCGATCCCTGGTCAGGGAACTAGATCCCACATGCATGCCACAACTAAGTTCCCACACGCCACAACTAAAGATCCCGCATGCTGCAATGAAGATCCCGCGTGCCACAGCTAAGACCTGGTGCAGCCAAAACAAACAAACAAACAAAAATAGGCAGACAAACTGAATAGACATTTTTCCAAAGAAGACATGCAGATGGTCAACAGACACATGTAGAGATGCTCAACGTCACTAATCATCAGGGAGATGCAAATCGACACCACAATGAGATATCACCTCCCATCTGGCAGAATGGCTAACATCAAAAAGACAACAAAGAACAAGTGTTGGTGAGGATGTGGAGAAAAGGGGACACTTGTGCACTCTTAGAGGGAATGCAAATTGGTACAGCCACTGTGGAGAACACCATGGAGGTTCCTCAAAAAATTAAAAATATAACTACCATGTGATCCAGCAATTTCACTTCTGGGTATTTTTCCTAAGAAAATAAAAACACTAATTCTAAAAGATACATTGCACCCCCCAACCATGGTCATTGCAGCATTACTTACAATAGTCAAGATACGGAAGCAACCTAAGTGTTCATCGATAGATGAATGGATAAAGAAGATGTGGCCTATCTATATATTACGTTATATATATTACAATGGAATATATATATATATATATATACTACTCAGCCATAAAAAAGAATGAAATCTTGCCATTTGAGACAACATGGGTAGACCTAGAGGGTATTATGCTAAGTGAAATAAGTCAGACGAAGGCAAATACTGTGTGATTTCACTTACATGTGGAATTTAAAAAACAAAACAAGTGAACAAACATAGCAAAATAGGAACAGCCTCATAGATACGGAGAACAAACAGGTCATTGCCAGAGGGGAGGGCGGTGGAGGGGGATGAGTGAAATAGGTGAGGAAGATTAAGAAGTATAAACTTCCCACAAAATAAATGAGTCATGGGGGCTTCCCTGGTGGTGCAGTGGTTGAGAGTCCGCCTGCTGATGCTGGGGAAGATCCCACATGCCGCGGAGCGGCTAGGCCTGTGAGCCATGGCCGCTGAACCTGCGCATCTGGGGCCTGTGCTCCGCAACGGGAGAGGCCACAGCAGTGAGAGGCCCGTGCACCACAAAAAAAAAAAAAAAAAAAAAAAGAAGAGTCATGAAAATGAAATGTACAGCATGGGGAATATAGTCAGTAATATTGTTTAAAATATATATATATATATTTATATTTATGAAGACTGTGTACTAGCATGGAAAGAATATATATGGCCTGAAGTGAGAAATGAAAATTATAAAACAGACACTTCATGGTGCCTCCCAATCTCTGGCCTCAGTTTTTTTTTGTTTTTTATTTTGCAATAAGCATAAACAAAAGCAAGGGCTTTGTAACCTGTCCGCTGGCGCAGGTCAGTGTGATTAGGCAGGAGCAGAGAGGAGAGTCACCGAGGGGCCTGGAGCCAGGGAAGAAGGTGGGGGTGAAAGGCACACAGAGGGAACCAGTCAGGGATGGAGACTTGATGCTTTCGCTCATCCATGGTGCCCTTTCAGTGGTGACATGAAAAACCTTTGGTTAAGCAGCTGTTATCAAAGGCTTGTGTGGAGGTGACAGCAGACCAGCTGTGAGGGGATGTGCTTCACTTCACAAAGGGAAGGAAGAAGCTGCAGAGCCCGAGACATTTTGGAGAGAACCAGGTCCAGGGGCCCCACCATGTCTAATGGAGCCGGGTGAGAGCAGCTGGAGGGCCACCAGTGCCAGGTGGGTCTTGGCCTGGAGGAAGCATAGCTAGCAGGGCCTGATGGGCAGTTTAGCGGGCAGTCCCTGGGCTGGAGAGCTGGGATCCAGAGACTCCACCTGGGCAGGACCAGGGCCTGGTCTGTGTTTTAGGAAGCCCTCACTGGTAGCCGTGTGCAGGCTGTGATAGACTTGGGGAGACTATTTGAAGATGAACACAGTGGTCCTTAAAAGACAGAACTGAAGTCATCAGGTCCAGCAACAGACTCAGAGCTAGTGAGAAAGGGGCAGGGAGTGTGGCATGGGTCCTATTCCCCCCGAGCTGCAAATACAACCAAACCTCTCATTACACCTTGCAGTGTAAATGCAATCTCCTATGACCATGACTGTGCACGTACCCTTTGACTGCATTCTTGCCCTTCACATTGCAGCAGGTGTGGCCAGCTTACACCCAAGGCGCAGCTGACCGAGGCCGAGCTTAGCTACTTCAGCACATCTCAGGATCTCCATCTTTGTCTCACCTGTATTAAGGTCATTTCCTATCACTAGTATCAGCACTTCCATTTTCTATTCACAGTCATAAACTATAAGGACTAACCTCAGTAAAAGGCCCATGAGTAGCAAAACTAGGGTGATACAGACCAAGAGAGGCAGATGCACGAACAGCTGTGGGCTTCCAGGCAGGTGCTATAGTAGGTAGTTCAAAATGTCGATTTGACGGCCAATAGATCTCTCTGGGCTGGGTGTGAAAGGGGTGGAGGGTCTGGACTGTGGCCAAAGGTGACGGGGCTGTTGGAAAGTTGAATACACCCAAGTCAAACATGGGGAAGTTGACAATGGGTTAGGTTGACCAAGGTTCAGCATGAACCTATGACAATTCTTATCTACTTTTTGGGGTTCACCAGAATATGATGTGACTCAGATGTTCTGATCTCCAGCTTGGGGCAGTGTCTCAAAGAACCCCAGTAGAGCCCTAAAGAACCACACTGGATACACACCTGCTATGGCCCTGGTAGGCCCCAGAGGTCCCCAAGAGTTCAGTGGGCCAGTCCTGCTCGCTTCTGAAACTGCCAGGGCAGAAAGTCGGCCCAGCTCCAGCAGGAACACAGTCGGCCCCACTGGGACTGCCCGCCCAGCCACCACAACGATTAATTTCCGCCAACCTTCTCAGATGGATTCCTTCCCCCACCCACTCCCACTGACTCATGACATCTCAGCCTAACACATCAGGGTGCATCATTCTGTAGAGGACACGTTTATTTTTTTAACTGAAGTATAGTTGATTTACAATGCTGTACTAATTTCTGCTGTAGAGCACAGTGACTCAGTTATACACGGATATACTTGTTTTTTTTAAGTATTCTTTTCGATTATGGTTTACCCCCAGGAGATTGGTTATAGTTCCCTGTGCTGTACAGTATGACCTTGTTGTTTATCTGTTCTAAATGTAATCGTCTGCATCTACTAACCCCAAACTCCCAGTCCATCCGTTTCCCCCGCCCACCCCCTGCCTTGGCAACCACAAATCTCGAGGACACTTTTTGATGCAACCACCACTTATCATCTTAGCTAAAAAAATTTAAAAGTCAGTCTTTAAGATCATCTGTCACCCAATCTATACGCAGATTTCCCCAGTTGTCTCAAAAGTGTCTTTTTACAGGTGGTTTGTTGGAATCAGGTGAGGACCCAAATGAGGGCATGCATTGCATTCAGTAAGCCTTTCCTCCTTTTCTTTCTTTTTCTTTTCACGTCATTGTTTTAAGGAGGAAACTGAGTCATATGTCTGGGAGTACATTCTTTTATTTATTTATTTATTTGGCTGCGTTGGGTCTTCGTTGCTGCGCGCGGGTTTTCTCTAGTTGCATCGACCAGGGGCTCCTCTTCGCTGCGGTGCGCGGGCTTCTCATTGCAGTGGTTTCTTTCGTTGCGGAGCTTGGGCTTTAGGCGCGTGGGCTTCAATAGTCGTGGCACACGGGCTCAGTAGTTGTGGCTCGCGGGCTCTAGAGCCCAGGCTTGGTAGTTGTGGTGCATGGGCTTAGTTGCTCTGCTGCATGTGGGATCTTCCCGGATCAGGGATACGAACCCACGTCCCCTGCATTGGCAGACGGATTCTTTTTTTCTTTATTCTTTTTTTTTTTTTTTAATTTATTTTTGGCTGTGTTGGGTCTTCGTTTCTGTGCGAGGGCTTTCTCTAGTTGTGGCAAGCGGGGGCCACTCTTCATCGCGGTGCGCGGGCCTCTCACTGTAGCGGCCTCTCCCGTTGTGGAGCACAGGCTCCAGACGCGCAGAGCTCAGTAGTTGTGACGCACGGGCTTAGTTGCTCCGCGGCATGTGGGATCCTCCCAGACCAGGGCTCGAACCCGTTATCCCCTGCATTGGCAGGCGGACTCCCAACCACTGCGCCACCAGGGAAGCCCGGCAGACGGATTCTTAACCATTGCGCCACCAGGGAAGTTCTGGGAGTACATTCTTAATGCTCCGTAGGTAAGTGAAAACCTCGCCCCAGCACTCACCCTCGAAATATACTTCTTAAAGAAGGCAGCTGCCTCCCAGAATCAACTCCCTCTCTTTCCGCCTCTTTCTCTCTTAAATCCCAACCACCCAAGCCCACCTCCCCGCCCAGGCTGGTCAGTAGGGCTCCCCTCTCCCAGCTCCACTGTCCTTTGCAGAGATCACCTGAGCCTCCGGTCTTCTTTAGGGTTCTCTCTGCTTTGCCCATGAGCAAGAATCGTTATCACAAAGGAGAGGCCCAGGCCTGGGCCAGCAGGCACACCCCCTTCCACCTGGAGGCTGAGTGGCTGGGAACGGGGGTTGCGGGGTTGGGGGGGAGGGGGCTGGGTGGGGGGGAGGAAGGAAGTCCCAGCGGCGCAGTGAGAATAACGCAGTGAGAATACCTGGGGGACGGATACAGGGGCACCGTTATGTGTTCAGAGAGTCAGTGCCTGCGGGGACGACGTGTCTGACTTCATCGTCGCAACCTGCAGGGCCGAGAATGGTGTCTGTCACGTGCAGGGCTTCGGGAAGGATTCCTTGTCGTGAGCATGGGCAGTGGCCCTGCTTTGTCGTCTTTGGGACAGTGGTCTGTGTCTGGGGAGTCGTGATAACGAGCTCCATGCCAATTTGCAACAGAGCTTTCAGTTGTGTTCTTCCCACTCCTGAACCAGGGTCTTAACCTCCGGCTAAAGCAGAATGTCGCGTGCCACATCAGTGCTGAGTCACTCCCGGGGGCTCCCACCCGCAGGCACTGCATTCTCGTTTTCACTCTGAGAATTCGCTCGCGTGCTGTCAGTCATCTCACCGCGGAACTTTCCCTCTGAACCAATCAGCAATGGTTCCTGGAATCCAAGTCCCCTCCAGTTCCCTCCGTGAGCTTTCTTCCAAACCTGTGGGGTTTGCCCTGGGATCCCAGCCTCCACGCTGATGGGGCCGGTTCCCATCTCAGTTCGTAAACTCACATGTGTTTACGTGAAGAAAGGAAGAAGCCAAAGCCTCTTCCTTTCTTCCAGGACTTGATTCCTCCAACCCTCGTCTTGGTTAACTCAGGATTCTCCTCCTCTATCCCCAGATCTCACGAGTGTGGGGGCGTGGCTACGGGGAGTGGGGGGGCGGGGTCAGCATCCGGTCCTCGGGCTTCTCTGCGCCACGCTAACCAACATCCCCCAGGAGCCCTGGCCTGACACGGCTGGGCCATGAGCTCTCACAGGTGTGCTAACCCGCCCACATCTCTCCCTGCTGAGATGCACGCCTGCTTCCTGCCCCCTCCCAGGCTCAGCGAATCATTCTGTGGCCCCTGGTTTAGAACCTTCGGGGCTGACTCGGGGTTTCGCACCACCCCGGGATGTGCAAGAGTCAGATCAGTGCTTCCACTCCGGGCTGAGCCACTGGGGTCTCTGGGAGGTTTGGCACACCGCCCCGGTCTCCAGTGTGGCAGGAGGAGCAGCATTGCCACCTCACTTTCTGATCCCCACATCCTGTCTGCGGCCCTGTCATACTCTCCCCGTGGCTCCCTCACGGTGGGAAGCAGGCACAGGAGCCCTTCCCAAGAACCTGCCAGCATCTTGGGGTGTTTGCAAGGAGTCATTGTAATTAGAGCAAGTGAGGACCGGAGGGGAGTGGAGGACAGTGAAGAACTTGGTAGAGTGATGCATGGTGGCCCCAGGCCTGGAGAATCATTGGAAGGGAGCTTAGAGATGAAGTGGAGACAAGGGAGGGGGGGTGCAGTAGGATATGACATGGGGAGTGGCTTGATGGGGTTCAGGATTTCTTGGGCATTTGCTTGGAGACAGTGAAACATCTAGAGGAGAAGACATGAGGGTCAAGTGGACTTGCAAGGTGAGTCCAACAAGTCCCCAGAAACCCAGGTTCCTTGGGCTCTGTTGTGAAGCTCACGGAAGTTCTAGGAAAAATCAGTCAGTCACACGTGGGCGGGAGCAGGTTTGCCCCAGTCCAATGTCCAGTCGTAGGTAATTTCCATCACTGTCCTGGGAAATCTCTCTGAGGTCCTTCCTGGGATCCAGAGAGCACGGGGACGTTACTGCGTGAGTGATGAATGACTCATCACTCACGGTGGAAGCGGTCTCCATGGAGAGATTTCTTACCTGACTGTTCTCACTGGTCCTGACTCCTGGGCCTGGCGTAGGAAGCCAGGGAGAATGGGGGCAGCGCCTGGCTCACCACGTCCCAGCACAGACTCCAAGGGGACTCTCCCCGCTCCAGGCTCTTGCTTTTTGACCGACACTCCATGGCTGCTTTTGCTGCCTGGGCCCCACTGGGTCAGGGACGCTCAGAGACAAACATGGGGATCCCTGTTTGCTCTAGGAAATTCCTCAGCCCACACATCTCCCAGGCATCGAAGCCTCTTGACCCTGCCATGGAGGGGCTCCTGGGAGAGGGAGGATACGCCTGGGAGAGAGGGGTCACTCCAGAGCACCAGCCAGCCAGGCTCTCAGGCTCTCTCCAAGGATGGGGGAGCCAGGAGTCTGTCTCATGAACCCCCAGATGGGCCTAACCTGTGCTGGCTCAGGTTGGAAAGGGGCCTTGTCCTGGGACAAACATATCCAGTTGTGGCCCAGGCACTGCCTCTGATGGTCCCCATATAGACCTTGGTCTCCTCATCTCTACAGTGGGCACAGCTGTGCTGCAGGCGGGGCTTTTCATTCTCTCCCTCTAGAATTCTTTGCTTCCGAGGTCACAAGGACAAATCCACAGGGCAGACGGAACTCGGATTCCGGAACCCCAGGATCCAGCTCTTGTCCTGTTCATTGGCAACAATGAAGAAAAAGCAGCCCTGCTGTTATTCTGCTGCCCCCAGCCTGCTGCCCTCCCCTCCCCCTCCCCCTCCCCTTGCCTCTTCCCCCTTACCTGCTCCCCTCTACCCCTACCTGCTGCAGCAGCCTCCCACTTCCCTTTGGAGCCGTGAGGCCTACTGCCTCCACAGGCCCCTTGGAGTCCCCGGCTCCCCATCCCCCACCAGTCCCCCTCCCCCCGCCCTCTTCCCTTGCCGCCTGGCCTCCAGCCACCCAGGCAGACTGCTCACCCGTCCCTACAACTTCCCCGCCCAGTCACCTCCTCCCGCTATCTCCCCACCTTCGGGTCATTTTGCAAACTGTTCTAGGGGCCTGATGCCCCTGCCAGCGGGCCTCCAGACCTCTCAGAGCTTCGTGGATCGGGGGCGCAGGGCAGCCCATGGTGGGCAGCTCTGAGGCAGCCTGGCGGGCCCTCCAGCACTCCCGGAGGCCCCCCTCTCCACAGTGAGCTCTCAGCCACCTGGGAGAGAGCACTCCGGCTGGAGGTGAAGGCTGGGCAACGGGGGGGCGGGACGCAGGCCGCCTCTGAGCCTGGAGGTTCCTGAGCCTCAGGGCCTCCACACCGTCCTTAACTCCCTTCTTGCGGGCCCCAGTGCAGCCAGGGCTCCTCCTGTTTCCCATCCAGGACAGAAGCAAGGAAAGGCTGGACCAGCAGAAATGGGAGCACCCACTTTTATATTCTTCTGTCTCCCCAGCTGGGCCAGACAGCTCGAGCTGGGGCAGCCAAAAGGCAGTGGCATGTCCCCCTAGGAAGGTGAGCCCTGGCGTGCTGGCGAGGCGTGGGTAGGGGTGACCCCTGAGAGCCCAGAAACAGAGCCCAGGCTCCCTGCCCCCTCCAGGGGGGCACAATGTGCTGTGGTCAGTGTCCAGAATTATGCTTTCTTTTGGCCCCTGTAGACTTCTCAGTCTTGATAACCGCCTTCCTGTGAGGTGAGATCTCTTGCTGTGAAGACAGACCATCCGACTGGTGCCTCTTCTCCAGGGTTCACGGCCGAGGGAGCTGGGATGCTGCCTGCTGATGGCCTCAAGTTTGCAAATGATTACGAAGTGAATGTAGTACCATGAAACCGTAACCCTGAGCTCCGAATTTGAATGCCAAGGGCAAGTGGGGACAGGAGCAGAGTTTGAGGAGCCCTCCATAAGCCCCCTCCTGCGTAGTTACCCACTTCCTCTCTCACTTCCTCTCCTCCAGGGCTAGGTCCTACCCCAAGCAGAGTCTCTGCTGGGCCCTGGTCCAGGCACAGGCCAAAGAGCCAGGTAAGAACCTGCTCCCCAGGGCCCTGGCTTTCTCAGGCCATTTGCACCCCCTAGGCCTGGCGTGGCAGGACAGCGGGGGTGCCCCCCAGACTGAGGATGGGGGGACTGGCTCTCTTCAGGGCCCAGCAGGACACTTTGGCCCTGGGCCTGCTGGGATGGAGGTGACTGGGGAGGGGGGAGTGGTAGCCCCTCCCCAAACCCTCCCCTACCGCGCAAGGGCCTAGTGTCTCTTCAGTGAGTGGGCAGCCTCATTGCTGGGGAAGGAATCGTGGCACCGACCCCACTTTCAGAACAAGGTTCTGCCCTGGGCACCGTGCCCAGGGCCAGGCCATGTGAAACTTCCACACACACTCCTTCACCCGACTCCTGACCCCCAAAGGCCTCCTGTCCATTCTTTCTCTTTACATACACACAGAGCTGTTCTCCAAATCAGATATGGGGTCCTCTGTTTTCACTTCAGACCACTCACTGGCCTGCACCCTGGTCCCTCCCTCTTGTTAATGTGGTGAGTCGATACATTTGGCCCCTGTCATTGCCAGAGACCCACAGACACCTCTACTTTGGGGGTCACGGGTCCACCTGGCCTCCTGTTCAGGTATCCTAGAAGATACCCCTATGAATCTCTACGGAGCCAGTGGTATGAGGCCCAGACCTCTGCAGCCCTGGGGGCTGGGCAGCTGGAAGGATACAGTCTTCTCAGGGCGACAGAAGTGGACTGCTTCTATGAAAAACACCTCAGACCACCCCTGCCCTTTTTGGATTGGAAACTTCTCTGGGAAACGTCTGGGTCACGTCATTCCCAGGCTCCAAATCACCCCACCCCTGAGAACCCTCCTTTCTCTCCTTGACCCATGATACCTCCGGGCTCCCCCCAGGCATCTCAGACAGGGCTGAACAAGGACAGAGCTTGCAATGTCCACCCAAGTGAGGAAACCCATGGCTCAGCTCCTTGGAGCCATGGAAAAGGAGCCTTGTCCCCTAGAGCTGCCCGGGCCCCCTTTCCCCCAGGGGCAAAGGTAAGCACTGGGTTCTCATAGGCTCAGCCCAGCCCAGCCCTGGGGCTGCAGGACAATGAGAAGTCTGGGGAAGAAGGTGCGGGGGAGGTGCCGTGGTGGGCCAGTCCCCATGGCTCTCCATCTCGAAAGCTTGGCCTGTCCTCTGAGAGACCCCTCGTGTATCATGCTTCCCACCCCGAGATGGGGAGGTGGGAGCCATGCCATAGCTGACTTTCCTCCCCAGGTGCTACTTGGGGGCGGTTTAATTAGCTCTTAAGAAAGGCCAAGCCCTCCTACTTTACCTGGGAGCTGTTTACTGAGACCTGGAAGAGACACAATGAGCATCAAGGTTCTCGCCAACAAATGACTGGCCTTGGGGGACTTATTTCCTCCCATCCAACATGGTATCCTTCAGTTGCCCAGGGGAAAGTGAAAAAGAGGTGATGGGACTCAAGGGAGGCTTAAGGCTGCCGCAGTGCTGGGGGGGGTGGGGGGTGGCTGGATGCAAAAGCCCAGGGCTCTGGGAGTCTGGTCCAAGCCCTGCCCTTCGCCTGCTGCTTGGGGTTCCTGGAGAGTTTTTTATTTTCCAGAGCTGGGAGAATCCAGCCAAAAGGGGACCTGGAGTCTTCGTTTACCTTCCTCCTGATTCAAGTGTCCCCAGCACCCGTCGAGCTCCCTAGGTTTTCTTTCAACTGAGATGCTATCGGGAAAGACCAAATATTTCTCAAAGCCGTATAAAAAGTATTTGTTAAAACCGTTTTTTGTTTTTTTTTTTTGGCCACAGAAAAAGAGGGCAGAAGACCAGGGTGTGCAAGGCTGGCACAACCATTTTCCGGTCATCTGGTTGCAGAAAGAGAAATTTGATTGTATTGATACTTCTTATGCATTTCAGGAGCAAATGACATAACACGGTCTTTTGTAAAGAAAATTGATTCCATATGAAGCCCGTCCTGACAGTTTCACCTCCTCAAGTGGCATTTCGGGAAGTCCTTGCCTGGCCAGCTTTTTTATGTGACATTTAACCATCCCACTCCACGCCCCAATTATTAGTATGAGAACAACTTTAACCAAAGTTTAAAGGATTCAAACAGCTTGCTCTCCTTGGTAAATTTTCTCTATTCTTTTTTTTTTGCGGGGGTGGGCCATGTCACGGCATGTGGGATCTTAATTCCCTGACCAGCGATCGAACCCATGCCCCCTGCAGTGGAAGCACGGAGTCCGAACCACTGGACCACAAGGGAAGTCCCAACTTTCTCTCTTCTGTTTGGTAATTCCGACATCATCTGTGCTGCCTAGTTTACAGATTTTGAGAAATTAGCATTAACTTTCTCCTGGATGAGGCGTTTGCCACGCAATATTTTTTGGAATGACACAGGGCAAATTTATTTTCTTAAAGTTATATTCTAGCTTATGTAGTATTCCAGAGTTAAAAATCTAATATAGTTCTTTCACGCAAGATACACCATAATTAACTAAATGTTTCACTTTCATAAGCAGTATGTTTCTCATTTCTCATATAGTATTCGCCATAGAATTCATTCTTTAGTTGTTTTTATTGAGTTTGACTCTTCGAGAAACTTTTAGGTTAATGACTCTCCAAATGCAGGCCGCAAGAATATTTTCTTTTTTTCCTTCCAGTTTTATTGAGATATAATTGACATACAGCACTGTATAAATTTAAGGTGTACAGCATAATGGTTTGACTGACATACATCATGAAATGATTATCATAACACATTTAATATCATAAATTATCATAACATCCTTCATCTCATATGAATACAAAATTAAAGAAATAGAAAAAATTTTTTTCCTTATGATGAAAACTCTTAGGATTTACTGCAAGAATATTTTCAAATTCTTCTCCAACTGCATCCTGGGGCGGTGGGGAGGTCTGGGGTTTCACCCTGGGCTGTGGGAGGCCAAGAGTATGAGGATTGTGCTATATAACAGGAAGGTGATGCTGTCGTCTGTCACTGCCACTGGCTCAGGCCAAGTTTGCTTGTATCCTGGCTCTGACCCCTCCAAGTGTCTCTCTTGAATGACCTGCCATTTTGTCTTCTGCTCAGGACTCTTGGTAAGGAAGGCTTAGGAAGCCTGGACTGTGGCCTTGGGGAGGGAGGGGAGGTCATGACCCAGCTATGAGGTAATGGAGCTGCAGAGGACGTGCGGTGGTTCAGGGCTGTGCCTGTCTGGGCGTGCACAGCTGAGTGAGTGTGTGAGTATGGGTAGTTCTCTGACTTTAGATCTCTTTACACATTATTTGTGTGATTTGACACGTACCTGTGTCTTTAGGTGTGAGTGAGTCTGTGTGTGTGTCTGTGTGAGCATAAGCATGTGTGGGTGTCCTTGGGTGTGTGTGTGCACGTGTGCGTGTGTGTGTTTGTGCCTCTGTCTACGTGTATCTTTGGATGAGTTTGGGTGTGAGTGTGTGTGTTTCTAGGTTAGGGCATGTCTCTGGGTGTATATTTGTTTGTGTGGACATGTCTACATACCTGTGTGTCTCTGGGTGGGTGTGTACAGTTCTGGTTGTGAGCCTGTGAAGGTCTGAGGAAAGATGGCGACACACAGCACAATTATTCTGGACCCTGGGGCAGATTAATTGGGCAAACCCCCTCTATGGCAAGGTGGTCTGTTACTCCTTTGAGGCCCCACCAGGAGTCGGTTCAGAAAGAAAGAATTCCTGATGGAGAAAATGAACAGACGTGTGGAATCCCGTCGTCTTTCACTGCCTGGGCCCCTTGTCCAGACTAGAGGCTGGGCTGGGCCGGGGGTGGCCGCTGGGCCCAAGACCACACACTCTAGTTCCTGAGACTGGTCTGCTTCGTGTAACCTGAAGCCCCTTGTCTGATATGTTCCAGACGTTCCCACATGCTGGCAGCAAACACAGCCCGAGGTAACACAGCCCCTTTGTCTGATCGTGGCACCGGGAGCCTCTTCTTGGAAATGTGGTCACTGTGGTGTTGAAAGCAGGGTGCCTGCCAGCCGTGTCTGAGGGAGAGAGGAAAATACTCACGCCACCCCCAGGTGTTTGCTCTGAGGCCCAGTGACTCTGCATGAAGGACCCTGTGTGTGCTCATGTGTCCAGGTTGGAGGAACCCATGTGCATCTCGGGAGCCAAAGAGGATCAGGGCGTCCCAGGCACAGTCAGTGGAAGAAAAGACCCTGGGCCAAAGCCCAACAGACGATGTCCTTCCCCGGGAGATGGACTCAGGGAAAGGAACCCTCAGATTGGTGAGAGGGGCCAGTCCCCAAAGCTCCCTCACTGACCTGCTGTGGCAGCTCATCCACTCAAAGGCCAGTGTCCCAGGAACCCCCAGAGCCCTGGGCCACCAGGACAGTTGGCCACCTGAACCCCCAGGTAGCAAACTAGTGTCTCCTGGGGGGAAGCTGCCTCTTGCCCAAGAAGTGACTCAGGCCCCTGACGGTGGGGTGTAGGGCCCGGGGACCGGCACAAATCTGAGGGTTTTGCTCACCACCCTTGGACCGGCCAAGGCTGGATTTTCCCGCTGCGTCCAGCCGTGTGCACTTCCCTGGCACCAAGAGCTCAGGGTGGAGGCTTTCAGTAGAGATTTGCGCTGTTAACAGCCGTTGGTCACCTCACATTTGGCTTCCAGACTTAACCTCCCTGAGGTCCTGGGGCAGAAAGAGCCAACAGATCCAGGGGATTGAGCGTGTGGCTGGGGACCCATAAATGTTCAATTCAAGCACATTCCATTGCCGCTGCAGAGAGAGGGGCAGAGAGGTCCTGGCCCTTGTGCAAACTGAGGTTGTGTGATTGCAGAACCAGAGCTGGGTTGGAAGCCGCCAGGTTCTGTGGTGTGAGGAGGGGCTAAGTCAGCCTTTTGTGTTAAGGGTGCAAAGGAGAAACAGCAGGGCAGGGAGGGGGCCCCCAAACAGCATGAGTTTGAGGGCCGGTGCCCCATGGAGACAATCGAGCTGTTAGCTCCCAAAGGGAGCTTTTATAAGGTGGCCAAGGAAAGCACCTGGCCCCAGGGGACAATCTGAGCAGCCAAAGTGGGTGGGGGTGAGAAGGGCTGACCTCTGGGGTGGCTGTAGGTGTGACCTCAGAAACCTAAGTCAGGGACTTCTGAAGCCAAGCTCTGGTAAGGAGGGGCTTGCCCCCCACTGCCCCCTTCCTGCAGGCTTTTGTGCCCCAATACCTTAGAGCCTGGCATCACCCCTCCTCCTGCTGCCATAGCCTCCCCTACTCAGGCCTCCTTTGCTCTGCCAAAGGGACCCCCAGGAGCCAGCACCTGGTTTGGAGCGTGGGGTACGTACCAGCCACCAGGCGCAGTTGCTCCTCCTGAATGAGGCTGTCTGTGCCTGGCCACCTGGAAAGGAAGGACCCTGCAAGGATGCCCTGCAGGCATCAAGTCCAGACACCCTTTTCCAATGATGGCTTGGAGAGCCTGGAGGGACCCCAGAGTGGACACAGAAGAGCGTGTTACCCCCTGTGGCCTGATCCCAAGGAGGGGCAGCCACCAGGTGACACAGGTCAGACCCCCAGATGGGTGGATGAGAACTGGCTGTAGGGATGGGGGCTTCCTGGAGCACTGGCGGGCCCACCAGGCTCTCCCTGAGCCCAGGAGGTGCCCAACTCACGAAGCTCCCAGAGGCCCAGGGGCCTGCTGGCAGGGGCACCAGGCTTCTGGGATGGTTTGCACGATGGCCCAAAGGAGGGGAGATGACGAGAGGAGGTGACTGGGTGGGAAAGATGTAGGGACAGGTGAGCAGGTTGCCCAGATGGCTGGAGGCCAGAGGGGGGCCAGAAGAGGGGTTCAGGACAAAGGAGGAGTGAGGAGCAGGGAGGGAGGCCAGGCGGCAAGGGAAGAGGGCGGGGAGAGGGGGACTGGTGGGGGGAGGGGACTGGCGGGGCAAGGGGGACTGGCGGGGGAGGGGGAGCAGGGGGCTCCAGGGGATCAGTGGAGGCAGTGGGCCTTGCAGGCTCCAAAGTTAGGAGAGGGCCTGCTGCTGAGAGCTGGGAGCCTGGCTGGGTGAGGGGGAGAAGGAGGGCCAGGCCGAGGGCCGAGAGCAGGGGCCTGCAGCAGGCAGGAGTAGAGGGGAGCAGGTAAGGGGGAAGAGGCAAGGGAAGGCGCAGGGGAAGGCGACGGGCTGGGGACAGCCGAATAACATTAGGGCTGCTTTTTCTTCATTGTTTCCAATGAACAAGGTGAGAGTCTGACCCTGGACTTCTGTCTGCCTCTGTTTCCCCAGACCTTAGGATCAGATAATTCTAGACAGAGAAGAGAGTAAGAGAGTAAGATGAGAGTAAGATGACCGTAGGCCGTGCTTGCAGCACAGCTGTGCCCATAGTAGAGATGAGGAAACCGAGGCCTGGAAGGAGACCATCAGAGGCAGTGTTTGGACTCGAACAAAGTGTGCTTTTTTTTTTTGCCGGAGGCTGGGAAGTGATGGGATCAGGGAATGGGATGAGGAGTCCTGGACCAGGATGGAGGGTGGGCCTAAGCAAGAGATCCAGGCTGCAGATGCATCTGGGCTGGAAGACGTGGACCTGGAGACCTTCGGCCCCACGTGGAGACTGTCCTTGTGATTAACACTGTCTTGAGTTCAGAACTTTGAGAATGTTGTTTAATCTGAGGCCTCTGTGCTTTCATCTTATAAATATTCATACCCATGTTCTTTTCATTTAGAAGAGGTGCAGATCCAATTATTTTAATGAACACTGAAACCTTTTCCTTCCGTAATAGCTTTCCCTTCGTATAACACTATGTGTGTTATGTAACAGAAGTTAATGTTCCTTTACAGAAATCTCTGTAAAGATCATATCATACATAAATTAAGGTTTCTGGTCACCTTAGATTATAGAACAGGTATCCATCCAATTTGTAATTGTCTACCTTCAAAGCCAATAAGCAGGGAATGAAGTTTTGTTCTTGTAACATCCCCTAACATTTTTCTATGCCCTACGGACACCCCTCATAAACAGCGGTGAAAACTTGATGGGGCAGGTTCCCCGCGGAGACAGGTGAGGTGGGCTAGAGTTGGGAGGTGAGTTTCTCTAAGCAACAGAAACACTTTGCGGAAGTTGGTTGGGTGCAGACCATGCCGTTGTGAGGACGAGGGGTCTGAGGTTCATGCTCGATGAGCCAGGTTTTCTCTGTGACGTTGGAGGCAAAGGCATCGTGGATGGTGGGGGTCCTGGGGAGGGCTGAAGGAGATATGGGAGAGGCTGGGGTGGGTCTGATCTCGCACCAGGAAGGGGTGCTGGTGCTCCAAGACCACTGTTTTGATTGGCTCCCTTTGCCTCTTGGAGTGTTTTCCGCTGGCTCAGTGGCCTGGGGGTGGAGTGCAGCAGGGGTGGGGACTGACCCGGGCTGGGGATGAACTGGGCAGTGGAGAGGCAGGGGGTGCAGCGGGTGGAGGGAGGGCTCGAGGGAGAGGGGAGCTTTCAGGGGCTGTGGGGTTGGGGGCGCCCAGGGGCAGGAGGCGTGAAGAGGAGTAGGTCACACTGTGAGAGCAGCACGTGGAAATTAAAAGGCGGTGAGGGTAGCAGTTACCTTGGGGCCTCTGGAGTCAGGCAGGTGTGGTTTGCGCTGCAGCTCAGCTTCTTAATAACTGGGTCATCTTGGGTGCGCTGTTTAACCTCTCGTGTCTCTGTTTCCGCACCCATGAATTGGAGGTGCTCACGGGCCCTGCCTCGTGGGGCTTTGCGAGGATGCCGTGAGGTGGTGCAGGTGTGCACTGAGCGCCAGGCCCAGCAGGTACAAACCTGGACTCGCGGCTTGATGACCAGGTCCAGCTGTGCTCCTGGCGCACACGTGGGCCCGTGACTCGACCTTGCTGCACCTCCGTCTCCTCGTCTGTAAATGAGGCTAATGATAGGATACGCCTCACGGTTTGTTTGGAGAATGAACCGATTTTATTTATAAGGGCGTAGCCCCCGGACTGACCCTCAGGACTGCCTGTGTAAACGGTGGACGATGCTGTCCTGGCATTGCTGAGGTCTCCTTGAGGGGCGGGGTGTCCAGGGATGGAGACTGAGCTACGAGCAGGGAGTGACTGGGAAGATACTTGATGACACTAAAGAGCAGATGTGGAAGCACCACAGCTGCGGGCAACAGGCTCTGGGGACAAAGCGTTTTTGAATGAAAATAGGAGGGTCGGCTTCACTCTTAGAGGGACCTGTCAGGCCCTTGGTATTGGAGAAGCTTTTTGAATCCTCCAACTCAGGATTAAAAATTTTTTTAATCAAAATGAATTCAAAGATTTCCAGGAAGGAAATGAACACCATGCTGACTCCAGCTGTAGAGGGGTGAAGATGTATTCGTTATTAAGCACTGCAAGACAATTCATGGGAACAAAAGGACATACCATTATACCCCAATTGACAATTTTCTTGCAGGGAAGATAAAAATGTGTGTCAGTGGGGGAGGGTTGGGAAAGAATGAAGTGAGGAGAAAACACTCACAAAAAATAAGTAGGAAAGATATTTAGTAACTAAAGCGTGAAAGAGATTGTTACACTCCCATTGGACACGTGGGCTAAGGACAGAGTGCACTTTATGCAACAGGAAATATGAAGAGTAGAATATTCCAAAAGGGTCCACCATTCCCCCACTCCATCATGTCCCCGGGAAACATAGAGTGTAACTGGGAGCTGTGACCTCCGGCAGGTGTCATGGAGCCCCGGAGGCCAGAGATGAGAAGCCCCCAGGGCCCAGGCAGGAGGGGGACTGGGGTCCTGGATGCCAAGCTGGAGGCGGAAAGGCCAGAAAGCTCCCTCCATGGCTCAGCCCAGGACACTCTCCCCCTTGAGGGCCAGACCCCCGAGGGGCCTTGGAGAACCTGGACAAGAAAGCCAGGGGTGGTAACTTGGAGGCATCTACATTCAGATGCTTCCTCGAAGTACTGGCCCTGCTTACACATAAATCACAGAACCCTTCCTCCCTTGTGGAGGGGAAGCTTTGGATGCCCATCTTTTCTAGAGCCCTGTGGTCTTTACACCCTTCATGGTGAAGGGCCCCTCTGATGCTGCGGAATTTCGGCGTCTGCCTTGGAGTCCACCTTCTCTGAGTCCTGCACCCTCGGGGGACTCCAGATCACATTAGGGCCAAAAGCAGCAACAGGGAGGACAATGGTGGAGGGCAGGAGCTCTGAAGAAATGGCCAGAGTCATGACAGGAACCGAAGGGAAAGCCCACACCCAGGTATCTGAGCACCCAGAACTTTCTGCCTTAACCTTGCACTACATTTCTAGCGAGAGCCGGAAGGGGCGTGTGGGAGGGGAATGGGTGAATCCTAAAGGGCTGCTGTGCCCTAGTAGGTTCTACTCGCTAGGAAGCGTCTAGACCTCGATGCTGTCAGCTACCCACGTGCCCACTTTCAGGGAGGCTGCATGCTGTCGGTCTCTGTGGGTGCCACTAGGGTTCAGCTGACTTGCCAACAACTAGGGGGCCTGGTGGGGTGGTCCTCAGGGACTTGCTTCAGACCCCCCGGAAAGGGCCTCATTTGTGCTCCAGTGGACTGAGTTAGGCAGGTTACATGCACAGTCTGGGTTTAGGGACAGATCTGTGGCAGGGCCTGGAGGTGTGGCACTCAGGGTGCCTCCCTGCCTTTCCGTCCTCAGTTTCTCCTGCCCTCCCCTCTCTGTCCAGGCTGCCTCATGTCTGGGACCCCATCCCCTTCTATCAGGAAGGTTTCATTCTCCACGTTGCTGCTTTCCTTTTCTCCTAAGAGACCCTTGAGGCAGACATAACGTCAATGGGGCCGAGGGGTCTCAGCACTGTGAAGTACCAGACACTTGCTGGTGCTCTGAGCCCTGCGGTCATGCCGACTCCTAAAAGCAGTGTTCTGAGGCAGGTCCTGCTGTCTGTCTTGAGCACCACTGCCTGGTAAGGAGTTTGTTGATTGAATGAATGTCTGACCCCCAATTTACAGAAGTTAGGCAACGAGCCAAATTTACAGAGCGGCTGCATGGGAAGCGGTTACTGAGCCTGGCCCGCCTGAGGCGCTCTCCGGAATCAGGCTGCCTCTGATGACAACGACCCTTCCCTCGAACCACCCGACACCCCCTTCCCTTCCTGATTCCTTCCTGTTACTGCTGTTGCCCTCACCCCACACTGACCCTGCCCCCCGAGTGGGTCTGTCCTGTGTCCAATTCTTGAACTGCCCCAGCCCACGGTTGCTGGTCCTGATTTGGCTGGGTGTGAGAAGAAAAGCTCTGGACTATGTCAGAGCATTCTGTTTGATTGGACAGCTTCCTGAATGACATTCTGATCCAGTGCATACGTTCCCTGGGGCCCCTGAGCACCCCTGCCCCTGCTGCTGTCTGGCCAGCCCTCCAGCCCTTCGACTCTGCAGAGAAACCCCCAGATCCCACCAAACGCCACGCTCCTCCCTCCTCGTGACTGCCCTTGGCTGTCCTCTGTGCCTCTAGAATCCTCCTTCCCCACCTTGTCCCTCCCCCTGTTCCCTGAGTAGCTCCTCTGGGCAGGGTTGGGAGGCATCCTACGTGACTGTGACCCAGCACTTACAGCGTGCAATGCACACCACTCCCCCCCGCCTCCCACCCCCACAGCGGTGGGCAGCTCTGGATGGAGCTGGATGGAGAAGCCGGAGCCACGGGTCGGCCCTGGACAAGTCCCTGGTCTGCCCCTAACGAGCCAGCGCACTCTGAGCCTCCCTGAACCACACGTTCCCCTGCCAGGGGCCCACTCCCTTGCTGAGGGTCGTTAGCAAAGGTCTTCAAGAAAGGGAGGTGGAAGATGACTTGTGTTTGCATTAAAAGGGAGAAAATAAGGACCCACATATGTGTACATGCTTGTATAGAAACTGATAGAAGCTGCAATCAGCGACACCCTGAGGGTAGGTGGGTGCTGGGCACAGACGTTTTACTGTATGTTTACATGTGTATTTGAATCACGTGTTTGCGTTCCAAATTTAAAATAAAAAGCAACAGTAGTAAAACACAGAAATATCTATTAACAACAACAGAAAAAGATAGCCAGAACGGGAGGTGGGTAAGGCTCCCTTTGAGGAGGGCCTGAGCTGTGAGTCCTCCTCTGCGGGCCCCTCGAGGCTGACCCCTTCCCAGAGCTCCCACGCCGCAGGCCCTGGACACCTGCCCATCACCTCCCTGCTGCTTTCCCCACGGGCTCCTGGCCTCCTGCAGCTTCACCCAGGGTGCCCTGGCCTGGCCGCCTCACCTCGGCTTAGATTGGGCCAGGGGCCTGGGGTGGCCTCGCTTGGGGAAGGACTGCCCACTGCCCCGCCTCGAGCCCAGGCCGGCTTGGGTTCCGTGGCCCAGGGCAGTGAGTGAACTTGGTTCTACCCATAGCACAAGCATGAGTGTGATTGGATCGGAGATGGTGAGAATTTAAAGGGTTCTGTCAAGCTCGTCACCGAATGACGAGGAACCCTGGCCCTGCTCTGGAGGGCCAGGTGACTTGCCCAGAGACAGAGTTTGCTGGGATAAATTCCCCCGACCCACTCTGGAGAGTTTCTATTCCTGTGATGCCTGAAAGCCCCGGCCGGCCAGGCCTGTAGAAACAGCCCATGCCTCAGTCTTTCGTGGGCTCTCCTAGTCCCTCCTGGGCAGGGAGCGGAATCTGCCAGGCTGCCTTTCAGCCCACACTTTTCTGAATGTCTGGAATCTGCACAGGTTTCTTGCTGAGAGCCACCTGGGGCCCATGGCTGAGTCTTGGTTCTTCCTGCCCTGGAGCTGGGCCACCCTGGGGAAATCTCTGCTCACAGGGCCCTTGGGAGTGATGCAGCCCAAGGCTGACCCAAATCCCTGGGGAGGCCAGGCGCAGAGAAGCTAGGGCCAAGGAGCAACACGGCGGGCATGCCCGGCTGACCGTCCCTGAGGACACGCAGGCAGGGGCTGAGGTCTCCTAGGCTGGACCTTCCCAACCCACAAGTCCTGAAATATGAAGGTGTCCAGCACCACCTTCTTTTTGTGGGCAGTAGTTCTGAATCCTAAACCCCAGAAGCGCTGGAAGCCGTGACAGCCCTTTTCAGATGCTGGCTGTCCCTGTGTGATGCCAAGCTCAGAATGTCTGCTGCGTGAGATGGTTCCTCCTCTTCCAGAGGCTTCTCACGCCTCGGCTCAGGCAGTGCCTCTTGGCATTTTTTTGGGGAAGCTGAGTGAGTGTGCAGACCCTCTGAGAGGGCACAAGAACCTAGAGCCTCTTCCTGGCAACGTGTCCGCCACCCCAGGCCGCATTCTAGCTGCACTTAGAGAGGAGGGAACCCCACGGAGCCCCTCTCCTGACCCGAGAGAAGAAGCCCCTTGGCCAGACACGGCTGCTGCGGAGCCGCTTGAAGAGCATCTGGTCCCACCCCCGCGTTTCACAGACGAGGAAGCTGAGCCCCAGAGGGAAGTGACTCTCGCCAGAGCAGGCTGGTGACCAAGCTGGGAGGAGAAATGACATCTCACAACTCCATCGGCTGCACTGGACCCCCTACAGGTAATAGCCCCTGGGCCGCTCAGAGAACCCGACACACAGAACCACACACTGACCTTGCTCTCTGGGACTGCGGGCGACTTTCCTGAGGTCAACCGGGCCTTCGGGTCCTGGGCTCTGTCCACACCTGCCACGATTCGGCGGGCCTTCCCCAGACGGCAGGGGTAGTGGCAGCCCCTGGCAGCCTCCGTGACAGTGGCAGTGGCAGCAGAGGGCTGGTTTGTCCCTGACTGCAGGTGACATTTTCTATGAACCCTCAGCTTCCTCCTGATTTGACTCAGGGTGGCAGCATCTTGCCTGAGTGGGGAAACCTCGCTGTAGGCAGCGCAGGAGTCTTCCCCTTGGGAGCTCGGCTTGCGTGCCACCACCGTGCACTGCCCTGGCTGCCTGCTGCCCTGGAATCTGGCCAGGAAAGCACAAAGAGCCCAAGATTACAAACTCCAGGAATCACCCTGCAGCCCCTGAGTGGGGCGCTCGTGGCAGGCTAGAGCCATGCTTGGGAGTCCAGGCCAGCCACTCGCCAGCTGTGTAACTTCCCTGGCCTCAGTGTACCTCTCTGGGGTATGGGAGCATTAATAGTTTCTTCCTCATGGGGCTCTGGAGAGCAGTAAGTGATGGAAGTGCTTGTTCCCCTTCCCCACCCCAGTTAGCACCCAGCAAGCTTTAGATACCGTTATGTCTTATAACTAGATTATCCTCGAACCCTCGAAGAGGCTGGGAGGGAAAATACAGCAGCATGGAGAACCCTGAGGAGTCCAGATCTTTCTTAAGAGTGGAGGTGGAGAATGGGAAGTCAGGAAATGTCTGCAGGATTGGCCTGGGCTGGGCTTTGCGCTCTCGGGGCGGTGGAGCTGGGGTAGAGATGTGCACAGTGCAGCTCAGGGCTCCGTGGAAGGCTTGGTGCTCTCAGGTCTGGCTGGCTGTCTCAGCTCCAC
Organism: Aethalodelphis obliquidens; assembly: GCF_003676395.1. Taxonomy (NCBI): domain Eukaryota; kingdom Metazoa; phylum Chordata; class Mammalia; order Artiodactyla; family Delphinidae; genus Aethalodelphis; species Aethalodelphis obliquidens. The sequence continues at coordinate 8,599,342 of NW_020837946.1, forward strand.
GGGGAACGCCTGTCACCCTGGAGCTTCCCCAGACCAGGTCGTTAATTCAGTCCCTCTTTCATTTAATAAGTCCTTTTTTTTTTTTTTTTGCGGTACGCCGGCCTCTCCCGTTGCGGAGCACAGGCTCCGGAAGCGCAGGCTCAGCGGCCGTGGCTCACGGGCCGAGCCGCTCCGCGGCATGTGGGATCCTCCCAGACCGGGGCACGAACCCGCGCCCCTGCATCGGCAGGCGGACTCTCAACCACTGCGCCACCAGGGAAGCCCTAATAAGTCCTTTTTGACGGACTGTTATATCACCTTCCCGGAGTTGCTTGAGGATGACAGGACACTCACCCCAATGGCACGCAGATGCTGTTAACAGCCCCACCCGGCCACAGCAGGGACATCATATCAGATGATACGGTGGATCAGGGAAGTGGACTGGAGGAAGCGATGGGGTTTTTAGGAGGGGAGGTGAGTCTGAGTGTATCAGGCTCTGCTGGGTGGTGCCAGGCACTGAAAGGAGTGAGGAAGGGGGTGCTGGGAGTTCCTGGATATACCGGGTCCTCTTGCTGATGATGCCGGTGGGGATGGGGTGAGGGAAAGATGGAGAGACGCAGAATGTGAGTTCCAGGGAGGCCCCTCACTACCTGTTTGATCTTGGGTAGACTCTTTAACTTCTGTGAGCCCCACTGTCTTCATCTGTAAAGTGGGCATAATTATAACAGCATCCCAGGAATGTACCAAGTTCTTTCCTTAGAGCACTTAGCACAGAGGGGCCATATCTCAAGTCCCTGAGCTGGCCCCTGCACTCCCCCAGCCTCACTTCACCCCCACCAAGCTCAGGGTACAGCTACAGCAAAATTCTGGACTCCCAGAGATTCTGTCTATGTGCCCCATCCCCCCGTGTCCTGCTCTTTCTTAATCGTGCCCCAGAAGCCCAGCTCATACTGCAGTACTAGTAACAGACAACTGCATCCAAGTAAACATTTATATTCTAACTGTGGCATTCACCACTGCGCCCCCAGAGGAGATTGGGATTTCAGGCAAGGAACTTGGTCCTGCGAAATGTTCCTCTTCAAACGACGTCCCTCAGGCTGTACCAGCTCTGCTCAGCCCCAGGCTGGGACTCCCATCTCTGAGTTGGCTCCCACCAGAGTGCTCCCTGAGGATGAGGGATTCGGCAGCACAAGAGAAGCATCTTCTGGGCTTCCCTGGTGGCGCAGTGGTTGGGAGTACGCCTGCCAATGCAGGAGATGTGGGTTCATGCCCCGGTCCGGGAAGATCCCACATGCCGCAGAGCGGCTGGGCCCGTGAGCCATGGCCGCTGAGCCTGCGTGTCCGGAGCCTGTGCTCTGCAAAGGGAGAGGCCACAAGAGTGAGAGGCCCGCATACCGCAAAAAAAAAAAAAAAAAAAAGAGAAGCATCTTCTTAGCCTGCAAACCACCTAAGGTTGCATTTTTCCCGTTGCTGGTGTTTTCTGGAAAATCCAGGACTTTCCAGGAAGGAAGTAAGTCTGGCTTGGTCTGAGCCACAGCTGCGTTTAGATGCCCCCGCTGTACACACATGGGATCAGGGCTGCCCCAAGTGGGATGCTGGGTCCTTGAAGATGTGGGCAGACTGGGCCCTGACAGCTGCAGGAATCACAGCCCAGAATGGGGCCGAGTTAGCAGTAAGAGAGCCCCTTAGTGAGGCCACGGGCTCCAGGACCCCAGGGCTGGGCAGTGCTGTTTGGATGAAAGAACCCAGACAGAGGCCCCACAGCCAGAGAGAGCCAGGAGCAGAACAGGGGCCTCTGGACTCCCAGCCCAGTCCTTTATCCTGTACGAGATGTTTTCTCTCCTTTTCACTAAACATTAGAAAACGATATATTGACAGAATATTCTATTTCAGGGTTTAAAAAGAAAACCTCTCATATACGTGAATTTTCTTGACAACATTCTGAATAAACAGATATTCTGCCTTTGCTTGCATACCTCTGGGGACAGAGAGCTCATTACATGGCCATTTGGTCTGCTCTCCGACTTCTGGTAGCAAGATAGATCTGCTTTTTACAGCACCTGGAAACCGTTTCTTTTGTGGCCCTGTGGAGTCACACAGTGGAGCTTGTCTTGAGCCTTGGAGACGCTGATATGTCTATTCTTTTATAGATTATGAACAACCCGAGTCCTTCCTTTACATTCCCAGTCCCTCCGCATGCAGCCCCTGCAGACATACAGCCTCTGGTGCCTGGGTGATCAGAGCAGCGCAAGGGCCACTTGTCACAGGTCCGCCACGCTTCTCTTCTAGATTTTCCGAGTGTAGCCGGGGTTCACCTCGTTTCTCACTGTCTTCCTGTTTACGAGACTACTTAGGAATTATTTTCCTTTCAGCGGTGACTGCATCTGTGTTTTATATATAAATATTTGTTCCTTTCCAGTATTTCAGTAATGTACTTCTGATTTTATCTTGGACACATTACTTAAGAGACTGCTTAAGAGAATGCATAAAAATGCTTATTCTATATTATTACTATCACGGTGTTGCAGCAAATGCTGTGGTGTCTTATTTGCTGCAGCAAATGGATCTGAGAACAGAAGAGTGGAATTGCCATTGCCTTGGAGTCCTTGGCTGGGCCCAGGAATGGGATGAGTTTGTTGAAAGACACTTGTCCTCTCCCCAAGAGCGTGTATTCCGTTGATTTATGACGTAGTTCTCACTAATCTGCTAGTTCTGCCTTATTTACTGGGCTCTAAACAGCTCTGCCTACTTGATCTGTGATATTCTAAGCGGGGAGCATTAAGGTCTCTACGTACAATTCTATTTCTATTTCTACTTTGTTTTGCATTTCTGCTTGTTCCCATCATGGATTTCTTGGCTATGCTCATTGGAACATAAATTTTACGTATTAATTGTTTATTATAACATTTACCTTGTGGGGTTTCCGTGTTACTCTCTCAGTTCTTTTTACTAAAAAAAATTACTTTGTCGTCTTTCCTTCTTTCCTAGCGTTCTGTGTGCCTGACGATCGGTAGATTATCTTATCATTTTACTCTATCTATGCCTTTGTGTTTTTTTGTGTGTTTCTTATTGGTACAAGATGATGGAGTTTTAATATTTTATCGGCTTCCCCCTTTGATAAGAAGTATTATAGCTAATATAATGGTTAGGGAGTATTATAATTTTTATTATAATTGTTACATTTGTCTAAACCTCCATGGGGTTGCCCGTCTGCTTTCTATATTGAGACATTGCAGTTTTTTTTCACTTTCAGTGTCTACTGTGAATTTTCTCTTCCTTTGTCCCTTTAAAATAGACAAGGCAATTTAACCTAAATACCCACGTTAGAAAATAGTTAAATTTTAATGTCTACATTTGTTTCTACGAATAGCTCTCTGAACTTTGTGTTTAAACGTCTTCCCTCCCCTTCACCCACTCTCTGGCACTCAATGTTCATCTGGCATTTTGAGCCTCTTTCATATTCTTCTTTCCTCCTTATGCACAATTTTCATGATGTGATGGCTGACCTGCGGACTGAGGAAACTTTGCTTTTTATCGGGTATCGGGCTCTTGTGGCTGTTCTCCGGTCGCTTAGGCGGCACCAGCTTCCTCACTTGTCCAATTCTCTGTCACTTCAGGCTTTGTTCCCAAGTTCCTCTGACACTCCATGTTGAAATCTTTGACCTGGCAAGATTTATGCCTCATCAACTGAGCATCTGTTAGTTCAATGCATTCCTTTAAATTCTGTGTAAACCTCCCTTCCGCTCCCACCTTGCCTCAAGCACACACCCAGATGTTGCTTCTTTTAAGGGAAAGTCAAAAGCTGTTCTTATTTTTCTTATTTTTTCCCCAGCATTTAATGCATTAAACAATTTTTCAATTGTTTTCATATTATCATTAGAAAAATACACACACACACGAAAGAGTGAGATAAAGATAAAAGATTTAAAAATCACCCCCCATCTAACTGTTAGAATGCAACCAACGTTTGGCATTTGGAAACTTTTTCTAGGTTTTATTCCCTCTGCGTGGGTTTTTTAAATCATATTTGAAATCATTCTGAATGTATAATTCTGTAGTTTGTGGGTTTCTTATTTAATGTAGTCAGTATAAACATAACACAGGCAGACAAAAATTTTCCATTGAGTAGAGATTTACCATAGTGAAATTAAGCTCTTGTTGACATTTAAATGCGTGCGTGTATTTTTTGCTATCAGAAAAAAATATTAAAGCGAACATATTTCTGTACACATTTTTTCCTTCTTTTGCATAATTTACTTAAGGTAAATTTTTAGAATCTCTGAATGAAAGACTAATAAGATTTCTAGGGCTTGTAATATAAGTTATCAACGTCCCAAGGTTGGGTACTTTTGTGTATACTCACCAGTATATTGGTGACTGTTTCACGGAACCCTTGACAGCTTCTTTGATTATATAAGCAAAAATTTTATTTCTTAGTAAATCTTATGGGAATTATTTGTGTCCTTTGCCTGTTTACCTATTGTGGGTCTTGATATTACACATTTTTTAATATTCTTCTTAGAGAAGGAACATCATTTAACCTATTTGTTGTACTTCCTTTCCTCCAGTATATTATCTGATATTAAACTTTTTTTTTAAATTAATTTATTTATTTTTGGCTGTGTTGAGTCTTCGTTTCTGTGCGTGGACTTTCTCTAGTTGTGGCAAACGGGGGCCACTCTTCATCGCGGTGCGCGGGCTTCTCACTGTCGCGGCCTCTCTTGTTGCGGAGCGCAAGCTCCAGACGCGCAGGCTCAGTAGTTGTGGCTCACGGGTCTAGTTGCTCCGCGGCACGTGGGATCCTCCCAGACCAGGGCTCGAACCCGCGTCCCCTGCATTGGCAGGCAGATTCTCAACCACTGCGCCACCAGGGAAGCCCTGTTAAACTTTTTTAACAAAAATAAATTTCCTAATTTTGTGCAGTCAAACCTGTCCTGTCTGTTTTCTGATTCTTTTGCTTTTCAGCCATTCTAAGTTGACAAAGAGCTTTTCTTTCCCTCCACTGGCTTTTATAAATTGACCACTAATTTTTCATCTAGTTTTTCTATGGTTTGATTTTTTTGAAATTTAATTTATTAATGAATTTGGAATTTCTTTTGCTACTTGGTGTGAGATGAGGATCTAAAAGTTGTTTTTACCCCCGAATTGTTCACTGATAGTCTCAACATCATTTATTGACTAAGATTTCCATTTGCATTCTTGATTCAGGGGAATCCCTCATTTCTTCTTCTGGGTTCTGTTAATAGTCTAGCACATTATTTGGAACTTCTGGGTGTTGACAAGTGTCCAATTTCAACAAGAATGCCTCTTTTTTTTTTAACCATTAAATGTAAAGTTGGCTATTAAAGTGAACAGGTTACTCTTTATCAGGTGTTGTAAGAAGTATCCTATTCCTTCATTTAAATGACTTTTGTGGAAAAACTATCATACAATGAGATGGCTTTTCGTTTTTGCCGTGATGACGTAACGCACAGTATCAACAAATTTCCTGACATTGAAAAGGCCTTACATTTCTATGGTAAATCTGACTTGGTAAAACGATGATTTATAATTTTAATATACTGAGTTCTATTTGGTAATATTGTAACTCAGATGTTTGCATCTATATTCATACATGCATTTGAGCAATTGTTTTTCTCTTTTGTGCTACATTTGTCAAGTTTTGGTATTTGGGTAAATTAGTTTCATAACAGAAATTCATTATTATTATCTTATGTTCTGAAATTGTTTACAGAGTATGAGAATCATCTCGACCTTGAAATTTAAAATATGCTAGAGCCAAACAAAATTATGTTAGAAACTGTTTATTCTTTGATAACATTCTCAGTTTCATTCATGGTTGTTGATCTAATCAATACTACTTGTGTTAACTCGTATTAATTGTAGTAAATTATGTTTTGCCCCTAAATTTTCAACTACTTCAAGGTTTTCAAATGGATTAGCACACAAGTAATAAGGTCATTTCTTCTCATTTTTTCTCTCTTCTCTACCTAAGCTTACATTGCCTTCTTATTTATATTACAATACTGCTTCGGTTTTATGTTTTGGTTTTTTGGCCGCTGGGCATGTGGGATCTTAGCTCCCCGACCAGGGATTGAACCTGCACCCTCTGCATTGGAAAGTGAAGTCTTAACCACTGGACCACCAGGGAAGTCCCCAGTTTCTGCTTTTCTTTTAATGGAAGGTTTTGTTTTTGCTAGGCAGGTAATTCATCTTGACCACTGTTTCTTGGACTCTTGAGAAAAATGTGGATTGCCTATTTATTCAAAATCAAATCTAAGAGCTATTAATTAAATTATATTCATTATACTATTTATATAATTATATATTCTAATTTATACTTTGCCAACTCGATCTGTTCAAATCTATAGTGTATTAAAATCTGACACTACCATACCTTTGCCAATGGCTCTTGAATTTTAACAATCGTACTTTATGTACTTTTATACAACAACCTTCAGTGAACAAGATTCCTATATTTGCCTTTAAGATCTTTCTTTCATTAACATAAAATAAACTTTTTAATCCTGATATGTAGCTTAATTGTGAGTTCTACAGTGCTAGGTATGAATGTTGCCACTCTGACTTTCCTTTTGTTGATATTTGTCCTCTATCTCATCAGGTCTTTTACTTTGAATATTTCTCTGTCATTACGTAAGTGTGTCCTTTATAAGCAACAAAGAGTCGAATTTTATTTTGTAATTGAACTGAAAATGTTGGTTAATTTAAATATTTTGAAATTTTCATATTTATTGCTGTGATTTCTATGCTTAGGTACTTTTTCCCATTCTATTTACTTCTTTGCTATTTTGTCTGATTTCTTTGTTTCCTTTTACCTTTTTTAGTGATTTTGAGGATAAGCATCCTGTTTGTAAGAGTCAGTGGTTACTTGAAGGTTTAAAAAAATCGTACAGGGCTTCCCTGGTGGCGCAGTGGTTGAGAGTCCGCCTGCCAATGCAGGGGACACGGGTTCGTGCCCCGGTCCAGGAAGATCCCACATGCCGCGGAGTGGCTGGGCCCGTGAGCCATGGCCGCTGAGCCTGCGCATCCAGAGCCTGTGCTCTGCAACGGGAGAGGCCACAACAGTGAGAGGCCCGCGTACCGCAAAAAAAAAAATCGTACGCTTTCTGTAAAATTCACATTTAAAAAAACAGAACAATGACTTTCTTTTATAAAGTGTATTCTTCATTTTTTTAAAATAAATTTATTTATTTATTTTTGGCTGCTTTGGGCCTTCGTTGCTGCACGCAGGCTTTCTCTTATTGTGGCGAGCAGGGGTTACCCCTTGCTGCGGTGCACGAGCCTCTCATTGTGGCGGCTTCTCTCGTTGCAAAGCCCGGGCTCTACGCTCGCGGGCTTAGTAGTTGTGGCATGCAGGCTCAGTAGCTGTGGCTCGCGGGCTCCAGAGCGCAAGCTCTGTAGTTGTTGGGCTTAGTTGCTCTGCAGCATGTGGGATCTTCCTGGCCCAGGGCTCGAACCCGCATCCCCTGCATTGGCAGGCGGATTCCTAACCACTGCGCCACCAGGGAAGCCCCAGAACAATCACTTTTAATTTCCTTTTACGGAGTGTTTGCTCTGCCTGTGTTTCAGTACTCTCCACCACCCCTGCCTCCTTCAACCCAAGAACATCTTCCTTCTTTGTTAATTTATCTGAGGTATTACAGCTTGTCTTTTTTTAAAGACATGGATGATCTCTTTTACTGTTTTTTCTTTTAAATCTTTAACTATATTCATCATAGCTTCATTCTCTTTCCAGTCTCCTGCTTTTAATGCTCAGCTCCAAGCTTTCCCACCTAGATGTTTGCATCCTTTATGGTTAGTATCTCTTGGAGATCTAAAGTTTTGCCTCCTGGAGGCAGTTTTCTCCTGGAAGCCACACATACCTGAGTGTGGCTGTCTATGACCTTCACACCTGAACAGCCACTCAATTGGGCATGGAATTCGTGTTGCTCAAATTTTCTCCCTCAAAACTTTTCTGGTATTAATTATTTTTTCAGAGAGGTTTCCAGGAGACTGGGTTGGTTTGTTCACAGATGTTTGTAAGGTTCTGTATTAATGACATTTAAAGGTATAAGTGGGACATCTGGGAGTGGTTTTCTTTCCAAAAATTTTGAGTGAAACATGGCTCCTCTAACCCAAGTTCTCATCTTCTCTGTTGTTCATTTCAGTGCAGCCCCACCTCTCAGGCACCAGCTGCTGGTGGTTAACAAAGGTCCTCTCAGGCCCTTCACGTCTATTCACAGACCTGATTTGCTTGACCCATGACCTTTCCCCATTCATTCTATTTCCTTCCTAGTATGAGGCTGGAAACAGGGCCCTGGTGACTGACAGCCCAGCTGGGGCCATGCTCTAGCTAACGACTGGGCTCCGTGGAAGCACTGGTCCTGGGAGATTCCTGCTAGACATGGAACTTCTCCAAGGGGCAACTTGTGCTTAGGGACCCTCCGTCGACCTGGCCCATCATTCTCAGAGCTGCACTGTGGTCTGAGGGCTCTCCCTGTCCACTCCTATCCCTTTCCCTTTATCCTTCACAGGCCTTTCCCCTAGTAAATCTGTCAAGTGTCTAATATTGTCTAAGCATCTGCTTCGCAGCCTCCCACCCACCCACCTTACAGTGCGATCAGTTGATTGCAGTGGGTCCCTGAGTTGACCGGAACAGGAGCTATCGACAGCTCCAGGCAACGGATCAAGGGTGGGGAGGTTGCTGGCTCCTACTACCAAGTAGATTGGTTTTTACTGGCAGCCCATCTTTGAGAAAAAAATGAGTATTTTATCTCTTGCTGCAGCCTGAAGCCTTTTTATCTTATTCCAGTGAAGTTCCTGATCTTTTTATAAAAAAGATTGTTTAAAAGATGGTTTCCTTGAACTTTCAGAGGGAATTCAGAGGATTTATTTTTTAGAGTCTCTGCTCACTCTACCATTAGCTGGAAGTATTTTTTTCAACGTAATTTCTTTTTGCTAGTCCACAGAGTGCTTTTCTAGCTTCAAAAATTACCATTTGAAAAGCTCCCATTTGAAATCATTCAGGGGACTTCCCTGGTGGTCCAGTGGTTAAGACTCCTCACTCCCATTGCAGGGGGCCTGGGTTCGATCCCTGGTCAGGGAACGAGATCCCACATGCCACAACTAAGAGCCCGCCGCAACTAAGACCCGGCACGGCCAAGTAAATAAATAAATAAATATTTTTAAAAAATGAAGTAATTCAGCAATTCAAATGTGGCCTTTAGGATCGTCCTGCTGAAGGACACTGATAGCGGAGTTTTGTCTCTTTTCCACACAAACACCTGGTACAATCAATTCAGACAAACCCCAGCGTCCTAGAATGGATGCTTTCCGTCAGGCCATTTTCCTCTGTTTTGCATCGGTTTGTTCAATTCAGCCGTGTTGTGGGCTTGAGTTTGGGTTTATCTCTGAGCATCACCGATTCTTTTCTTGGCCACTTCAGTTCTAATCTTTGAATCATCAGCGATGTGCACTGGGTTCACCCATGGAGTCTGCCTGAGCATGACCCAGCCAAAACCAGATGCCCAAGTTCCTTTTTTTTGCAGTCTTGTCGAATCTCTTTAAGCACAAGCTTGTATTTGTTCTTATCTTTGCGGTTCTTGGTTTTCTGCTGTTTCTGATGTTGAAGGTGACTTCTCTGAGCCAAATGAGTCTTCCTCTTTGGTGCTGCAACACCTTTCAGTTGGATCGGATTGGGTTCTTGCCTGTTCTCACCACTTTTCTTTTTTTTTTTTTTTTTGTGGTACGCGGGCCTCTCACTGTCGTGGCCTCTCCCGTTGCGGAGCACAGGCTCCGGACGCGCAGGCTCAGCGGCCATGGCTCACGGGCCCAGCCGCTCCGCAGGGGCACGAACCCGCGTCCCCTGCATCGGCAGGCGGACTCTCAACCACTGCGCTACCAGGGAAGCCCCTTCTCACCATTTTTGAAATTTATCTTGTCGGTTCCAAACTATTCTAGCTATTTTTTGAGATACTCTTGTTTGGATAGTTCGGCATATTTTGTTGGGAGGGGGCAGCCTGCCAGCTTGCAGTTAATTTATTCCAGGCATCCGAGTGTCGGGGCAGGTGCACCTGGGGCGTATGCTGCACACCTTCAGGAGGTGCCGTTCTCACAGGCCACAGGAGTCTGGAGCTTTGGATACGAGCAAATACATTTTCCTAGATGTCTCATGACATAAACCTATAAGAAAAGTTAGCACATAGGAAAATGTAGAATTTTTGGAAAGCCACCAAGTCAAATAATGTATATTACATATTTACTATATATAGCGCTCAATGGATGAGAGATAGATGTGCTTTTTTGTTTTGTTTTTTGCTAGCAGTTAGAGGGGGTTTTGGAGTGGCATTCTCTATAGGGTCTTAAAAGTACTCAGCTCCTTCCTTCCCAAGGGCTTGTGACTTCCCTGTCTCTGCTGGCTTCCAGCTTCCATCTGCAGCCACAGCTGCAGCCTTGATCGTCTTGTCCCTGAGGCCGGCTCTAATTTTCTACCTGTCCAAAGGCCTTTCTTTGCCTTGAGGAGACCTCAAGCCCTTACTTCATTCCCTCTGGGAATGTTCGTTCTTCCATGTTTCTCCAATTTCTGTCTGGTTTTCTCCTCGGAGAACAAGAGGCTTTAACAGCTTCAGACTTTATCCTCCCAACTCCAAATCCCAAAGAAAAAGCCCCAACCCCCTTCCTAGAAACCCAAGCAAGAGTTTCATTGCTTTTCATCGCCTCTGGGTCTATTGTTCATCCCTGGACCTATGACAGTGTCCAGGGGAATGTGATGCACCGATTGCCACCAGCCCTACATGCGGGGGTGGGGTGAGCTCTGTCCAACCTTCGGGGTGGGGGTGGGGTGGAGCAGAGGGGCAACACATAAAGCGGAGCTGGGTCCTGAAAACAGCATTTGAAGCTGTACGATCTGCAGCTCAAGTCAGCCCTGCCCTAGTTTTCATGTTTCCAGTTCTGTGAAATTCACTCTTTGATGAAACCAGTTCATCAAAGGTCCATGAAACCAGGGTCAGGGCTTATGTTGTTGTTACTACTTTCAACAGAAAGACTTCTGATTGGAAAAAAAGGGACAGTTGCTTGTGCACAATTCTGTTTTTATTAAAGATAAAGGCACACACACGTGTGTGTGTGTACAGAAAGAGTCTGGAATTATATATATACTTTATATATATATATATATATACCCATACATATATATATACACACATATACGTAAAGTAACGGTGGTTCTATCTGGGACACAGATTTCGAGGTAATTTTTCTTCCTGCATTTTCTGATCGTTATTCAAAGAGCATAGATTGCTGTGTGAGAAAGGGGTCATGTTTATGATTCTTGACCAAGTCGTGAGAATCCATCAGTTCTAGAGGGTAAGAGGAACTTCATCTCATCTACCGTTGACGTTGTAGGAAGGAACATGAGCCAGCTAAACCAGAGTGAGAACTGCTCCTTCCATGACGTGGAGGTGCTGATGAAAACCGTGCAGCTGGCTGTCCACACCCCTACCTTCCTCCTCGGTCTGCTCCTCAATCTGCTCGCCATCCGAGGCTTCAGCTCCTTCCTGAAGAAGAGGTGGCCCTGCTACGCTGCCACCTCCATCTACATGATCAACCTGGCGGTCTTCGACCTGCTGCTGGTGTTCTCTCTCCCATTCAAGATGGCCCTGTCTCACGTGAAGGCTCCCCTTCTTCCCCTCTGTACCCTAGTGGAGTGCCTCTACTTCATCAGCATGTATGGGAGCATCTTCACGATCTGCTACATCAGCCTGGACAGATTCTTGGCCATCCGGTACCCGCTCCTGGTCAGCCACCTCCGGTCCCCCAGGAAGACCTTTGGGATCTGCTTCACCATCTGGGTCCTGGTGTGGGTGGGGAGCACCCCTATCTATAGCTTCCATGGGAAAGTGGAAAACTACACGTGCTTCCACAACATGTCTGACGGCACCTGGAGTGCCAAGGTCTTCTTCCCTCTCGAGGTCTTCGGCTTCCTTCTTCCCATGAGCATCATGGGTTTCTGCTCCTCCAGGAGCATTTGCATTCTGGTCGCCCGTCGGGACCACACCCAGGACTGGGTCCAGCAGAAGGCCTGTATCTGGACCATCGCGGCCAGTCTGGCTGTCTTTGTGGTCTCCTTTCTCCCAGTCCACCTGAGTTTCCTCTTGCAGTTCCTGGTGAGGAATGGCTTTATCGTGGAGTGCAGAGCCAAGCAGAACATCATCTTGTTCCTGCAATTGTCCATGTGTTTCTCCAATATCAACTGCTGCCTGGATGTTTTCTGCTACTACTTTGTCATCAAAGAATTCCGCATGGACATCATGGCCCACCAGCCTTCCAGGGTCCAGCTGGTCCTCCAGAATACCATGACCACCATGGCTAAGGGAAGAAAGCTGAGCTTGGAGGAAGGAAACCTCAGTCTGAATTCCATAGCAGATACCTCTTCCTAGGGCTCTGATATGGGGGGCTGACACATGGCACATTTACTGGTGTGCCGTCCCTCTGATGCTCACTTGAATGACATCTTTGCTCACTGTGACCCCAAACCCTTTCCCCAGCACCCCGACAACTTGATATAAACCACTCAGTGTCTGGGGAGCTCTGAAGAACCTAAGACCCAGGTGAACTCTTGATTTCTAAGCCTAAAAAGCATGAGGTTGGAAGAATTGAGAAAGAGAATGAGACCATCTGAATAAGGCTGTTTCCCAGCTCTCCTCTGTCCTTCTGTTAGGCTAGAAGATTCTGGAAAGGAAGAGAGAGAGGAGTTAGGAGAGAGAATCAAGAGGGTTGGCATGGAGGAGAGATGGAGTGGGAGAGATGGACCAAGCTCCTTTTTGGTTTGTGGATCCCGGCGTGGAGCAGCTGTACTTTCTGGTCTCTTCTGGAGCTCTGTTGGCCCATGACCTCACAGAGATGCCAGCGGAATGTGTGACTGGGGAGAGCAAGTATGTGCAGAGAGCCCCGAGTTTTCTATGGGCCTTGGAAAGGCCTGGAAGGCCAGTCACACCTTCCTGTGCCCAGGACAAAGCTGCAGACGGACTGAGGCAGGCTGGTGTGGACCAGGCTTTGTGATGCTGTGGACACTTTGTGAAAATAGTGGGGACAGAGTGGAAAGGCACTGGTGACACCTGAGAGCCACGAGGGGGCAGGGTATACCTGGGAAAGGTAGGAGACAGGCCAAGGGCCGGAATTGGGCAACCCCTCCCGCATTGCCATGGGGGCGTCCACTGCGTGGAGTTTGAGCTCTGGCCCAGGGGGAGGAGAGGCAGTAGAGACAAGCCTGGGAGTGGGAAATTCCTGGACATGACCAGCTTGCTCTCTTGAACAGGCTACGATGTTGTTGATTAGGTTTAGTTTCCTTGAGAATGATGAGAAGGAATCACACTTGATTCGGTTCAGCCAGAGGAGAACAAGGTGTTTGTCTTGCCCACCTGAGTCCTGGCTGGGCAGCCGGCCACAGTGGCACCATCCACAGAGATGTCCCCATCCGGTGGCTGGGAGGGAGAAGATGAGGCAGCCAGGAATAGAGGAACCATCTTGACGACACAGAGCTCTTGGCAGTTCCTCGTTGGAAACTGTAAACGATTGAATCATAGTTTGGACTGGGCTTCTCTCATGCTCTAGAGAAGGTGCAGTGGTGGCAGCTGAAAGCCTGCCACTGACTCAGCCTCCGGAGAGTGAAATGGTGATCAGGATAAATTGTGGGGTGGTTTGCAAGACGGAGTGAGTGGGATGAGAAGTAACAAATGAGACAATGTGAACGGGGTCGGGGGGTTACTTTAGGAAGAGAAGCAACCGCCTATACCTCAGGAGAAGAGGCGTCCACCGCTAAGCGGTGGACGGAAGGGAGGGGTGGCTGTCGGGGGGGGAAAGAGGGCGATTTAGATAAAACCCTGAGGAAGGAGGAGGTGAGGTTGGGTAACAGTCTCAGGCTTGAAGCGCTGGGGCTCTGTGAGGGGTTGGGGGTTGGGGTGTGAGACCAGCAGGAAGGATGGAGGGCAGAGCGGCTTCCTGTCTGAGAATCCTCAATTTGACTGAGAGCCATAGAAGGGCAGAAGCCCCACCTTCTCCCCCCTCCCCTGCGGTCAGTGGTCAGGTGGCACTCTGTGGGGCTGGAGGGAACGGTGAGGAAGAAAGGGTAGAAATGGGTGCAGAGCAGTGATCACGGCCAGGACCAGAGGCTCCCGCCCCTCAGACTGGGCCTCCATGAACTGGCAGCCGGGGCAGGAGCTCCGCAGACCCAGAGATGAGTCCTGCCCAGCTGCTCCAAGCCCTGGACACTCCTCCGCCTGCCTACAGGCTGCACAGTCCCGTGGCCATCCTGGGCTGAGGCACACTCGTGCTAGTCTCAGAAAGCCAGACATGTATCCAGCAGGACACTGGGCTGGATGGGGTCAGAGCCCATGGGTGGGTGGAGTTAGGAACCGCCCACCTCCAGTTTCTCTCTTTGCACTGGGAGCTGGGAGCCTGCCCAGTGGAGCTGAGTGGCGCGGTTCATGCTGCAGTTGTATCTACCAGTGTGCTTAGGGCCAGACAGGCTTCTAAAGAGGAAAGGGATGGTGGGGCCCTGATGACCCATCATCCCCAGTGATGTCTGCAAACATGCAGTCTTGTCTCGTGGGCAGCATGACTCTGCCGAGCCAGGGGACAGAGGGCCGGAGGGGAGTATAGACTCACAAGCTGCGTAACTATTAGGTGTAGGTCCTTGGAAGGATGTGGCACACTGGGGTTGATGTGACAACTGTGGAGGTGAGCCTTGGGAACCGCTGACTGATCCCAACACGCTAGGGGGAGAAGATGGGCCTCTTCTCTCTCCCTATGAGGACCCATCCTGGATTGCATGTCACAGAGGACCCATGAGGGTCTGTGGGAGTGGGCACAGGCCCAGAGCTGCAGGCTAGGCTGCTCTATAGGAGGGTCCACACTCTGGGCTAAGTCATCAGGCCCAGCAGGCACAGAAGGGGCAGAGGGTCAGGGTTAAGGTTACTGTGCTGATGCATCCAGGGCCCACCCTGCAGCGAGTGGCAGTCAGTGGGTTAGGGACGGCTGACATTAGTTGTGGAAGAGGCTGAAATTTTCACTACTAAAACCCATGGAGGCTTAGGGACATTGTCTGGCCTTATTTGTACTCCTAATCTGGAAAAATCTGAGATACACAGGGTATATGTACATGTGTGAACCTAGGACAATTAACTGGAAAACTAATTTGAATAATCTGATTTGCCAAATAAATAGATTCGATGATGCTGAGTAACCTTGTCTTGGGCTACCCTTATTGACCTCAGAGAAGAGCTGGTTGCTGATGGCCCTTCTCAGGTGACCCAATAACCTTGGGCAAAGGAACTATGAAGGGACCATGTCGAAGAAGCCACCTGGATACGGAGTCTGGGAGCACAGAGATCCACCCTCTGGCCTGTCCCAGGAGCACAGCTGGGGCCTGTCCCAGGTGGCCAGGAGCCAGACCTTGCAGGGTCTAAATGTAGCCCTCACATCCACTTGGGTACTTGGTTCTCTGGGACAGCAACTGGGCCACACAGACCCCACAGGCTGTGGTCCCTCCAGCTCTGAGTCCACTCCACCCTGCTCCCGCCATCTTGTCCCACCACCACCATGACACTGGAGCTGCCTCCAAAGGCCCTGAGTCCTGTGCACACATTGTGTGGCCCAGCTCAGGAGACCTGTTGACCACTAACAGGCTGAAGACACAGAGCCAGTTCTCCAGAAGTCCTCCACTGATGACCCCTCCCTTCTCTGACCACCCACAGAGTGAGTCCGTTTCTCCCAGGTTATATCTGAGTTTTCCTTCATGGCTCATCCCATGTGAATCCTACTAACCTATCCAGAGCTCCTGGAGAGTGTGAACAGCCAGGCGCTGGCCTGGGCCACCCCGTTCTCCTGAGTCCCCCACAGTCCTGAGCACAGCCCCATTGTGGCCTGCGTGCCAAGGGATGACTGGGGGCATCCTTGCTCCTTGATGGCTGCTGTGGACTGAACTGTGTCTCCCCCCAAAAACGTATGTTGAAGCCCTAACCCCCGATGTGATGGTATTTATGGATGGGACCTTTGGAAGATACTTAGGTTCCTTCCTAAGTATCTTCCTAAGTATCTCCTTAAGATGAGGTCCTGAGGGTGGAGCCCTCATGACAGGATTCGTGCCCTCATAGGATGAGGCACCAGAGTGCTTGCTTCCTCCTGCCCCATACACTGAATGGGAGCTCCATGAGGACACAGTGAGCAGATAGCCCTCTGCAACGCAGAGAGAGAGCCCTCAGCAGACATCAACCCTGCTGGCACCTTGATCTTGGACTTCCAGCCACCAGAACTGTTGTGAAAGCCAACAGGTCTGTGGTATGTTGTTATGGCAGTCTGAGAAGGCTGATTCAACAGCCATCTTCTGCTGACCCAGAAGCCAGCCACATCTGGGCCACATCCCCTCAGGGGCAAGGACTGACCCTCCCTTGGAATATTGGCCCCCAGGGAACATTTGCATGGAGAATGCTGGTCCACCAACTGCATTTGCCACTATATTCCTACTGAGTCTCTCTGGGGACCCTATGAAGCTAAGAGTCACTGTATGGATGCTACGTAGCTGCTACAAGATACTAATGACATTTGTAGTGAGATAACAGCCTTGTTACCACAAATAAACAGTGATTGCACAGATGCTTGAAATGGCTGACACCTGGTGGGCACCTGTAGAGACTAAGAGAGGTTAAAAAGGATTCTGGTGAGAGATCAGTGAGGAGAGAAATTGAGAAGAGCAACCGTGTGGGTGTGAGGAGTGTCTGGTGTGCAGAACAGTCACGAGAAAGGGACAGGGATGCCCCTACGTAGGAACCACGTGGGGATGGTGGTGATACCCACACCAGACCACCCTCCATTGACCCTAGAGGGTAGGCTGTGCTGTGCGCAGTGACCTTCCAGGGCCACCGTGAGACCCCACTGCCGAGGGGGGAGAGGATTCAAAGACCCACAGAAAAGTACCACAGAGATATTTGGTGGGGGGAGAACAACCCCTGAAACTACCACTGCAGCTGCCTCTGGCTTTTTTCCACCCAAAGCCAGCTTCTCAAGTGAGCCCAGGACTCAGAGCTGTGAGTGGGCATTTGAGGGAGAGCGTATGGCAGGCGGGTCAAGGCGGACTCGGGAGCTCGGGGTGGAAGGACAAACAGACGCCCCTCTGCCCCAGTTCAGGCCCCACCCCCTGCCACAAGCCTGCGAGATGTGTCCTCTGCACAAAGCCGCTGCATGAGGGCCCACAGGACGCTAGATCGGGAGCTAAATGTGGCCCTCGGTGCTTTGAAGTCTCCGAAGCCCTGTCACTTCAAAGCCTGACGTTGCTTCTGCTGCGGGGGGCAGGGGCCCTGAGTTCACCTGGAAGCCTCAGCCAGACTTTGTTCTGGGGACCTCGCTTAAGCAAGTGTAACCCTGCGAGGGAGGCTGTTGAGACCTCAGGCTCTGAGGGGCACCTACAGTCACGCAAAAGGCACCTCAGGGTGCGTCTGTGTAACAAACATCTCTGTGAAGTGTGTTCTGCTGCCAGAGACCCCTCTCTGAGGGGGGCTCAGGGCTGCACATCATGGGCGACGGTGCACAGACACGTGTGCATGGCTTCTCGTTCAGGGAGGAGTGAGGACCAGTGGAGGCTGCAGAGAGGTTTGGAAAGGTGTGCAATTATCAGACCTGCCCTGGCTCAATGCAGAGGATCCAAGTAGCTGATCCTCATGGATGGTGCCTGAACGAGGCGTCCAATGACCCAGGAATCGTTGGGTGAGGTCCAGGGCCAAACCACAGCTCTTGGAGTGGATGGTGGGGTTTCCCTGAAGGGCAGAGAGGCCTCATGGCCAAGGGTCTGGGATGGTCAAGGAAGTTTCCAAAGTACTGGCACCAGACAGGTGGGCAGACCTCCCCCCGAGATGTGCCAGGTGTTGTTGCCCCTGGATTCTGGGAAGGGCCGCCTCCGATGGCAGAGACAAGCCTCTTGGCTGTGTTTTTCTTCCCGTTTTCCAGTCTTCAGCACAGACTTAAAGTGGGAGCCAGGGTTCGGCTCTCACTGATGGGAATCCAGCATGTGCAGCAGAGTGGAGCTCATGTAGATGGAAACCCAGCAGGCGTTTGGGGGACTTGTCAGCATGTCCTGGGGCAGGAGACCCAGAAGTACTTGCGGAGGGGAACCTGGCAGAAAATGGACATCTGCACTGACGGGAGCAAACTGATGGTTCTTGGGTATTAAGAAAATTTGACTTCAGAGGCTGGTACATTTAAGCCACATGGATAAAATAGGGATGAAAATGGATGTAATGGAGCTGGAAACTCTTGCACGCTGTAAAACCCATCCCTAGGGAGGGAATGGTGTATAACCTGCAGGGCTGCCATAACAAAACACCACAGACTGAGGGGCTTAAACAACAGAAATTTCTTTCTCACAGTTCTTGAAGTCTACATTCAAGATCCGACAGTGTGTGGTTTCTCATGAGAGCTCTCAGCCACCTTCACACTGTGTCCTCACGTGGTGGGGACGGAGGGAGGGAGGAGGACGTGCACGTGAGCTCCGGTGTCTCTTCTTATAAAGACACTAATCCTGTCAGATCAGCGTCTCACTTTTATGACCGCATTTTACCTTAATCACCTCCTAAAGGCCCTATTTCCAAAGCAGCCACATTGTGGGTTACAGTTTCAACATATAAATTTGGGCGGAGGGGCACCATGCAGTCCATTGCACGCGGATTTACTCTGTGTATAAATTTGGGGGGAGGGGCACCATGCAGTCCATTGCACACGGATTTACTCTGTGATCTGGAGCAAAAGGAGTGTTGTGCTTCTTTTGTTTCTTCAGATTGAATGTCACCTGCTCTGAACTCATCAAGCTTTACTGTAGGATATTCCAGCTCCATCATCTGGAGCTCCCTCCCTCTCCCAGGACCTGCACAAGTCCTAGGGATGGGGTCCCTCAGTGGCTGCACTATTTACGGGAGCCTCTGAGTCTCAGGTCACACTGGTCACAGCTGTGGTGTCCACTTAACAGTCCCTTCAAACACTTGGGCATGAAGCTCATCCCCGCGGCCCGGAGAACTTGGTGTTAACTGGTCTTTCCCCTTCAAGCCCGAGGCTCCCTTCGGCCATCCTGCCACTCCATGGGGAGGTGGAGTCTTGTCCTGGCTCTTCTGGGGAACTATAACAGCCTGCACCTTCCTGGGCTCGGGGAGCTGGGGCTCTAACCTCACTGAGCCCGGCCACACTCCTCTGTACTCCCCACCCACAACATCCTGCAGGGATTTCTTTACCCGACCTCTGGACAAAAAACCTGGCTTCCTTTTCAGGCAGAGGGAATGGAAGAGACTTTTGTTTTTTTTTTTTGGAGGGGGGAAGAAAAATTAAATCCTGTTTATTTTTAAAACCAAACCACTAGGAAAATATATCACAGTCTTGAAATGGCAAACAGACAGGCTATGTTATCATTTCAAGTAACAAGGTCCTTATCAAAACTATAAGATGCTAGAACTGGAGCAAGAAGAACGCATGTCACAAAAGCCCAGGCAAAGGTTGTATTTGGTAACAGAGGGCGGTCCTTCTTTTGCACTAAAGGAGTCACAGCTCGCCCCCGAGCTGCTGACTTTCTTTCCCTTGACCTTCGTGTTGCCAAGGGACTGTCTCAGTAGAGCTCTGTTATTTCAGGGGGCAGAGTAAGTAATACTGGGTTTAGGCTTTCACTCTATTCTGTTCTTTGAAAACCAGATTTTTCCAAAGCCAGTACTTCATAACTCTCTTAATTAAGCAGCCAACAGTTCCTCTTTCACTCTTCATTCCTGAACACTAGCACATAGCACAATCAAAATCCTCTTTGCCTTCAAGGGTGAGTGTCACTGCGAGATTGTCTTGTCAGTCTGCTGCAGACAGCCTCAGGGCCCACCATGGCTGCCAGGGAGAGGGAGGGTTTGCTTCCCCTACCGGTGTGATATCGCTTCTTACGTTTTTGCAGGGTCTCCAGGCTGAAAGATGTCGTGTGTGAGAATTTTAAGAAATGCACATCCACATCTTGATGGCCAGAAATGGACTCTTTCAAAATTTTTGTCCAAACTACCGCTCCCAACTCTACATCTTAAGTAACTTCATGCCCTTGTATAGAAAACAAAACCAAGCAAAACAAAACCCCAGAAGCCCCCTTTCCCGTTCTAAATTAGGGACCTCCTGGATTTTGATTTATCACAGTTTGTGGAAGGTGTAGTGGTGATCCTTCTGGCAAACAGGAGATTGGCAACAAACAGAAACACCTCTTCTCACACCCCACCAGATCGTAGGTGTGTCAGATGAACCTGCCAGCCTGTTGGCATCTGTGTACTAAGAGAAGCTGGTACTGTGGAGGGCTCTGGTTTGGTACAAGGGAGATTGCCTATCGTCAGGAGAAGCCCTGGCCACATGAAATTCAGGCTCACAAAAACTCTCCTGTACTATCTCTGACCCAAATTTAAGCACCAGTGTTTTTTCCATTTCACTTTCTAGGATTGAAACACAGAGGAACCAGTGTCCAGAGGCAAGTGACTGAAACTTGCTGAAACTTGCTGGCATCCTTAATTTCCTCATTCATAAACTTTCCTTAAAGACTCAAATCCCCATTCCCCTTTCTTGTTTGTTTATTTATTTATTTTATTTTTGCTGTGTTAGGTCTTCATTTCTGTGCGAGGGCTTTCTCTAGTTGAGGCAAGCGGGGGCCACTCTTCATCGCGGTGCGCGGGCCTCTCTATTGCGGCCTCTCTTGCTGCGGAGCACAGGCTCCAGACGCGCAGGCTCAGTAGTTGTGGCTCACGGGCCTAGTTGCTCCGCGGCATACGGGATCCTCCCAGACCAGGGCTCGAACCCGTGTCCCCTGCATTAGCAGGCAGATTCTCAACCACTGCGCCACCAGGGAAGCCCCCCATTCCTCTTTTTAAATAGATTCCTGCCCTCAGCCCTGATGCCCAATAGCAGACATCTATTTCCCAGTGGACGAGAGACTCCTTCATCTTCTTGGTCATGGCTGGGGTGAGGTCCACGCGGTCATCCACACACTTGGATGACGCAACTCTCCAGCTGCCGCTTCACCTGAAGCTCTTTACTCCCCGCATCCATTGAATCTTTGGCTTTGTTGTTGCAATGCATGGTGCACTGGGCCAGGCGTCCTGGAACTTCTCCAATTCGCTGATCCCCAGGGCCTGGGCTTGAGCCAGAGGTGCATGGCAGTGCTCAACGCACTGGTGCACTTGCTGCACGGACGCCTGGCTGTCCTCACAGCAGCCGGTGCTGCACCGGAACCTGAGGCCCTGAATCTTCCGGATGTTCTCTCTCTCCAGACTCTTCACCAGGGGTCCACCGCCTCCTGCACCCAGAGCTGCTGCAGCTCCACCATAGTGACCCCACGCTGCCCCCTGCCGCACCGGCGCCCACATGGATTCCCGCCAGAAGAGGCTTCTTACCAGCTCCTCCTGGCCCTTGTGGTCCTGATGGACGAGTGCCCTCTGTGATCTGTGGGTGGAACCACTTTCAGCTTCAATTCAGTTCAACTGGCATCATATTTCCTGAGCGGCCACTGTGTGTCCACTCCTGTGTGGGAAAAGAAGGGCAGAACAGTGGGCTCCGAGCCCCTCTGAGAGGTCAGTGAGCACGGGCTCGGAGAACAGGGCCATTTCCGAACCCAAACCGGCTGCAGGCCTTGGGTGTGGCATGTGGTTTCTAAACTTCAAAAAACATCTCAATGGCAGCTTGAATGGCAGGACACGGTGGTCTGATGTGTAAAACGATAAAAGAGGAGGAACCGTGGTGGGCAGGTCCCCCGAGCGACTCTACAGAAGCACCCCAACACCAGCTGCCCTAACCTGTGGGCACATGTGGGGCATCCTGAGGCCTGTGGTCTGAGTGGTCAAGACTGTGGGGCTCCAGTGGTACCCAAAGGCCCCCCCATCACCCATACCTCCTCCCAACCCCACTCTCTCCTCGTGAAGGCCTGGCTTCCACCCCAGGCTGGAGCCAGGATGCCTGCCCTGCTGGTTGGGTGTCCTGAAAAGCTGTCTCCGAGTTGGATCGCAGCGTGTGGGCGGTTTGTTAAGGAGGGTTCTCAGCACCAACGCCTGTGAAGGGAGATGACGGAAGCAGTGGGAGTGATGGAGAAGCTGAGCCGGGATGCAGGCCCAGCTGTGGCCCAGCCAGTGCCCCGAGGCCCCTGCCGCTGTGAGGGCCGTTCAGAGTCATCCCAAGTTGGAACGGGACTCCAGGCCTGTAGACCCCACGTGACCCGGTCTCAGATGCGGGCCTGGGAATGTGTGACCTTGGATAGGAGGTCCCCTGCGCCGAGGACCTGAGAGCAGCTGGGCAGTAGGTCCTCACCGGAGGGGGGGCCCAGGCTGCTCACCTCCACCGAGAGGCAGGCAGGCACAACGTTTGGTGGGCAGCTCAAGCCACT
This sequence comes from Aethalodelphis obliquidens, assembly GCF_003676395.1. Taxonomy (NCBI): domain Eukaryota; kingdom Metazoa; phylum Chordata; class Mammalia; order Artiodactyla; family Delphinidae; genus Aethalodelphis; species Aethalodelphis obliquidens. Next base: position 8,621,741 of record NW_020837946.1, read on the forward strand.
TGGCTGGATCTCCCAGCTGCGCTCTGGGAAGGCGTAGCCGGCCCCAGGAAGCAAGTGGCTGGGTCTGAGACAGGGTAGGAAACAACAGAGGGCAGAGTGGGTCGCCTTGTCTCAGAAAGGAGTGCAAAATGGACAGCTAGACAGAGAAAGTCTCCGGGAGCTGAGGCAGCTGGAGACCTAGGCACACAGGTATGGGGTCTTTAGAGAAACCAGACCCGGGGTCTTTGCCTTGAAGTACCTTTGGGACTCTGTGAGGGTGCGGAGTGTGTTCAGGGCAGAGCCCCATCCTGAGTGGGCAGGCCGATGGGGTTGGGGCTACAGGGTGGGCTTTCTCAGTGCCCAGCTGATGCCTCCGTGGCTCCTGGTAGCTGGACGGCACAGAGGATCAGCTGAAAAAGCCATGGTATCAATGATGTGAATGAGTGATGTTCAATTCCAAGGACCAAGTTCAAACATGTCACCTACTCAGGGCTCCCTCCTCCCTCAGTTGGGACACTTGGGGACTGTTATGGACTGAATGTTTGTGCCCCCCCCCCCCCCCCAGTTCATATGTTGAAATCCCACCCTCTCCCCGCAATGTGATGGTATTAGGAGGTGGGGCCTTTGGGATGTGATAAGGTCATGAGGGTGGAGCCCTCATGAATGGGATTAGTGCCCGTATTAGTGCCTGTATTAGTGCCCCTATTAGCGCCCCAGAGAGCTCCCTTGCTCCTTCTACCATGTGAGGACACAGTGAGAAGTCAGCAGTCTGGGACAAGGAAGACGGCTCTCACTGGACCCCAACCATCCTGGCGCCCTGATCTCGGACTTCCAGCCTCCAGAACTGTGAGAACTAACTGTCTGTTAGTTGTTTAAGCTGCCCAGTCCATGGTATTATGTTACAACAGCCTGAACTAAGACAGGACTCAGTTTAGTAATTAGTTAGATTGAGAAAATATTATTTACCGAAGTTCCCCTTCAGAAAAGAAAGTATTGGGGAAAGTCTTTGGAGGTGAAAATGGGAGGAGCTGTCCCAAGAGAGAAAGGGGCCAGGATCTATTGCCTCAGAAAAGAAGGAAGGAAGAAGGGAGACGGGAGAGTGTTAGGAAGCAGGAAAGAACGCGAAGGATGGCAGAGGGCATGTGTGACCTGGACGATCTCCAGTAAATGGTGAAAATCTTGCAGTGCCTGGCATGAGCAAACGCTGTGGAACCAGGGAAGGAAGTCGTGGTGGCTGATGGCCTGAAGCAGCACGGAAAAGAAAGATGAGGAAGGATGTGAGCCCTGGAGTGCGTGGCTGTCCTGGGGAGGGCCCTGTCCCCCTCAGCCCATGACACTGGGGTTCTGGTCAGGTTTATCCAGGCCCGCAAGGGGCAGGGAGCCGGGGTGACCCTGGGGGACTGAAGGTTGCCTGGTGCCTATAAGATGAGAGCAGGCCACGGTCACCCCAGGTGGGCTGAACACTGGACCCCCTGAGACCACCTCCCTCCCCTGGCCTGAGCTGGCTATGGCCCGGCCCTCAGCCCTCGAGGGTGAGCTACACTCAGGTCGAGCTCCCTGGGACCTTGGAGGCAGCCTGACTGAAAATGGTGAAATCTCAGCGCTGGGTTAAAAGGTCAAGGCTGACTCCTGGCTCCTACCCTGACCGCTGTGCTCTCACGGCCAAGTTACGTCGTTCAGTGCACCAGTGCCTCAGCTTTAAATGGAAATAACAGCTCTACCTGTGACGCAACAACACATAGAAAATGTCTGGCATGTGGTAAGGGCTCCGTAAATATCAGCTCTTAGAACTGTGGTGAGGTGCTTTTTCTTTTTTTTAAACAAAACAGTGGCCAGTTGCTCTCTGGATGGCCATGGGTCTTAATGAGTTTTGTGTCATGGATTCCTCCTGCAGTCTGGGGAAGCCTATGCACTTTCCCCAGGATCATAGTTTTTTTTTTTTTTTTGCGGTACGTGGGGCCCTCACTATTGTGGCCTCTCCCGTTGCGGAGCACAGGCTCCGGACGCGCAGGTTCAGCGGCCACGGCTCTCGGGCCCAGCCGTTCCGCGGCATGTGGGATCCTCCCGGACCGGGGCACGAACCCGCGTCCCCTGCATCGGCAGGCGGACTCTCAACCACTGCGCCACCAGGGAAGCCCAGGATCATAGTTTTAAATGCATGAAGTAAAATACAGAGGATGGTAAAGGAAACCAAATATACTGAAATGCAATGAACAGAATTTAAGAATTGTGATAGAGCAATATATGTGCTTTATCGAGGCCTTGGATAAAGGAGGTCTAGTGACAGGTTCAATAACTTATCATGATCTTGAATTAGTGATGCGCTGAGCTGAAATAACATTTTAAAATATCTACAGCAATTGTGGTGCTATATGAAAATAGTTGTGATTTCTACTGGTGACAAAGTCCCAGGCACCGTATGTACTACTGTGGTGTGATGCCTGTAAGCACAAAGGAAGGAAATGCTAGTTTCAATCAGTGATTCGTGAAAATAAATACCTAATGCTTTTCCCCAACCAGTTCATGACGCCGCCCCTGGCTCTCACTCCTGATTCCCAGGTTAAGAGCTCCTGGTTGAGGCAGAGACATAGCGATACCTGGAACAGATGTTCTTCCTCTGGAGACGGATCATTTGTGTGCCCTCTTTATTTTAGTTTTAGATTCATTTTTTTATTGAAGTAACATTGTTTTATATCATCCCATGTTTCACGTGCACATTATATTTCTACTTCTATGTACCTTACAGCACGCTCACCACAAAAATGGAGTTTTCATCCGTCACCGTACAGCGGATCCCCTTTACGCAGTTCTCACCCTCTTTCACCTCTGGTAACCACTACCCTGTTCTGTGTGCCCCCCTGGTTATGCAAAGGTGAGCCACCAGGGTGCCAGCCTCTTTCTCTCGGGGTGTGAGCTGTGGCGCTTAGCAGAAGCTGGCCCGCCCCTGCTGGTAGGGGTGAGACTCCCTGGGGCTCTCTGAAGACAGAAGCACCCACATCCCAGCCCTGATCTCTGAGATGCAAAGTCAGGCACACCTGTGCAGGTGAGCTAGGGTGATCCAAGGAGCAGTGGTAGGGAAGAGCAGAGAAGCCCTCCAGTTAAATCACCTTGAGTGAAGGGGGATTTGGGCTGATGTGCTGCTCTCATTTCACAGGAGGAGGGCTGAGGCCGGTGTGGAAGGTGGCGTATGCTAATTACCCTTCCCACCCAGCCTCCACGCCCCGGGGGCCGTGCTTTGGGCAGTGATGGCTGAGTGTGGGAAAGTAGACTAAGAAGAGCTGTAATCCTGCACCTAGTCCGTGAAGGGCATCCCACCCTCCAGGGTAGCAGCATCGTCTGTGAGCGCGAGCTTCAATAGCGACACCTTGTGACAGCAAGGAGCAATCGTAGCAGTGGCCCTTGGGACCCTGATTCTTCCGGTGTGAAGAAACAAAGCTGACCTCCCCCTGGACGCTGAGAGTTTTGAATAATATGGGGCAGCTCTCTTCGTGCCCCAAAGACACACGGGGACTAAAACAATGAATTGGGGCAATAAAGGAAATGTGAACATATTTGTAATCTAAGTTGGTGAAGCAGGTCATACCTGTTACATTATCATCATATTATTATAGATGATATTTTAATTATTACTGTTCCTCCCATGTGCTGCTGTAATAAGTTCCATTCTCAGAGGATGACCTTACCTAACCTTACATGAAAGTTCTCAGGGGCACCTTATTGTCACCCCATAAAGCATCTCCAATCACGCCAGCAGATACAGCCTTTGGTGAGCTTGAGAATTCAGGTTCCCAACTCCTCCAGCGCCCCCTCCCTTCTACTGCTCTCCCCACACTACCAGGCCATCTGCTTCTCATCATCAGTCGTTACTCGTTACTCCTTTAACTGCTTGGCCACGTGATTTCTTCTTTGTTGGGATATTTACAATGAAACTGGGACAAGCTATAACTCAAAGAAGAAATCAAGAGAGCAAAGGGGAAACACTTTTAGAAATACTCCCTATGCTTCTGAAATTACAGAAACAGCCTGCATGGGTGAGGTACTGCCAAGACTTCCCAAGGCTGTGGAACATCTGGCATCAGCGCACCTGGGGAGGGGGCGGCACAGGCCGATGGGAAATCCTTGGGCAGAGAAAGGGGCTTGGGTACGTTTTAAGTTTCTGTATGTTATAATCCACTAGCCCTGGGCTTCCATAGAGTATCCCGCACTCAATAGCCTATGTCAGTCGTCCTTTATGGGAGAAGGGAATTGGAGAGGTGACCATGTGGGTCAGATATACAGACTTGTAGGATCCAGGACCGTTTCCCCTGGGACCTCTAAGACTATTGTGGGGACGCCAGTGTTCCCACTGAATGTGGGATGAAATCACAAGTCTTTCTGTTTGGAGATTAAACTAAGGGGGACCCCTGGACTTCCCTGGCGGTCCAGTGATTAAGACTTTGCCTTCCAATGCAGGGGGTGTGGGTTCGATCCCTGGTCAGGGAGCTAAGATCCCACACGCCTCACAGCCAAAAATCCAAAACATAAAATAGAAGTAATATTGTAACAAATTCAATAAAGACTTTAAAAATGTTCCACATCAAAATCTTAAAAAAAAAAAAAAGTAAGGGTGATCCCATAAAACAGAGGACTTGTCACTAGAAATAGATATGAACAGGACCTTGCCTTGGAAGGGAACTGTTTTACAGATGTGGAAACAGATGTGAATGGAGGCATGAGTGGCGGCAGCTCTCCGATTCCCAGGTGCGGGCTCTTTCCACGACAGTGCTCTGGGTCTCTGTGCCTGGCCCTCCCTTCCCTCTCTGAGATCCTCTCGGGGCTCTTCAAGCACCCTGAGCCGTCACAGAGTGACCAGTCTGCTCCCGATGTGGGCGCAGCCCGCCCTCCAGCCTCCCCCAGTCAGCACGTGGCGGAGAGCAGACTTCTCTCCTGGTCTGTTCCGCCTGATTCGGCCCTCCACTGCGCAGTGCACTGGGCACGGAGCTCTACACAGAAACGGTCCTTCTTAATTGTCTCTCCCAGCGACGGCTCTCATCCCCTCTCTGCCTGCAGGCCTGGCACAGGCTGGGCGCACTCCCAGCGAGGGCTCTCATCCCCTCTCTGCCTCGCGGGCCTGGCACAGGCTGGGCGCACGGCGGAGCCGATAAATACCTGCTAGTTGACAGCTGCAGCCATCATCATTGTCCCAGCCCTCACTTCAAACCAGGAGGCAACTGGAGGCTCGACTCCACCTGAATCCTAGGCCCCATAGCACCTGCTGGAGGTAACAGAGAGCCAGGGTTCCCCCCCAAAGCCCTTATCCCCAACTGGGCACAAAGAGCCTCACCACCCTCGTAGAAGTGATGATAATGCTCGGGTGCCTGGGATGTCCCACATCACCAGTTATGAATGAGGTCACATTTATCTTAAGGTTAAATAAAAACTCTAAGCCTCCAACATCACAGGAAGGGGCACTTATGGGGTAAAATGGCCAGTGATTGTGTCACACAAGGATTCCAAAAGTGCTGAATCTGAGTAACTGAGCCTCGAGCGGAGGTCATGGGCTTCGGAAGCCCCTGGTGGCTTAACTTGGCCCAAGGGATGGTGAGGACACAGACACCCAAGAGGCTAGTGAAAAGTTGAGATAAAAATGTTCCATAAAATGTGAAAGTGGAAAGGAGCAACATTTTCAAATTAATGTACTAGTTACCTTTTATGAAATTAAAATATGTCTTTAAAAACGCACCCATGAACTACTCCCTGAGACATTTGAACAATGGCACACACACCCCTAATAGGCTGTATATTCAAATTGGATCTTCTCATTTGAGAAAACTATTGCTTTTGCATACGCATCTTCTTAATGGCCAAGTGGGAGATGCCTCATACCCAGGCTTGCCCTAGGTTTGGGCAAATATGGCGTGTGCCCCCTGTTCCTGGAGAAGCCCAGGCCTGGGTAGGTGGAGTGAATCCAGACTCCTCTAATGGGACATGGAAGCAGATAGGGGTGGCATATCCCCGGAGACAATGTCAGACCTAACGTCGCCCATCCCTGCCACAGCGGGGTGACCCCAGGGCCCAAGGCTGGGGACTCCTGCAGCAAGTTGCCATCAGTCCTCTCTCGGGGGAGGGAGGCACCTGCGGAGAGGGCCTGAGCGCCGGGCTGCTGCGCGTCTCATGCGCGACTTCCAGCTGCTCCTATTTACTTGCGGAGCTGGATCTGGTGTCTCTCGCTGGCAGCAAAGAAGCCTCCTGGCAGGAAATGATTCCTGCTCCAGGATGAGGAGGCCTGGCTGTGGGGAGAGGGGAGAGCAGGGGCTCTGGGTGCAGGCGGGACTTGGGGATCCTCTCTGATGGGACTGGGAAGGGAGTCGTGTATGGTCAGACACTCCCACCAGTCTCAGAGCCGCAGGGGTATAATCTCACCTAATTCCTTGGGAAACACTGGGTTAGGGTGTTTTGGACGAAAGCTCTCTGGGGTGGTGCAGGCAGCACAGCGCCCGTCGACTGCACCCGGGGATGGTGCAGATTCTTCCCTTCCATGAAGATGAGGAGGTCGAGACCCCCAGGGGGCACTGGGGAGGCCCCGTCCACTGAAACCAGGGTGGTCTCCACGGCAGAGGTGGGGGTGGCAGGGGAGCTGCTCCGACTTCGCTGGTGCAGGTTAGCAGAGGCTGACGGAGGGATCTGTCTACCCCGTGCCTGCGGTAGGGGCCACCTGGTCCAGATGTTGCCACCTGAAGGTCAAAGAAGTGATGGGACTCTCCCCCTCCCCCACATCTCCGGGGTACTCGTACCGCCCTCTGGTCCTGGCTTTGGACGCGCATCTCTCTGGGAAGACTTCCCTGACCCCCAGCCTAGATTAGGCCCTTCCTCTGTGTCCCCACGGTGCTCTGTCTTCACATGGATCTGGGGTGCATGAGGGTTCTTGGTTGTAGGGAACTCGCTCAGATCCCTTCAAGAAAAACAGATTTAGGGCTTCCCTAGTGGCGCAGTGGTTGAGAGTCCGCCTGCCGGTGCAGGGGACACGGGTTCGTGCCCCGGTCCGGGAAGATCCCACATGCCGCGGAGCGGCTGGGCCCGTGAGCCATGGCCGCTGAGCCTGCGCGTCTGGAGCCTGTGCTCCACAACGGGAGAGGCCACAGCAGTGAGAGGCCCGCGTACCGCAAAAAAAAAAAAAAAAAGAAAAACAGATTTATTATAGAGACTGGATGAGGATGATAGTCACACGCTTTATAATTTTACTACAAATCACTGAGTCGTTAAACAAGGAAGAAAGGAAAGGAGGAGGAAGCTGTTTCATTGTAAGGATGCCCATGGAAATGAAGGCAACAGGACTCCGCTCCATTGCGGGCCCAAAGCAAGCCCTCCCTGGGCTGGGCCCCTGGGGCTATGGCTCAGTGCTTGGAGGGCTGGAGGCCCCAGAAGGTCTCCTGACTCTGCTCTCCCCTCCAGCCTTTCAGCTCTGTCTCCTGCCACCACTGTTCCAGCCAGTGGCCATGGTCTCTGCTGGCCAGTCCCCCTATATCAACCACTGGCAGCCTCAGGACGGTCAGGTGTTCACCAACAGGTCCAGCTGACCATGGTGGCGACCGTGGGACCACACAATGCACGACGTGGCGGCCTACGGTGCCGGCTCAAGCCAGCAGCAGGGCCCCGACAGGCGTCCTGAGGCTCTGTGTGTCTGTCTCTACCTCTACGCCTGGGGCTGCCGCCTGCGAAGTCTTATTGGAACACAGTCACGCCCAGTCTAACTGTTTGTAGCTATAATGGCAGAGTTGGGTAGATATGACGGAGACTATGGCATGTGCAAAGCCCAAAATATTTCTGATCTGGCCCTTTGCGGAGAAGATTTCCTGACCTCTGCTCTGAGCTACAAGCTCTTGAGGGCAGGGGCCAGGTCTTGTTCACCCCTAGTAAACACACTTAGAAGAATGACTGACACATAGTCGGAGCTCAACACATTGTGTTAAATGAATACGTGAATGGCGTCTGGGCTGAATCTGTTCAGGCTGCACCCCTCACTTTGGAACGAGGCACCCTCCTGCCCGTTGGACAGGGTGACCAACGGTGCCAGTTTGCCCAGCACTGCAGGTTTCCCGGGACATGGGACAGTCAGTGGGAAAGCTGGCAAAATCTTGGGCAAACCTGGACAATTTGCTCACCTTATGTTCAACAGCCTGGCCTCTTTCTATGCAGAATGCCCACCTGCTGCATTTTGGCCAACGAATCCACACAGGCTGCTGGCAGAACTCCATGCCGAGCAGAGACAGGTCCACGAGTAAGTGCCTACATAACAGTAACAGCTTCAAACAACTGGCTAGAAGAGCAAGGCCTGAGGATGGTAGCAAGGGGGCTGGAGAGGCAGCCGTGATGGGGATCCCGGGTGTTAGTGAGTGAAGCAGCTGAGATCTCTTTGGGCCAGGATGTTGAAGAAAGTCTCCCGGGAGCAGGAGTCCAGCTGGGTCTTGAGTGGATGAGACGGAATCCATCACTGGTGGAGAAGAAGGAAGGCAATGACCTTACGGGTGTATGAGGCCCCCAGTGTCCATGTTAATTCCCAGGGAAAACTCAGGTGGGTCCCATGGCCGTTCCTGAGCCAGTTTCTGTGGCCAGAAGGTGAGGTGCTGACCAGCTAGATGGGCACATGCCCGTCTCAGAGGGGACAGTGGGGATGCTGATTGTGGCCCCAGGAGCATCCCGCAGAGTGGAAGAGGTGCTCCAGAAAGGAAATTGAGGCGGCCTGGTTTGGGTTCCTTGGAAAGCAGAGCAAGAAGCAAAGCCACGGTGCCCCTCCTTTGTTAGGGAGGGTGACCTCAGAGAGCAGGAGAGGGAAAGGGAGTGCGTCTGGGACGGAGAGGGAGCCAGTTCCGGAGTGTGTTATGCAGCTGAGTGCAGATTGGTGACAAATGTAACTGGTTGCTCAGTGCCCCGGGACCATCTTCTGAGAATCTGTCTAAGTAACTGTTTCTCAGCACAGTCCTGCAGAAGAGAAGAGAGAGCATTTGTCCACAGTCTCCCCTTTCTCGTTGGTTCACATGTAGGTTGTGACTTGGTGGGCTTTCCAGTTGCTCATGGGTGGATGCGGCGTCTCACACACTCATGCTCAGGGCAGCCCGAGAGGCAGGAAATGTACAGCGCGCACCCGAGGCCAGAGGCTGCTCGGTTGAGGGGGTCTGAGTCCACACAGAGGGGGTGATCTCAGCAAAGGCTGGGGCTGGTGGCCAGTGACCCACAGATAAGCGAGAGGGTCCAAAGTGGCCCAAGAGGTGTCGGATCCAGAGGGGACTTGAGAGTGTGCAGTGAGATAAGACTCGAGTGACCGCTGTCCTCCTCCACACAGTCTGGTCTCCTGCCTCTACTGAAGCTGAGACCAGGGCCAACCGGCATTTGCACAGAGAGACAACCAGGGCTGGAACGGTCACTGGGTCATGGGAAGGTCAGCTGTTTCTCGCAAGAACCAAGGGACAGGCCTTAGCAGCCCCCAGAAGAAAAGGCAGGATGAGCTCCTCTTGGGGGAATCCAGAGAAGTCTGGAAAGGTTGCTCAGCAGATATTTAATTAAGCTGGAATTTAATTAAGCTTGAAGGAGTCATAAGCCCCGGGACCCTCGTCATCTCACATGTAATGGAGAGGTTTGAGCAGAGCGTTTGGGTTGGTGATGTGGGAATTCAGACCTAAGTAGTGAGGTTTGAGCAGAGCGTTTGGGTTGGTGATGTGGGAAGTCAGAGTTAAGTAGTGAGGTTTGAAATTTTGCCAAAGGACCTGGAGGGGCGGCAAGACGATGGGAGGCTCTGCCCAGCCCCGGCTGCGGGTTGAAGGAGGGGGAAGGATGTGGTCTCAAGTCCCCACCGTGCAGGACTCTGCTCATCTCACTGTGTCCCCGTCAAACTCCGGCCCTCCTTTCTCAGGAGGAGCCAGAGGTCATGGAATGCAAGGAGCGGTGTCCTATCCCTCGGCCTTGAGGGAGGATGAGTGTGTGAGGGTGGCCTTTGGTGGCTGTCTGTGGGGTCTGATCACCATCTCCTTGCGCAGGAACGGCTGAGGCTTCTGTCTGATGGGAACTCGGCCAAGGTCAAAAAGGAAAGTGAAACAAGTAATATCACAAAACTGTGAAAACATCTGGTCTTGAGGACAGAGGATAACATTTAATATGAATCCAACACACAGGTCCCCTGCTTTGCTTTTTTGGGCCACACCCCCATCCCTCATGATACCCTGGACTTCCCCATCATAACGGCACAATGCCCGATAACTTCCGGTTTGTTCTCTCCTACCAGACCTCGGGCTCTAAGAGGGCAGGGCCTGTTTCTTGTTCACAATCCCATGCCCAGCGCCTGCCACACTGTAGGCTCTCAACCATGCTCCGAAAGCCCGTGTTTCGTATCTTGGTCTAGATAGCAGGTCTACCCAGGCTGAGAGGCTGGCTATGAGGTCTGTGAGCTCCCAGAGGGCAAGGCTGTGTCCTGCTTACCTCTGTTCCCATTCCCTGGACAGGACCCAGCACACAGGATGGCTCAGAGCCGTTTACTGAGTGCATGACTGACATCATCTCCTCACTCAGCACCTTTTTGGTTCCATCCCAGCCTGCAGCCCGGGTGAGCCGAATGATGTGCAGAAGCCCTTCTCTTAACGGCTTGGAAAACTGGGACGACACCGTCTCTGTGCAGAGGCAGGATTGGATGCGGTGAGGGTGTCCTCTCGACCCGCTGCGGGCAGCGGTGTGGGGTGTTCTCACTTGCTGGATGCCCACTTGCCCCGAGGAGGGGCGGCCACGTGGCTGCCACACAGAACTCGTGGAAGACGGCCCTCCTGAGCCAGGGCATAGAAGCCCCCAGGCTCGGGACTGCCCGAGGGGCCCCTGGAGCCCGAGACTTGGTGCAAGTCACTGAAATACTGTTTTTTCCACCCAGAGCTTGTCCCAGTTCTGGTCAATGCGAGTTGCATTACCAGCAATGACAGACAAGAGCACAAAGCCAGCTGGAGGAGAGCCAACTGGAAACGTTCCTGGTCTCAGAGGCACGATCTCTGCTCAGCAAAGCCTGGCCCTGGAGCCTTGGTGACAGAGGTCTCCTGGGTAACGGTGGCCAGAATGAGGAGCTCAGGCCCTACGGGGGTCTCTGGAGCCAACCGGGCAGGCTGTGTGGGGCAGCCCTGAGGTGACAGGTTCCCCGAGGGGAGAAACCACCTGGGGGGGTGCTGGGACTCCATCCGCACTGCAGGCCAAGGAGGTGGGTGCGGCCTGGGTGGTTAGGGGCTGAGATGTCCTCCGTGACACCTGGGGGATGGGGGCTCTCCTGAAACAGAATGCATCTCACCCCTCCGACCCCACATTGTAAGGTCTCCAGTCACCACAGCCCAGGCCTGCCCTGCCTCCCAGGAACAGGGCATTTCTGAACACCTAGAGAATCAGGTTTTCCCATTTCTTTTGAAATGGGACAAAAGGAATTTTGCTTCCCAGCCTGATTAGAGCTGCCCCGTTTCTCAAACCATTTGGTGTTCCATCAGATTGCTGCCAACTGCTCCTAACCGCCTGGGTCCAGAGGCCTGATGATGCCCCAGGATGGGTCAGCTGTGCCCCTGCTTCCTACAGAAATGACACAGCCTCGGCCCTGCAGAACGGAGCCTCGCTGCACTGATGAACTGCCAGGGCTGCCCAGGCAGAGGCTGGGGTAGGGGGTGATCTGTCCTCTTCCAAGCCTGGACTCACCACTTCTTTCTCTTCTCTGGCTTCATTCTCTCCCTCCCCAGCTAACTTTACCACGAAGAGAAGACCTGTGGAGGCCCCCAGGAGGTCGGTTATAGTTTTACAACAATAAATCCCTCTCAATTAGTGGGAGCCCATGCGGAGGGGTTTGGGGTTGGGAGGGGTGGGCAATGTCAGCATCGTTCCACAGGATGTGTCCCAACCTAGGGAAGCTGATGGCCTAGATGCCCCCCCCCCCCCACCAAGTGGCGCCAGGAAAAGACCTTCCAGGAGTGAAGCCCAGACCCCCAGGCACTTTGCTGCATGTCCAGGAGAAGGGGAGGAAGGCTTGGGGGGATCTCCGGTGAGGACCCTAGAGGCCAGAGACCAGAGACAGGAGACGTCAGAGGCAGATGCCAAAAGGACTAACGGTGGGAAAAGTTTTCCACCGTCTTCTGGCGTAACGTGTGCACAGGATTGTCTAATATTAACATTGAATTCTTTTGAGCCATGGGCTACTTATACATTCTTCCAACTATTGTGAGCTCAAATGAGAGCTTATTTAATCCTATCAGTAACCAAACGGGATAGATATTTTTATCTCCAGTTTACAGAGGGGGAAAATGAGACTTGGGGAGATTAAATAACTTGCTCAAGCTCACTGTGGTAGCTTGTATCCAAAGATGGCCCCAAACAACTTCACCCCTTCATGTACACGGATGCTACTTCTCCCCTTAAGAGGTGGAGCTTAGGGGCTTCCCTGGTGGCGCAGTGGTTCAGAGTCCGCCTGCCGATGCAGGGGACACGAGTTTGTGCCCCGGTCCAGGAGGATCCCACATGCCGCAGAGCGGCTGGGCCCGTGAGCCATGGCCGTTGATCCTGCGTGTCCGGAGCCTCTGCTCTGCAGCGGGAGAGGCCACAACAGTGAGAGGCCCATGTACCGCAAAAAAAAAAAAAAAAAAAAAGAGAGAGATGGAGCTTATATCTCCTCTTGAATCTGGGTCAGGCTCAGAACTGCTAGACCAATAGAATGAAGAGGAGATGATGTGCTGGGACCTCGAAGCCCAGGCATTAAGAAGGCTTAGGAGCTTTGACTTCCTCCCTTTTGGAACCCAGCCTCCATGATGTGGGGAAGCCCAAGCAGTCAGGTGGAGAGGCCCATTTGGAAGAGAGTCAAGGCTCTTGGCTGCCTGCCCCAGCTGAGTTCTGAACTGATGTGAAACTATCTTAGAAGAGGATCTTCTTTCTCCCATTAAGACAACCCAACTCATGACACATAGGGCGAAATCAAGCCATCTCCACTGAGCCCTGCACACACTGTAAAATCCTGAGTAAATACCTGTTATCCTGAGCCACAGATTTTGCAGTGTTTATTACTCAGCAATAGATAACCAAAACAACCACACAGCCAGTAAGTGGCAGAAATGGGATTCAAACCCAGGTCTGGTAGTCCAGAGTTCACTCTCTAACCACTGTCTCCCATGGCTGACCTGCGACCACTGATGTGCAGGGCATCATCTGACCCATCTCCCCGAGATGAGGCTGGCAAACTTCCTTTCACATCCAAGATGCAGGCTGGGCACCCTCAGTTTCCAGGAGCCCTGGAATGTCAGAACCTTCCCCCTCTCACAGCTTCTGGAACTCCCAGCCCAGCCTGGGCTGGGTGCAAAGAGATGGCCTCAGGTCAGACTCAATGCTCCAGCCCCTCCACAGTCACAGAACCAGCTGCCCGGGATGCCCACGGGGGCCCTTCCCCCTTCTCCCCGCATCCCCCCTCTGAGTGTAGATGAAGAGCCCACAGGCTGAGAGAAAAAGAAGTCAGAGGCAAGTGAGGTTGCCCTAGTGCCCCTGACCCTCATCACCTGAGGTCAGCGTCAAGGAGGAGACTTGTTACACCCCTTTGGGATCTGAGAAGAGAGGGGGATAGTGCCCCCTAGACAGACATTCCAAAATAAAGGGCTTGGAAAGGAGGTGGCCCCAAACCAATCCTGCAACCCCAGGATGCTACCTGGACAGAGCGTCTCTAAGGAGAGAATGGTCAGCCTCCATGATTGCCAAGTGAGAGGGGCTTCCCTGAGCGTGCAGAGAACTTGCTCTGTGTCCTCTGTGGCTGGGATAGGGGACCCTGAGGACCTGGTGTGTGACAAGCACGTGTAGAGGCTAGCGGTGACGGGCTGTGTCTAGAGCAGCCCTAGTGGAGCACAGAGCAAGGGGAGCTGGCCATGCCAGGAATGCCCATGCTGCAGAAGCATGGCATCAAGGGTCCATGAATGTCTCAGGAGCTGGCCTGGGATGGTTAGACCCAGCCCTAGAAGTCTGGAGCTGGCGGAGAGATCACCTGCGCTGAGATGCAGCAGGAGGTGAGGACTGGGGGGGTCAAAAGCTCCCACAGGTGCCGAAGTCTCCCATCGGTGGCCTCTCCGGCCCCTTGTCTCCTCCCTCCGTCACCCAGAAGCCCGGGGCGGGGAGGAGTGGAAGCACGAGGCGGTGGGTGGGGGGGGAAGCTGCTGGCAGGGCTCTCCCTGCCTGAACTGGTGGGGCTTCCCTGTGGCGCGGGTCTCCACGGTGGAGGGGACAACTCCAGCTTCCATGAACTTTGGAGTCTCCACTGTTTTGCATAACTCCACGCTGTAATTACTGAAATTGGATTTTTGTGGCTAAAAGTGACCCAGGGCATTTTTATTATCTTGGATTGACCTGAAAAACCAAGAAACTGACCTTAGATTTCATCCAGGGTTGAGGGAGAACTGACCCCACAGAGCAGGTTTGAAAAGGAAAGGGGAGAATGAAGTGGTTTTCTGAGTTTACCCACAGGGCTCTTCTGCTCAGTAAAACTGTTACACAAACAAGGAAGAATTCTGGCTAATTTAGCCAGAAAGGGATTCATTGATAGGATACTGGGTAGCTCAGAGAATCACTATCGGCTCAAGAAGCAGGTCCAGCAACTACATGGTGACAAAGGGAACTCCGGAGAGGACGCCACCACCTCCCTCTGCCCACAGGGCATTGGGTGACGCAGCCTTCACGTGTTCCTAGAAATTACAATAGGAGGCAGCCACCACCTCCCATCAAAGCCCTGTTGGTGGGGAAAATGCCAAATATAAGCCCGTGACTCAGATGCTGGGCCCTGGAGCGGGGGAGCAGGCAAAAACCTATGAAAAGGGTGAACCCTTAATTGATCGCCCTTAAAATGGAAGTAACAGCTGCATTCACCCCCAGATTATCAAGATGACATTTTCTGCCACCAGGCTAAATGAGGATTTGAGAACTAGATTGTTCTACAAGATAGATTATTATAGAAAAATAAAGATACTTTCTTGCATGACTGAGTTTGCAGCTATGAGATTCATATTCACCCCAGAGACGAGGCAAGAAATGAACAAATGAATCAATGCAAGTCCCTGGCATGTGCTTGTACACAATGGGTCCTGACTCAGTAAGTGTTGGACAAGGATGCTGGTCCAAGTCATGGTCTACCCGTCCTCCCCATCCCCCCCGCCCTATTATCTCACTGCTGCCCAGTTAGCGGCAGGGCCTTCACTCCTGCAGGGCCAGACAGGACATGTGAGCACTTGTTCTCACAGGTGGTAGGCTCGCTCTGTGCTCCGGGAGAATACGCAGCACAGAGCAAGGGCCAAGAGACCCAGGCTCGGGGCCTCACCGATGCTCTGGACCCGCCCTCCTGGATCGGCACCACCCATCCCTGGTGCCCCCAAGCCCTGGACTCCAAGCCTCCCTTCCAGTCCCTCAGCCTCCCTCAGAGGACTCAGCCCCGGGAGGGCCGTAGGTGCCATGTCCTCTGGCCCATGGAGGGCGTACCTCTTGTCCCTGTTGCATTTTGCCCCCCCCCCCGCCCCCACACCATTCTTCCTCACCATCCTTCAAAGCTCAGAGGAGTTCCCGGGAAGCCTGCCCTGGTCACTGTTTGGTCTCTCTCCTCTGAGCCCCATGCTGCCAGGCCACATGCAAACCAGTGTTCTTAAAGCTGGAAAAGACTTAGTCTTTTCAGAATGACTTAGTCCAAACTCTCCACTTTAAACAGGGGCAGGTTGAAACCCAGAGACAGTGTTAACTCACTGTAGCTGTACAGCCACACCGGTGGTCAGTGGCAGAGTCCAGACCCCTGGACCTCCAAACTCCAGTGCCCTTTCTCCCTGGAATGCTGCATGCACTGCCTCGTGTGTCTGCTTCATATGTGGGTGCTGTGCCTCCCCACAAGGGCACATCCCATGGGGACGGTCTCTTTCTCCTTCTCAGGTGGACAGCAGGTGGTGCCCAGAGCCCACCAGGCATCCCCAGGGTGGGCAGAAGCCAATCCAGCATTCCCTCCCTAAGCATGTATTGATGCTCTGAGGTCCCAATAAGTAAGACTAGCACCAGTGGGTGGTAACTCCTTCAGGAGGGAAAGCTGAGAATGGTTTCCATGGAGACCGCCCAGGCTCTGGTTTCCATAGCAACGCTTGCAAGAGGTTACAGCGCTTCCTACTTATGTCAACTTAACATTTCCAACTGTTCTAGTCTTCAGGCAAAACCTGGGACTAATGCAGAGCTTCCTTTCTAGGATGAGTGACAGACCTCAAGGGCCAGAGGGGAAACAGGTGAAACACTGTGCAGTTAGCTGACAGTGAGGCCACCTCCTCACCTAACAGGCCCTCCTCTATCCCAGCAGCAGGGTATATATATGCGGAGTCATACACACACTTAGGTGATAAAAAGAGCACATCTTCATGACGTGGAAGGATATAAAGTCTTACAGCTCCTATGCACCTCCACAGAGCTAGCTTCTAGAAAGTTCACAAGTGGTATATGTGTGTGTGTGTATATATATATATATATATTTTTTTTTTTTTCCCTTGCTCAGCCACCTGCTTTACGCTAATTATAGATCTTGGAGAACTTTACACATCAGCACAAATAGATCTACTTCATTCTTTGTAATGGCAACAAAATATTGCATTTCTGTTTTTAAAACTAATTCTTCATCTGAAGGTCTTTGGTTTCCAGTTTCTTGCAATTGCAGCAATAAACATCCTCGTACATATATTTCTGTATACTTGTTTGAGTATACCCATAGGGTAATTTCCCCGGGGTGAAATGGCTGCGTCACACATATTGCATTTTACAATCTGAAATTTTACAATGTGATTCTTGTCAAACCAATTTACTGCCACTATTTTTTTTTTTTTGCGGTACGCGGGCCTCTCACTGTTGTGGCCTCTCCCGTTGCGGAGCACAGGCTCCGGACGCACAGGCTCAGCGGCCATGGCTCACGGGCCCAGCTGCTCCGCGGCTTGTGGGATCCTCCCGGACCGGGGCACGAACCCATGTCCCCTGCATCGGCAGGCGGAATCTCAACCACTGCGACATCAGGGAAGCCCCTACTGCCACTATTGATACAAGAAGACTTATACACACTTGGGAAGACTGGGCATTATTAAACTTAAACAAAACAAAACCACAAAACCAATCTCTCCTAATCATACTATGAGACCAGCAAAACTTTAACACAAAAGCCTGAAAAGGACAGTATGAAAAAGGAAAATTACAGGTCAGTCTTACTAATAAACATATATCTAAAACTCCTAAACAAAATATTAGCAAACAGAATATTATAGCATAGAAACAAGGTAATACATCATGATCAGATCAGTTATTAATGCTACTCACCTCATTAACAAATTAACGAGGGAAAAACATGCAGTCATTGTCAATAAATGCAGAAAAAACATTTGATAAAAGAATTCAACATACATCCTTGACTGACGCGGGTTCAATCCCTGGTCGGGGAACTAAGATCCCACATGCCGCGGGGCAGCTAAACCTGTGCGCCACAACTACTGAGCTCGCGTGCCTCAATTGGAGGCCACGTGCCACTAACTACAGAGCCCACATGACCTGGAGGCTGCGCGCCACAACTAGAGAGAGAAAACCTGCATACCACAACTAGAGAGAAGCCTGCACGCCGCAACGAAGAGCCCGCATGCCTCAACTAAGACCCGACACAGCCAAAAATTTAAAATAAATAAATAAATAAAAAATAAATCTTAAAAAAACCCACATACCTTCTTTACTAAAAATAAAAACTAGAAATAGAAGACAACTTCTTTAATTAACCTCAGAAGGAATATTCTCCCCAAAGGGAACCCTTCTGCACTGTTGGTGGGAATGTAAATTGATACAGCCTCTATGGAGAACAGTATGGAGGTTCCTTAAAAACTAAAAATAGAACTACCATATGACCCAGTAATCCCTCTACTGGGCATATACCCTGAGAAAACCATAATTCAAAAAGAGTCATGTAACCCAATGCTCATTGCAGCACTATTTACAATAGACAGGACATGGAAGCAACCTAAGTGTCCACTGACAGATAAATGGATAAAGAAGATGTGGCACATATATACAATGGAATATTACTCAGCCATAAAAAGGAATGAAACTGAGTTATTTGTAATGAGATAGATGGATCTAGAGACTGTCATACAGAGTGAAGTAACTCAGAAAAACAAATACCATACGCTAATGCACATGTATGGAATCTAAAACAACGATACTGATGAACCTAGTGGCAGGGCAGGAATAAAGATTCAGACGTAGAGAACGGACTTGAGAACATGGGGGGGAAAGGGAAGCTGGGATGAAGTGAGAGAGTAGCATTGACATATATACACTACCAAATGTAAAATGGATGGCTTGTGGGAAGCAGCTGCATAGCACAGGGAAATCAGTTCGATGCTTTGTGACGACCTAGAGGGGTGGGATAGGGAGGGTGGGAGGGAGGCTCGAGAGGGAGGGGATATGGGGATATATGGATACATATAGCTGATTCACTTTGTTGTACAGCAGAAACGAACACAACATTGTAAAGCAATTACACTCCAATAAAGATAAAAAAAAAAAAAGAGTATTCTCCCAATATCTATACTAGAGCTACACTCAAGGTGAATTCTCTTTAAAGTCAAGAACAAAACAAGATTTGTAACTATTTCCATGGTACCAGAGCTCCTAGTCAGGGAGGTAAGATAAGAAAAAGAAATAAAAGTTTTAATTATTTGAATGGAAGAAACAAAATCTATTTATAGTCAGTACAATTGCTTATATCAAAAACACAAAAGAATCGTTGGGTAACCTCTCAGAATAAGAAAGACGGCTTGGCAAATTTGCTGGATCAATAGTCAAAAATAAATTACATTTCTACACACTAGCAACAAAGAGTTATAATTATTAATTATAATATCAACAGTATAAGAGATTTAGGAATCAATGTAATGAAAACTGTGCAAGACCTCTACTGAAAAAAGTATGAAACTGTATTGGAAGATATTAAAAATCCAAATAAATTTTAAAAATACCATGTTCATGCATCAGGACACTCAGTATTATAACAATTTCAATTCTCCCCAAGTGGATCTATAGATTTAATATGAGTTCAATAAAAACCTCAACAGAACATTTTGTAGAACTCGATAAATTGTTTCTGAAATGCATATGAAAGCAAAAGCGTAAGAACAGTCATGGCACTGCTGGAGCAAATTAAGGTGGGAGACGTGCACAGTCAGATGTGCACGTCTTATTTTAACTGTGGTTATGGCTCAAATAATAAACCCAATAGGACAGACTAGACAGCCCAGAAATAGACCTTATGCATATGGAAACTAGATCATTGCAGGCACACACTGCAGCTCAGTGAGGAAAGGAAAATAATCCACGACGAAGAGAACGAATGATTATTCCTACCTCACACCATACCAGGGAATAAATTCCAGGGGATTTTAAAATGTAATATATAAAACTTTAAAAGGAATAGAAGAAAATATAGGATAATCTCTTTTCATTCTTGGGATAGGATGGATTTCTGAAACAAGGTGCACAAAACCCTAACCAAAAATAAGAAGATGGATACATTTGACTACATTAAAATCAATAATTTCTGCTTGGGAATTCCCCAGTGGTCCAGTGGTTAGGACTCCGAGCTTTCACTGCCGAGGGCCCAGATTCAATCCCTGGTTGGGGAACTAAGATCCTGCAAGCCATGTGGCATGGCCAAGCAAAAGACAATAACAAAAAAATCAATAATTTCTGCTCATCAAAGAGGTCACAACGAAAAGTGATAAGACAAGTCACAAAGTTGGGTAAGGTATTTGCCACACGTCCATGATAAAATATATAAAGAACTTCTACAAGTTAATAAGAAGAAAATGAAGCATCCAATAGAAAAATAGGCCAGAGAACACAAACAGGCATTTTATATAAAAGGTCCAATACACATATGAAACTTGACTCACTTTCCTAGTAATCAGGGAAGTGATAATTAAAACCATAATGAAACACCATTTTACTCTCAATCCATGGACAAAAAATCCCAAGTGTTGTTAATATTAAGTGTTGGCAAGAACTTGGAACAAGGAGGATGCCTATGCAGTACAGGTGGGAATGTGAATTGGTTCAACTCATAAGAAACAATCTGGTAGAGTTTTATTTTTTTAATATTTATTTATTTGGTTGCACTGGGTCTTAACTGCGGCAGGCAGGCTCCTTTAGTTGCGACTCAAGGGCTCCTTAGGTGCAGCATGTGGGCTCCTAAGTTGTGGCATGCATGTGGGATCCAATTCCCTGGCCAGGGATGGAACCTGGGTCCCCCTGCATTGGGAGCACGGAGCCTTAACCACTGTGCCACCGGGGAAGTCCCCAATCTGGTAGCATTTTTGTGAGTTGGCCATTTGCATACTATGTGGCCCAAAGATTCCTTTTCTAGGGAATACAGGTGCATATTAATAGAGAAACCCTTGCAGAGGTGACCAGAAGCCTTGTAGAAGCAATGTTCATTAACGCATTGCTGTAATAATAGTAAAAAGTCAGAAAGAACCCAAATATTCATTGTTAGAATAGGCAATTAAATTATATATTCACATAGTGCATTGATGCCTAGCAGTACAAATGAATTAAATACTATTACAGGTGTCAACATGGCTGAACCTTAGAAACACAAGGTTGAGGGGAGGAAAACAAATCAGGGAATAATCCATGTATTTTATTACTACTTTTATATTATTCAAATCCAAGCAAAACTACATTAAGAGCTTCATAGATATGTGGTTATAAAGACTTTTTTTTTTTTTTTTTTTTTTTTTTGCGGTACGCGGGCCTCTCATGGTTGTGGCCTCTCCCGTTGCGGAGCACAGGCTCCGGACGCGCAGGCTCAGCGGCCATGGCTCACGGGCCCAGTCGCTCCGCGGCATATGGGATCTTCCCGGACTGGGGCACAAACCCGTGTCCCCTGCATCGGCAGGTGGACTCTCAACCACTGCGCCACCAGGGAAGCCCTGTAAAGACTTTTAAAGCAAAGCAGAGAAACTAAGGATAGGAGTTACCTTGATTCGTTCATTAATATACAAAGATTGGCTTAATAGATGGAAAATTGGTATATTTTCATGATCGTCTTTGGATCTAAAAATAGATATATCTTTAATGTCCCTCATAGGATATAGAAGTGGGGCGGGGGGGGGGGAAGTAGAGGCTGGGATGATGTGGGAGCCTCTGAACATGGGAGCCAACAGTTCGTTTCACCCCTGAGCATGAATGCTTCTCCCCATATTGGGAGGTGGTCTACTTCTCCTCCACTTAAATCAGGGCTACTTTGGTGACTTGCTTTGACCAATAACGCACTAAAGTAATATTCTGGATCTTCAGATTCCAGGCTTTGAAAGGACTGGCACCTTACCCTTCCCCTCACTTGGAGCTCAGTTGCCAAGCTGTAAGGAAGGCCAGGGTATTGATTGGCACTCATTTGTAGCCATACCCTGGACGGCAGGGGCCATTTTGGATGGCCCAGCCCAGCGAAGCCTCCAGCTGAGTGCAAAGCACGAGGCAGCCCCTAGCCCACGAGGGCTAACGTCAGTCAGTGTGGAACTCAGCCATCCTGCAGAATTAAGTTCTGGGGTGGTTTGTTCTGCAGAAGCAAGAGGAGAGGGACATGCAAAGAATTCAGTGATATTGGCAGTCTTGTTTCGTGGGTTGGCTGTGGGGTCACCGTACTTCATAACTTACATGCTGGTGATTTAGATAGGGTATTCTGTACGTATTAAGTGCTTCACAATATAACATATGAAAAAACCCCAACTTATCAGATTGTATCTCCCTAGTTTTGATTTGTATTTTCTATGCAACTGTGATTAAACATCTGTTCGCGTTTAAGCAACGATCCGTTTGTATTTCCCTGTGAACTGCCTGCTCCTCTTCGTTGCCCCTTTATCTATTGGGTTGTTCATTTTTTCATATCGATTTATAAGAACTTAGCATATTAAGGAAAATAGCCCTTTTATGTCCTGTGTTTCTAAAATATCTCCCCCAGTTTGCCACTTATAAAACTTTTGACTTTGTGGTATGTTCTGTTGCACAAAAATTTTAATTTTTTATTAGTCCCAGTTATTATTACTGGTAGGTATCATGCTTAAAAAGACTACCCTCCTTCAAGATGATCTTTTAAATCATCTCAAGTACTTTTAAGATTTCATTTCATACTTAAAACCTTTGAATTAATTTTGTTACAGGGAAGCAGGACCCAGGTTAATTTTTTTGTCAAACTGACTAGCCAGTTGTTCCAATAAAGAACCCACACGTACCCCACTAACCTGAATTTCCTTATACTTAAGTTAACTTCTGGGCACTCCACTGTGTCTCATTGATCTTTGCTACACCAAAGTCTTTAATTCTACTAGGTTTTATATTTGTAGACTGTTCTCCCCCCCCCCCCCCCCCCCCCCCGCTTTTCAGGATTTACCTGGCTATCCCCCATGTTTACTTTCCTCAAATAACTGAATGTGTCAGTTAAAGAATAAGCCCTGTTGGCATTTTAATTGTGACTGCGTTGCATTTAGATTGGGAAATGTAACAGAACCCAACATCTCTGCAAGATTGCATTTGCATCTGAGAACAAGGCGTGTCTGCACTAATTTGAATCTTTTACGTCCTTCGCAGGATTACCTAGTCTGTGAGCCAAGGGTGTAGACACCCATCCTTGCCCCCAGGGCAGGACCCAGGTCGCACCTCTGGGGTCCACTCAGGCAGCTCCCACACCCTTCTTCTCTGCAGCATGTGACCCTGTGACTCATGTCAAACCCTACCTCAGATCCACCGACGTGGTTACTAATCGCCCAGAAAGTGTGGCGACACCGTCCCTGCGCTTAAGGACAAGCAATAATGATGTCATCTTCCGTGTAGAACTGAACCGGTGGTTTAGAGGCACTTAAAAGCAGCCAGGCCTTGGGCAAGTTGCATGATCTGCGGTCCCTTTTCTCCTCCCTTGCCTGTAAACTGAATCTACCTGGCGGGGAGTGACAGAACGAAGGGGACACCTACGTTCCATGGCTGAACCTCGGAGCAGGCCCACCTCTTCAGGGGCCAGATGCCAAGCCCTGTGAGTGAGCTGCTCCTTCCTGCCGCTCCCACCACGCCCACCTGCCCCCCCCCCGCCCCCACGGACACCTGCCCAGCCTACGGGTTGGAGGGCACCCGTCACCAAGCCGACACCCCGCCCCGCGCTCCCCACCCGCCTTTCCCAAGCCAAGCTGACACCCCTCCCCGCGCCCCCCACCCGCCTTTCCCAAGCCGGAATCACAAGTCAAAGATGTGTATTGTTCGACAGACACTTCTGAAAAGAGATCTAATTGAGAAAATATACAAGGCATTTAAGAGTCTCATCTCCAGCGAGCACCGAAGTCTGACTGGAGGCGTCGGAGCCCTCCTCTTCAGGGTTCAGGGCTGAGAAGGTTAGCACATCGAATCATCAGTAAAAACATGCAAAAGTGAGAAGGAAACGGAAAATAACGCTGTGTTCCCCCAAAGCAGAAGGGGATGGAATTTCAGAGCAAGGAGGCAGGGTGTACAAGTATCAGGTGGCTCTCCCTCCCTTCCCCCGGTTTTCCTCTCAAACGCCCCCGAGCAGGAGAAAGCAGGGAGCCCCGCCCACTCGGCAGGACCCACAGTGCATCCCTGCTCCGTGCTCAGCCCGCGGGGCTGCCCGTGGACAGGAAGACATCTCCCCACTTCTGCCCTGTTCCTTCTCTGGCTGTGGCTGCGGGGGACCCCGCTTGTGCTCCTGGGGGGCCAGGGCCCCCAGCCCTGGCTCCTTCCTTCTTTGGTTCCACCCGGAGATTGTGCTTGACGGATTCATCCCACTCCCCAAACTCCAGGCTCCCACTG
Source organism: Aethalodelphis obliquidens (assembly GCF_003676395.1). Taxonomy (NCBI): domain Eukaryota; kingdom Metazoa; phylum Chordata; class Mammalia; order Artiodactyla; family Delphinidae; genus Aethalodelphis; species Aethalodelphis obliquidens. The sequence continues at coordinate 8,645,582 of NW_020837946.1, forward strand.
GTGGGCTGAAGGCACTGACTGGAGTCCTGGGGAGACCCCCAGGACAGCCACCTTCCCCTGTGCTCTGGGCGGGTCCACCCCTGGGTACATTCCCTCCAGCCTCAGCGCAGGCCCGGGACAGGGGTGGGAGTGTGCTGTGCACGGAAAACAGCCTCTCAGACCTTTCTCAGCTGTGCAGACGTTCCTGAACCCCACTCCACCCCCCCGCCCCCAGCCCGCCCCTCGCCAGAGCCCCAGCATGCCTGGCCGTTCCCTCCAGTCCTCCCCTTTGGGCTGCCAGTGCAGCTGTGGGCCAGGCCCCCGGGGACCTGACCTCAAGATGGTGGTCACAGAAACCATCTTGGGGCGCTCCCTCCATCCCCCAGACTCAGGAGGTCAGCAGAGGGTGAGGCCTTGAGAGGTCACAGCTCTGGTACAGGGAGGCGGGCAGGGCTGGAGAGAAACAGGAAGACACGTCACATCTATGGAAAGGCGTCCAAAGTACAAGCTAAGCAAGGGGAAGGGCCAGAGTGGCCAGAAGAGAAAATGGAAGAGGGAAGGGGCGGGGCCTGGAGGGAGGGGCGGGGCTTCACGCCACCCCGCAGATGAGCGTCTCGACCACGAAGGTGTTCTCGAAGTGGCGGATGGCGTTGCAGTTCTTGGCCCCTCGCTTGTTGATCCCTGGGAGAGAACAGAGAAATCCCAGTGAGGCCTGTGTCCTGGCCTAGAACTGTCTGGGCCACAAAGGCCACCAGCCTCAGAGCCTGAGCAGGGCCTCAGGACCCGGGCCGGGGAGGAGGAGGCCCAGGAAATGAAACCCAGATTCACCCAGAGACAGCGCGGTACAGCGGCATGAGCTCAAAAGCTGGAGTCAGACCTCCCAGCTCGCCACCTTCTTGCTGTGAGACCTCAGAGGTGCTTCTTAACCTCTCTGTGCCTCCATTTCCTCATCTTTAAAAGGGGCGGCAAGAATAATGATGACAAGGATGAGGATGATGGTAACTTACACTCTCTTAGGAGGACATAAAGAGTGTAAAGCAGGGGGCTTCCCTGGTGGCGCAGTGGTTGAGAGTCCGCCTGCCGATGCAGGGGACGCGGGTTCGTGCCCCGGTCCGGGAAGATTCCACATGCCGTGGAGCGGCTGGGTCCGTGAGCCATGGCCGCTGAGCCTGTGCGTCCGGAGCCTGTGCCCCACAGCGGGAGAGGCCACAGCAGTGAGAGGCCCGCGTACCCGCAAAAAAAAAAAAAAAAAAGTGTGAAGCAGTGCCTGGCACGTAGTACGTGCTCATTAGCTGTTATTACTGCTGCTACAATCTGAGCTCTGACAGCTGGTCTCCAGCTACGCTGCCAGGCACTGCCAGAGGGTGGCCATGGTTTGGAGCTCAGGGCAGGGGCCAAGGTGGGTGGAGTCTGCCACTCACGCCTCCGGGTGGCCCTGCGCCGCAGCCGGTAGGTGTCCTTCCCGCTGCACAGGTGGTAGATGAAGGAGCCCAGGGCCTCCTTGTCACTGACATGCTCCGTGACCACCATCTCCTCCTGGATGATGTACGTCTGTGGGAGGTAGGTACCCCTCTGCAAAGGGAGTGGCCACAGCACTGGGTCAGTACCAGGGCTCGCCACTGTCGGTCCCCGACTGCCCATTGCGCTCGCCTCCCTCCTTCTGCTAGCTTGAGCCGAGCCCCCCCCAGCGCCTGCAGTGCCCATCCAACACGCCCACCCCCTCATCCACAGCCTGCATGGCTTGCCTTTCTGACGTGCCTAGGCACTATCTGCACCTGCACTGCCATGAGTCACGTGTGTGCGAGTCTGGTCCCACCCTAGGGAGAGTGCTCCTCGGGGGCAGGGCCCCCATCACCTCCCTGCACTGCTGACACGGGGCGACGCGGCGCATGGCCATGAACACTAAGGAAGCTGGTCTTGGGGTTCTGCCCAAGTGAGGGAGGCAGAACTGGGAGGCTGGTGGGGGGCAGAAAGGAGAGGTGTTGACTCTGAATGTGGGATAAGGGAGCTGGAGGCGGGGGGACCAACCTGGGGTGCTGGGTCCAGCTGACAGCAACGCCCAGGCCCCCCATCCTTCCCTTGTCTCATGGAGGGAGGACAAGGGAGAGAAGATGCTGCCGGGGCCCTGCTCACCTTCACATTCATGAGGAGCTCCCAGAAGTTGCGAGGGGGCAGCACGATGGTGGTGTTGAGCTCAATGACATAGCACTTGTCCAGGGAGATGTCGTGATAGGCAGTGAGACCCTGAACAGGAAGAGGGGGCCGCGTCAGTCTCCGCAGGTGAGGGACTGGCCCCGGCGGGCTGTATGAGGCACGAACCCCACCGCACCCATGACGCACCCAGATTCCTCAGCACCGGGGCGGGGACCCCTTCTCCCGCTCCTCTCCCAGCCTGTGTTTGTAGAAGGTTCCACTCACTAGATGAAAACACTATTAAATGCTTCGGTTGTGACAAGGATTCTTCTTGGGGGTATACAGCCGAGGTTTGAATTTCAGGGCAACGTCCCCCCTGTGCATCTCACCAAAGCTGGGAGGTCCCACCACCCCTATGGACAGCCTGGACCCTCAGTGAGAGATGCCCCTCCCAACCCCGGGTGCTGCATCTCGATAAGATGTCAACACGGAAACAGCTCAGTAAAAAGGAACACTGGCCTCGCCTGTTCCAGCCAGCGTCCGCAGCTGGCAGGTGGCCAAGGAGAAAATCAACCGTGACTAGTTCACATTCAGTGATAACCGCATGACGTATATGATAAAAGCGGTCTCTTTAAATCCCTGATTGACCTAAACCGTAGATATCTACTCCATGGTTTATATTACACGGTATGTACTCCAAGTCTGTACAAGGGGCGTGGGCGTCCTCCTTTCACACCTGTTCCTCCTCGTGGCACCCCCCCCCTCGCCGCGCCGCCCCCCCGCCCCGGGTCCCTGGCCGGCCTCACCCGCTGGAAGTCGTGGATGATGTCTGCAGGGTCACCGCCCCCAAACTGGGGCACCGGCACGTTGATGCGCTCGTAGTTCTCCTCGAGGTAGATCTTTACGTCCTCCTCCAGCTCCATGCGGGTGCGGGCCTGCGAGGTCAGGGAGTCCTCGTAGAGGACGCCGCAGTGGAAGAAGTTGTCTCGGGCCAGCTGAGCAAGGAGGGGGGCGGGGGGAGAGAGGGAGGGAGAGAGTCTGGTCACACAGCGCCCTCCGTGAGACCACTGCTGCCTGCCCAACCACTCCCAGCTCTGAAGGCCTGGGGAGGCAGGGAGGATGGGTCTGTGACACCCATTTCACAGATGGAGAAACCAAGAAACATGGGGAGTCAGGGAGGGTGAGCCGGGTCTGCCAGTTCCTAGGAGGACGACCTCTTTGGGCCTCAGTTTCCCCATCTGTAAAACAAGGTGACCTCTCAGGCCCCTCTGGCCTCCGAGTCCATGAGTCTATGGCTGTGAAATGGGGCAGACCAGCGGGGGGACAGACACCTGAGAAAGAGCCTGGGGTCAGAGGGGTGTCCTCAGGGGCAAACAGGGGGACTCTGGGTTGGACAGGCTGGGCCCTGCAGGGTGCCACCCTCCGCCACCACCAGGGGGTGCTCGCCCGCCCTTCTTGCCCCCTTTGCGGGGCCCTGCAGACCTTGGAGGGAGGAGGCAGGAGCTGAGAGGCAGCCGTTATCAGATTCTGGTGGCACCGTGTCCAACCTCAAGCAAGGACCCACCACCTTCCCTGGATCCTGTGCTTCCTGAGAAACCTACACAAACATGGTGTCTCCTATATGAGGGGCACGCCTAATCACTCCATCAGTAAGGGAAGGGAGGGAGGCAGCCTGGCGTGACCGAGGCTACGTGACTGACCGGTGGACCGCGGGCCCCTCGTACTTCTCCAGGGCCTCCTCCAGGTCCAGCCCACGATGGGCAGACACCCCTTTGTCTGTTTTAGTGTAAGCTGTCCCGGGAGGATGAATCATCACACAGGAATCATACTGTCCCAGGGTGTAGACCCAGAGGCTGCTCTGAGGTTCTCCTACTCCCTGGGAATTGGGGTGGGGTGAGGAACCCCAAGAGGGCATGAGGGGGGGCTGGGATCAGAGGGGAGGTCCAGGGCAGGGCCACAGCCGCAACAGGAGAAGGCCCCAGAAAGTGACAACCAGGAACAGGTGGGGAAGCAGGCCGTGGATGGAGGGGAGCTGAGGTGTCAAGGGTAAGGTCACATGGACTGCAAACTCTTTAGTCATTTCCACCGTAGAAAAACTGGATGACAACAAAGTCAAAGTCCAATGCTTGAGGGTGGGAAGAGGTCACTTGGGTCATAAATGACTGGCAATTCCCAACCTTTTTGTCACCGAGATTCCCCATTCGTTATGTTTATGGTTATTCTATTAAGCAACCTTTCATTTAACTACCTTCAGTTCTGAGAGCTTGGTGGCCCTGCCTCCCTCCCCAGGCCTGGGCTGATCGCAAGGTTGCTGTGACCACGACCAGTTCTTTGGCCCAGCCCAGTTCTTTGGCCCCGCTTCGTGCCCAGCTTGGTTGTGTGAGCAGATAACCAGGGTGTGATCATAGGTGGAGATGACTGTCTATAAGCCACCCTCCACCCTTCATGGTTTATAGCCCAAATGTCCACGCGTGGAATGTAAGTCCTTAGAGCAAGATCCATGGGCACAGGGGCCGGGCTCTGAAGGGATCGCAGAGTTCCAATGTCTGCTGCACCTGAGTTTCTGGTGCTAATGCCCTGGGGTGACGCTGTGGGAAGGGGCTGCGGGCCTCACAGCCCAGATTCCAATCCCGGCTCCCCCATCGCCGACTGTGCTCCTGGGAGAGCTCCCTGTCACCCTCAGATGCAACCAAAGAGCTAGGTAAGGACACGCCTCTGGAGCCCATGGCAGTCAGAGGACGGGGACCGGTCCTGTCTCCCGGACCAAGACCAGAGAGAAGGAGGCAGGTCTTCTGGGCTTGCCCGGGCACCCCTCCCACCTAGGGGGCGTGTCCAGGGCTTCCTGCTGTCCCCTCCTCTCTGCGTTCACAGGGCCTGATCCTGCCGGCCCACACGGCCCACACCCGCGGCAAACGCTCGCCCTGCCCTGCCCTCTCTAAAACGCCACTCTTTCTCCAAGGCCCCGCCTCCCTCCGCCCCACCTCACCTGAGCGAGGAAGAAGTATCTGTAGATGTAGACAGAGGCGAACACCAGGCCCATGAGCAGTACGACCATGCCCATCGACAGGTAGCACAGGCCGCCCACAGAGCTCCCCTTCTTGTAGCGGTGGTAGGGGGGCCGCTCCTCCTGTGGACAGCAGTGCAGGGTCAGCCCCGTGGTGGCCCCGCACCCCTGGGAATCCCTGCCACCCCTTTCCGGAAGCGAGACCTCACTCTGCTGGCTGGGAAGGAGCCTTGGAGCAAAGGGAGGGGAGGACGACGCTCAGGACACACAGAGCATCGTCTCTGGAAGGAAAGGAAAGCGTTACCAGGACTCCCCAGCTGTTCCCATCTAAAGAGAAACGGAGCCCCACCTTGGACCCACGGGGACTAAGCAAGCGTGTTTTGAGTCACCCACGCCATTAGCCCCCTTCATTATACCAGTTGTGACCACAGTAGATTCTTTCAAATGTAGAGGGAGGGGGGAAGCACAGATATGGCCTTGGTGACTGAGCCAGGCCTAGGAACCTGTAGGAACTGGAGTGACTGGGCTGGCAGGGAGCCGCTGCCCTGGGCAGTGGGGACCAAGGAAGGCTTCGGAGGTAGGAAGTGACAAGATCCACCTGAAAGCTGGAGTGCCCAGAGGGACCGGGATGGGGACAGTGGGGGTGGGGAGTCTGCTGGGCTCTTCCAAGGAAGCTGTGGCAGGAAACGGTCACTGACCAGTGGGGACAGGGCTCTGGGAGGCCCGCAGGGTCTGGGCGTGGGAGCTCGCACCCTCCGGCCACCCCGGGCAGAGGCCAGCCTGCCGGGGCGGCGATGGCATCACACGGGCGCTGGTGTCGAGCAGGCTGTCAGAAGCAGGCCCACAGGGTGAAGTCTGGAGGCTTCCGGAAGCCTCTGCCGGGAGGGGAACGTGGCTGCCGGCGGGCAGGCCAGGGCAGGAGGTTCCTCCAGGCTCAGGTCCGGGACAGTAGCTGCAGGACTGCCAAGGAGCAGCAAGCCAAGCGGACCCAACTCCGGTCCGCACACGTCTGGGCCAGTGGCCGGAGGCGTGTGTAAGGCTCGGCAGCCCTGCGTTCCCTGGGGCGCTGGACGGAGAATCTCGTGACTCGGGCTCCTCCCAGCTGTGTGAGCTCGGCCATCGCGCGTCTTTGTGCCCTTCCTCACCGGCACCCCTGCCCTAACCCGGGCCTCCTTCACCCTGGAGATGTTGCAAGAGCCCCAGGCCCGGCTCTGCCTCTGGGATCCATCATTCAATCCCTCCTCCACGGTGTCCGGATGCAGCCGGGCGAGGGTAGAGGCCAGTGCCCCTGCCAACCTCAAGGAGCTGTGGCAGAGGTGGGGGGGCAGGAGGGGAGCCTGGGCCTTCTCACTCCGGCCCCGCCGCTAACCGTCTGCTTAGCGCTCTGTGCCCGCTTCCACTCTTCCCTCATCCTGCTTAGCGGGAGGTCGGCAGTGGGGACATGATGCAGGTCCAAGTTACCCAAGACAGGCCTTTATTCTCAGGGCGCACAGGGGGCCCAGCCTGGTAGGGGCGGGGTGCAGGGCCTGCTGTGCTTGGGGCACATGGGGGTGTGGGACCTGGGCCTCAGGGAGTAGAGGGGCATCCCATCAGAGTGGGCGATGCCTCCCTGCTTGGAGCGCTCCCCTCTCCCCACACCCTTTCCTCAGGAAAAGGGTAGAAAATGCCTGAAAGACACCCCCCCCCCCATCACGAGGCACGTGTATCACCAGGCCAGTGGCCCCCAGCCTCCAGCACCATGGGATGGAGACACAGGATGGAGAGGTGACCCGGCCCATCCCATACCCCCTCACAGGCTGGGCCGTCTGCAGGCCTGGGGCCTCTCCCCACCCTGGCCCTGCTGCAGGGGTGCTGCGATCGAAACCAGAGAAGCACCTGATGAGACCACCCCCCTGGCTGGCACCTCCTCGGCACGCTGGGGCTCCCTGGGGGCAATAACCAGGGTCACTAGCACACTTGGGTGGCCACTGCTCACAGGGCCTCCAGGGACAGCTGCCAGGGGGAGGGGGTGGGGGACTGCAAGCGTTTTGACTTTCCAACGGGCTCCCAGGATCAGCCCAGGATGGGGCGACCCGATGACCAAGCTCTGCCAGTGTCTCCAGGAACAAGCCACCCAGGGGCTCCAGCCATCCTCAGTGGCTCCTAAGGAAAGGTGGGTGACGCAGAAGAAAGGCGCCACGCCCACTGGGAATCCTGCCCTGGAGGCACAACATTTGTATTTAGCGAGACCAGTGGGGCTGCAGGGACCCAGAGGCCCCCAGCAGGGGCTGCGATCCATGCGTGGGGAACATCCCAGCCTCCGGACCCTCCAACCCTCTGCAGGTCCTCCTGTGAAATGTGAACAGACTCCTCCTGACAGGGTTTTGTTGGGATTAAAGGAGACAGAGACCCTGAAAGCCCTTTGTAAAGGATAAAGTGGTAGATAAAAATAGCAGATCTTTATCAGCTAAAGCTCTCCTTCTTTTTTTTTTAGGGCCACCACGAGCCAGCTGTCGAGGCTGCACAGTGGCCATGCTTTGCTCCTGCAAACCAGAAAAGCAAAAGCAAGCTTATGAGAACCGCTTTTAAAAAAACCAGAAAACAAAAAAAAGTCAATGGGCTACAAAGCAAGAGCCCGAGGGCCAGCTCCACAGTTGAGGTTCACAGACGAGGGGAGGCCTGCCAGTTTTATAGCTTCCTTTCTGCTCCCGGCTGGGTCAGGTGTTTCTATGTGCCTGGGGGAGGGGCCGGGCAGGGGGGCCAGGCTGCCCCAGGTGGGGAGGTGGTCAGGGAGGACGGAGAGTGGGGAGCGGCTCCAGAGGAAAATGAGGCAAGTGGCTGAGGACAGCCTCCAGCCAGGACCCCTGGATCCCACCCTGTGTCCTCACACGTCTCTGTGGGTGTGCCTGTGAAGGCTGGGGATCCTCCCCTTTCCTAGAGCTGTGGACAATGGCTTCCTATCCTGCTCCTACAGACCCCCTAGGGCACACCCATGGCTCACGCCCTGCACCCCTCCCTACATGACACGCAGAGGCCAAACCCCCAGAAGCATCATGGCTGAGCAGGAGGGATGGAAGGGAAAGCAGGACCAGAGGCTGCTGGTGTCCCGGCTTCGAGACAGAGGCACTGGGACCGGGACGTAAAGCCCCAGGTGGGCGGGAGGCCCCTGAATCCTGCCCTCGCTGGCAGTGCTTGAAAGGTCAGCCCCGAGCTGCAGCCCTCAGAGGCCTCTGGGGAGCCTGTAAGCAGCCTGGGCTGGAACCTGGGGCCTCACCCCTTAGGATCCGGGCTGCGCAGCTCACCCAGAATGACAGGAATGACGGCCGAGGGGCCTGCTTCCCGAAGCCCCCAGCTGCTTCACCTGTCATGCTGGAGCCCCAGGAGAAGGCCCCCCCTCCACGGAGCAGTTACCCACAGCCACGCATCTGGGGGCTTCCAGAAAGTAGAAAAATACTGCTTCCATGGCAACTGGGCTTCCTGAGCCACAGGCCTCGCCATGCACTCGTGTGGGGCACGTGGGCCACATGTCCGGGGACCCGAAAGGGGCCCAGGCCTAGGCCTGCCTGTTTCACGGAGCCTGCAGTGGAGCTCCTTAAATGATTAGGCAAAGCCAGGGCCAGAAGAGCCAGGGGGAACCCAGCCAACTTAGGCATTAACTCAGAAGACCCGCGGGGCTCATGGACAGAGCTCCCCAGCTACCTTCCCTCGGTAAGGATGTCGAAATGAACCGCAAGCAGAGTAACTACAGTTGCAGGCTGCTCGGAGGCGGCTAGCAGGGGAGCCAGAAATGCAGCCACAGCAGGCCCGGGCAGACGGCTGGGGGCGGGTCTCGCCTCACCTCCCCAGCGCCAGTGCCCCCTCCTCAGCATCTTTCTTTCCCAGGCTGCAGACCACAAAGGCAAGGGCACCAGTGAGAGAGAAAGAGAGAGAGAGACAGACAGAAGCCTAGCAGGGGTGGGGGGACTGGGCCTCTGCCCACGGAGCATGCAGAGCTGTGCTCAGACGTACAGACGTCAGCTGGGTAAATGCTGATAAGGCATCGTGAACTTGCCATCAGGGAAACCCACTCCTGCCCTGGGACCCACCGGTGCCCACGGTGCAGGCCGTGTGAGGAGGAAGGGCACGGACCCCGAGGACACTCCCGACAGCCCTCTGCACTGCTCTGCTTGGCTGGGCCAGGCAGATTCCCTCTTCTGTTCTGTACCTGACAGTCAGGGTGGGACCCCAGAGAACAAAGGCTGGGGGGAGAGAAGCAGAGCTGCGGCTGGGAGGGCTCTCCTGGGGGAGACACAGCGCGGAGACACTGCAGGGGCTGCGCTTCCCTGCTCTTACCATAAACATTTTTTTTTATGGTAAGAGAAACTCATCCTCTGTGGCAATCTGCTGACAGCCTTGAAACGTGCAAGGATGGGCCGCGGGGAGAACAGAGAAGAGGGAAATGAGAGAGAAAGCAGAAAAGCCACTGCGGCACAAGTCTAAACGCCACAGCCCCTCAGGAAAGGCCCAGGGCAGGCGGGCAAAGGGCAGGACTGCCCATTCACCAAGGTCCTCTTGGCCCAGGCCGCAGGGCTGGCGGGGATGGGGCACTGGGGCAGGAGGACGCCAAGCCCTGCGATCCACCCTCCTGGCCGGCAGGGGACCCTCCCCCAACCGCTCCAGGAGACTCAGCTCCCTCCTGCCCAGGACCTGAGGCCAGGATGAGGAAAGTGAAATCTGATCCCCAGGTATGCGGGCCGGGGGAGGGGGTAACACAGGGGCCATTAATCAAAAGCAAAAGCCAAGGAGAAAATTCCAGCGCTGAGATGACTGTACTGAACACGGTTCCCTCCCCTTGCAGGCCCCCAGCCCGGACTGTTCGAGTCTCTACATGCCCACACCTGGCTGTGTGTGTGTGTGTGCTCGCGTGCACACACATGGGGGAGCAAAGACACAGGCAGATCGTAGGGAGAGGGGAACTGGGCTGAGAGGCCCAGGGCAGGCCAGCGGGCCTCCAAAGGGGAAGAATCCAGCCAGAGCGTACTAAGAGGGGATGCTCCCCGTCCAGCCCACCTTCCAGGCTGGCTTGCTGCCAGCTGCCCATCAGCGCAGGCCCCTCCTCATCTGGGAGGCAAGCACCACATGGGGGGGGGGGCAGCTGGAGGCGCAGCTGGACCCTCACACCCATCCCTTCCTGGCCACCGAGGCACCTCCTTCCAGCGGCACATGTGAGGACAAAATCCTCCTTGTTTCAGTTTTTACTCAGAAGCAGGGGGAGGCCCAGTGTGAGAGTGTTCCTGCCGCCCTACCCTGGCCCCTGGGGCCTGCACACAGGTTGAAATTTTATTAGGACAGCCAGAGGGTGGCTCACTGGTGAAAGGCACTCGTGAACTCATCTGTTCATCGAGTGGTCCTTCCAGGGCTTTAAATCTTATTTTCGAGTCCAGTTCAGTAACCAAGGAGGGTTCCAGGGTCACCCCGAGCTGAAACAGACCTTCTGATACGCTTTCCTCCGGCAGGCCCGTCAGCGCGGGACAAACCCAGATGTCCTGAATGATGAAGCAGCTCCTAGGGCTCCCAGTCCGCTCGCCCCAGGCCGATGCGGTCCTGGGCTGCTGTGAATGCTGGGCGTCTGCTGAGCTCACTGGGCGACATAGGAGGCAAGAATGGGGGGGCCTTGCTCTACGTGGGGCACTGGATGTGGGGGAAACGTACCCACTGGCCAGGCGAGGCCACAAGAGGCTCATAGAAGTGCACTCTCTCCCCAAGGCTCCGATTCCACTAGGCGACTGGCAGAGCCAACATGCGACACCCCAAAGCCTCCCCTGATCCCCTGAGGGCCAGTGAGCTGTGAAAGCTTACTAATAAGCAGATCTGTCCTAAAGGGGCTGGGATTTTCATCTTCCTCCAGGGGCCCCATCGCTCCCCCTTGCCAATTAAGACAGCCAGGAGACCCTACCCAACTAACAAGGGCTGGGGGCGAGGCACACTCAGCAGGCTCAAAGCCATTGAAAACAGCACAGGGAAAATGTTGATATTTCCATTTCACGCTGGATGAGGGGGAAGAGAGGACGCTTGACTTTGGAGCCAGAAGCTGGATGTCAGTTACCGCCAAGGCGACGCTGGCATCTACCATCCCGCCTGACACCCGTCAGCTGCTGCCGGAGGATGTGGCACTCCTGTGAGATTCGGCAGACCTTCTGGTGGGTTTCAAATCCATCCTTCCACTGTCTGGCTGGTCCTCCCTCCTGCCCGAATCCTATAGCTTTTGGAGGCAGGGTCCAGTTTTCCAGGCCTCAGCTGGGTGCCTGGCCCTGGGAGTAGCAGCTGGAGAAGACAGGAGTGGGTGTGCTGCCTTGGGCCCCCAGCCCTGCACCCTCCAGGGGCTAAGTGGAAGGGAGGAAGGAGGTTTAAAGGGCCCCCTGCAAACTTTTAAAGCTGCAGGCCATGCCTTCAAATATGAAGTGTCCCCACCCCCAACTAAGCATCAGAAGCAGATGGAGCTGCTCTGGTGGCGGCTGCAGAGCACCCCACCCCCTGGAAACCCAGCCCCGGGGGTCACTGATGCTGCAGCGACCACACCAGGGCAGGGGAGCGTGCCAAGGCTCTTCCTGGAATTCCTCACTTAGGTGTCTTTGCTCTGGCTATAACACCCACCTCTGAGGACCCTCTCCTGTGTCCTCTCTTCCAGGGCACAGGTCATCCTGAAGCACCCACCCTCCCATACCCCCCCCCAGCAAGGTTTAGTTTGAGCCATCAACTTGGGGAGGGGCCTTGGCGCTGAGGAAGACTTCCCATGGGGGGGGGGGAACGGGAGCTTGGTGCGCCCCAAGAACGCCAGGAGCGACGGCCGCGTGGAAGCAGCGTAGACACCTCTGCCGAGACACTATAGAGCCAGGCTGGACCAGCTCTCTCTCCCTCCCCTCCTTGCCCGCCACGCGTCCTGCCCCCTCTGGGCCCTCCCCCGGTCGGACTCCACGCAGCTCAGACAGTTTTCCACGGCGGAAATGCCTCTTCTCCCCCAGGCCGGAGGGAAAGGGAGGGGGGCGGGGTGCACCGAGGCCCGCCTCCACAAAGCGCAGCCTGGGTGCTAGAGGGCACCAGGGCACCGCGGAGTGGAGGGGGTAGCCCAGTGCGCGAGGGAGCCGGGAGAGGAAGGAAGAGGGCAGGAAGGCCCAGGCGGCAGGGGGGGCGGTGGGATCAGGGCACCCAGCCTCGTAACCCCGAATCTCGAACCCCGGACGTGCGGCCAGGCGGATTCTGGTTTATCTCCATTTCATGTATCATCGCTTTCTGGTCCACCAATTCAGGTGCAGACCAACAGCACATCCCTTGGCCCCAGCAGTCCCCCGTTTGGGACGCAATCAATAGTCCCGCCCCCTTCGTTGGCACCAGAGCCCCTCTCCCCATTCCCCACCAATCACAACCCACCGCCCTACTTTGGGGAAACAATGTCCAACCCTCCTCCCATCCCCCACCTGGGGACTCGACCCGCGGCCCCTCCTCCATGATTGGAAACAGACACATATACCCCCACCGACATTCCTCGAACCTCTCCGGACCAGCTCCCTCCCCTATTCGGGGCCAGGCGCCTAGGGCTCGGTCCACTTTTGGAAGAGACCTTGAGCGCTTCCTCACCTGGGACCATCGACTCGGAGCCCCTCCCATTCTTCAGACTTAAGCTTTCGGCTGCCGCAGAGGGCCAGGACCCAAGGCCCCTCCCCATTCTGGGATGGATGACCCATTCCGGAATCCCACCCCCGGTCCGCTCGAGACTCCGGGGTCCCGATGCGCCTCGGGTAGTCGCCGGGGCCGGCAAGGCGCGCTTCGACCCCCCGTCCCTCTCACCCGAGACGGCGTCAGCAGGATCTCAGCGGCTGGGGCGGGCGCCGGGGCCGAGGCCGAGGCCGAGGCCGAAGCCTTGTCGGCCTTGTCGCCCTTGATACCGGCCACCGCGGGCTGGAAGCTGATCTTCACCATGGCTGCGCCGGGCCGCGCGTCCGCCCTGCAGCCTCCGGCCGTGCAGCCACTCTCTGTGCAGCCTCTATCTGTACCACAGCCGCTCGGTTCTCCGCAGGCACCGGAAGTTTGGATCGCGTTGGGTCCTTTTCTCTAACCCCACCCCCAGCCCGCCCCGCCCCCGCCCCCCCCCAAGGGAGGGCCTTGGCGCCCGGCGCGCCTGCGCCCCCCTCCCGCTAGCTGGGCGCGCAGTGACCGCTGCCGGGCGCTGCCTGGGGAAGTCTAAGGTTCCTTTAACCACTCACTCACTCACTCCATCCATCCATCGCATCCATCCATCCATCCATCCAATCAGGCATGGACTCAGTCCCCATCGCTGCTTTATCCCTTCCAGCTGCCTCTCCAAGACCAGCATCTCCAGAACATACAGTCTTTGTTAAAACCGTGTTTGCCAGGCAAATGCATCTTCTAGACAAGCTCCCCGTGCCCTCTATCCCACTTCATACCCTCCTCTTTGGAAATGCTGGAGCCCCCACTGAACCTGCCCACACCGCTCCCTCCTCCCACTTCCTTTTCCGACGTGTCCTGGGCCCTGGCAGGAGGCTTCAGGGCCAGGTGCCCAATTGCTTGCCTTTATCCTGCATCCTGCATCCATCTACACCACCTTCATTCTCCATCATCCTTTTTCCTTCACCCTTAATTCCTGCAGAACCTTCCTGGGGGTGCACGCGGAGGACACTGGAAGCAGAGAAATGAGGGCAGCCCCTGCTCTTTCACTCTCTTGTGTAACCTGTGGCCTCAGTTGCTGAGTGAAGGGTTCTGTTGGCCATTTCTCACCCACCCAGGAGGATTACGGCAAGTGTGATGGGAAGATCCGCAGGGCAGGGTGTCTGGTGGCTCAGTCCTCATCTCACCTGGGATGCCTTTGGGCTGCTCCGCCGCACCCTCACCTGTGACGCGTGCCTCTCCCCATCAACCCAGTTGAGGAGCCAGGATTGGCCCCAGTAGGAAGGTCTCCTGGAATCAACCCCATTGATTGAATGGGGTTGAACCCCATAGTTGAACCCCATAGTTCATTTTAAAACTAAAACCCCAGATGTGAACTTTTACATGTGTTTTACCTCTTTCCCCAAATTGAGTAGTTGAGTGCCGTTCTTAAAAAACATCTGGTTCATTACAGTTTAAAGCACTGGTTATTTAAGACGTAACAATGGTAATTAAGAAGGTCAGTGGAGACGCTTACTGGAAACGCAGTGGTCTCAGACAAGTGTATCCCCACGACCCTCCGAGTTCTATCAGCTCCCCAGAACTTATTCATCTTATAAATGAAAGTTTGTACGCTTTGACCAACCTCTCCTTATTTCCTCCACCCCCCAGCCTGTGGTAAACACCATGCTGTCTCTGGTTCTATGAGTCAGACTGTTTAAGGTTCTACGTACAAATGAGTTCACACGTAGTATTTGTCTTTCTCTGTCTGGTTTATTTGACTTGGTGTAACATCCTCCAGGTTCATCCATGTTGTCACAAATGGCAGGATTTTCTTCAGTTTTACAGCTAAATAGTATTTATTTTACATAGACACACAGTCATCCATCAATGGACACTTAGGTTGTTTCCATGTCTTGGCTATTGTGAATAATGCTGCGATGAACATGGGAATGCAGATATCTTTTCAAGATACTGATTTCATTTCCTTTGGCTAGATCCCCAGTAGCGGAATTGCCAGATCACATGGTAGTTCTATTTTTAATTTTTTGAGGCACCTTCATACTGTTTTCCATAATGGCTATACCCGCTAAGTATATCAAAGAGAGCGTTCTGCTGAAAACTATCAGTAGAAAGAGACAAATCTCTGGAAAATCTAATTAATAAATAAGAGAGAAAATATTAATACATTTCTATATCCTATAGAAAGAAGATGTAACTATAGACAAGGTGGATATTACAAATCATAATGTATTTTATATACAATCATATCTAATATATATATTCTGAAGTGATGATTTTATGGAGAAGTATAAGTGGCCAAACGGACTCAAGAAGTAGAAGGGGACTTCCCTGGTGGCGCAGTGGTCAAGAATCCGCCTGCCAGTGCAGGAGACACGGGTTTGAACCCTGGTCCGGGAAGATCCCACATGCCGTGGAGCAACTAAGCCTGTGAGCCACAACTACTAAGCCTGCACTCTAGAGCCTACATACCACAACTACTGAGCCCGCACCCCTAGAGCGGGTGCTCCACAACAAGAGAAGCCACTGCAATGAGAAGCCCGTGCACCACAACGAAGAGTAGACCCTGCTCACCGCAACTAGAGAAAGCCCGTGCACAGCAACAAAGACCCAACGCAGCCAAAAATTAAAAAAAAAAAAAAAAAAGTAGAAGATCACAATGCCCTATAATAAAGGAAGCTACTGGAAAAAGTTCTCAAGCAATTATCTCAAAAAATGGTTCTGAGCAGCCAGACCACTTAACTGGATAATTCTTTCCAACTAAAGCAATAGTTAATTCTACTGATGCTTTGATTAGTTTCAGGTACAGTTTATGTCTTCTGATACAAAAATCTGATAAATAAAAGAGAAAAACATAAGTTAGTTATGAATAGAGATACAAAAATTCAGCAGTACCTCACAAGAACAGTGAAATGGCATATAGGACTTCTCCTAAGAATAAAGACACAGATTTCATGTTTGGAAACCTATTTGGGGAGAAACTGCTTAGTAAAATAATGCTTAAAAGTAATAGTTATTCAAACTTGAAAAGCAGAGAAAAGCATAAAGAAACAAAACAACTATTATGACAAAACCCACAATAACCACTGTTAGTGTTCTGTTATTTTTTCTCCAATATTTCTTACTCTCTGTGTGTGAGTATGCTTGTGCTGTGTTTTTTTTTTACAAAACTGGAACCACATTTTGTGTGTATGCCTGTGTGTGTGTGTGTGTGTGTGTTCTCAACTGAGGGCAATTTTGACCCTCAGGGAACACTTAGCAATGTTTGGTGACATTTTCAGTTGTCACAGTGGGGGAGGAGGAGGGGGCAGAGTAGGTGCTACCAGCCTCTAGTGGGCAGAGAAGCAAGAGATACAGCTGAGCATCCTTTAATGCACAAGACAAAAAATTATCCAGTGTAAAATGTCAATAGTGCCAAGGTCGAGAAACCCTGATTAATATCCTTTTTTCTTTTAAAAATAATTTCAGCGTTTTCTCACGTGGTAGGCAGAATACCCACACACCCCCGCTCCCCAGATCCTGATTTCTGGACCCTGTGAATTTGTTACCTTGCATGGTGAAAGGAACTTTGCAGATGTAATTAAGGTTATGAACCTTAAAATAGGGAGATTATCGTGGATTATCTGTGCAAGCCCAGTCTAATCACACAAGCCCTTAAAAAGCAGAGAACTTTCTCCGGTTAGAGTGAGAAAGATGTGGCAGAAGGAGGATGGAGAGAGATTTGAACTATGAGAAGGGCTGGATGCGGCGTTGCTGGTTTGAAGATGATGTGGGCCGGGGGGAGGTGTTGTCAGGGAAACAGGTGCCCTTACAGCCAGGAGAGAGGCTCCCAGCTGAGAGCAAGAAAACGGAGACCTCCGTCCTACACCCACACAGAACTGAGTTCTGCCAACAACCTGAGTGAGCCTGGGAGCACATCCCCCTCCAGAGCCTCCAGATAAGGAGCCCAAGCTGACTGGAACCTTGCTTTTGACCTTGTGAGGCTAGGCACAGAGGAAACAGCAGAGCCCACCTGTACTGTTGACCTGCAGAACTCTGAGAGGAGGAAGCTGTGTTGCACTAAATTTATGATAATATGTTACAGCAGCAATATAAAACAAATACATCTGGCATGATTAAAAATTGTCTCATATTCATGAACCTCTTTGTGTGTAAATCTTTGTCTCATCTCATAGACTTTTTTTTTCAAACATTGCTGTGGTCCTCACCAGAATTTTTTTTTCAGTTTATCATCAGCCATATTTGTGAGAAGTGGCTATACTACCTTTGGTGAAGTCATTTAACATGTGTCCTTTAATTTGATAAGTAAAAACATATACCTCAACATTATAATTTTTTAAATTGAAGTATAGTTGATTTACAATATTATGTTAGTTTCAGGTGTACAGCACAGTGCTTCAGTTATTTTTTCTGATTATATTCCATTATAGGTTATTACAAGATATTGAATATATTTTCCTGTGCTATACAGTAAATCCTTGTTGCTTATCTATTTTATGTAGAGTAGTTTTTAATCTGTTAATCCTATACTCCTAATTTGCCCCCCGCCACCACTTCGGTAAGCATAAGTTTGTTTTCTACATCTGTGAGTCTGTTTCTGTTTTGCATATAGATTCATTTGTATTATCTTTTAGATTCCACATATAAGTGATATATAGCATTTGTCTTTCTCTGTCTGACTTCACTAATCATGATATTCTCTAGGTCCATCCATGTTGCTGCAAATGGCAATATTTCATTCTTTTATATGGCTGAGTAACATTCCATTGTATATATACCACATCTTCTTCTTCTTCTTCTTTTTTTTTTTTTTTTTTTTTGTGGTACGCTGGCCTCTCACTGTTGTGGCCTCTCCCGTTGCGGAGAACAGGCTCTGGATGCGCAGGCTCAGCGGCCATGGCTCACGGGCCTAGGCGCTCCACGGCATGTGGGATCTTCCCGGACCAGGGCACGAACCCGTGTCCCCTGCATCGGCAGGCGGACTCTCAACCACTGCACCACCAGGGAAGCCCTACCACATCTTCTTAAGCCAGTTGTCTGTTGATGGGCTCTTGGGTTGTTTCCATGTCTTGGCTATTGTAAATGGTACTGCTATGAACACTGGGGTGCATGTATCTTTCCAAATTAGAGTTTTCATTTTTTTCTGGATGTATACTCAAGAGCAGGGTTGCTGGATCATATGGTAGCTCTATTTAATAATATAACATTTTGTCAATTTTTTATTCAAAAAATTTGAAGTGGCAGATATTTGCTAATTATGTATATTTTAAAAGAACGTCTTAGATTTATCAATTCTGTTTTTCTGTTTTCTAGTTACTTTATTTCTGCCTTTTAAAAAAGTGAATATTCTTTTTTCTTCAGATTTGTTCTGTTCTTCTTCTTTAACATTTTTTTTTATTACTAGTGAAGATAAAACATTTGTTCTCATGTTCATTATGTCTCTGCCTACCAATTGGGGTAAATATTACCTATTTCATAGGTAATAATGATTAAGTGATAATATTAGGCATAAATGAGATAATAAACAGCACAGAACTGGAGGTATCATAACTCAAATAACTTTCTGCTGCCGGTTATTGTTGGGATTACTTTCAGTTTTTCACTATTATAAACAATGCTGCAGTGAACATCTTCACTACTCTTCACAAAGGGCATACAGTTCAAACCCCACCAGCTCTGCCACTACTGCTGCTTCCTCTCTGTAGCCTCTCCAGTTGGTGGCGGGGGGGGGGGGGGGGGGGGGGAGGTAGGTTCCATTTAAATCATTTGAAAAAGAGTAGTACTATTTTATCTGAATTTTTCAGAACACTGCTCAGAAAAAATAAAAATATCATCAACAGGTATACGAATTTGAAATATATTTTGAATCATGTTTTTTTTTACCCCATCACGTTATATGAGACTTAATTTCTAGTAAAATTTTTTAAAATTTAAAATGGAAATATTTTGTTTTTCTGAGGATGCAGTAAATATTTGCGTATTGGAGAAATCTCAGACAATATAGGAAGCCAGCTGTATTAGTTAGCGAGGGCAGCCATAGCAAAGTATCACAAATTGAGTGGCTCAAACAATGGAAATTTTTTGTTTCATAGTTCATAGTCTCATAGTGCCGTGGTTGGTTTCTTCTGAGGTCTGGAGGGAGAATCTTCTCCACGCCTCTCCCTGGGTTCTGCTGATTAACTGGCAATCTTTGGCGTTCCTTGGTGTGTAAAAGCATCATCCAGTCTCTTCCTTCATCTTCACATGGAGTTTTCCATGTGTATGTCCGTGTCCAAATTTCCCCTTTAATAAGGGCACCTATCATATTGGATTAAGGCCCATCTTCATCAGCTCATCTTAACTAATTACATCTGCAACAACTCTATTTCCAAATAAGGTCATATTCTGAGGTACTGAGGGTTAAGGACTTCAACATATGAATTTGGAGGGCACAATTCAACCCACAGCAGCAGCCTTGTCCAAAATTACGCTTTGCTAGGATAACTTCTGTTATCAGTATCGATACACAATTGGTGTATATTCTTCTAGGTCTCCTCTACATGCATATATATACTCACAAAGTTTATCCTGTAAAAAATGGAATTACGCAGTTCTCTAATCGGCTTTTTTCAGTTAACAAAATGTTCTGAACAGCTTTCCATGTCATCAAATACAGATTGTAGTTTAATGAGTGTATAGAATTGTATCCTTTGATGTGCCATATGTTACTGATTGAAGAATATTCCAAAATTTTGCTCTTCCAAGCAAAGCAGCCATGAAGATACTTGTATGCTGTGTGCTTCCTTGCTTCCTAGCTTGCTATTTTCCGAAGATACATTGCTACAAGTGGGTCGGCTGGTTTAAATGGCCTACCTCTTGCGAAATATTTTGATACATATTGACAACCTGCCCTTTAGAAAAGCTGTGACTGTTTATACTCCTTTCATCAAAGCACTTCCTCTTTCATACCTGCTCCTCCCCAGTCTTCCACACTTGAGCGAGGACGACTCTCTTCTAGCAGCTAACGCCAGATCTTGATCATCCTGGTGCCTCTTATTTGTCTCCCACCCCGCACTGAATCTACCAGCAACTTCCCTGGTCCAAAGTCTATCCATATCCGACCGCTTCTCCCACCTTGGTCCACGCCATCACCTCACCTGGTCTTTCTCCCGACCCTTTGCAGGGTCCTCCCCACCCTTCCCGGCCCCCGCAAAAATCTGTTCTCGCTTCAGCCGCCAGAGGGCGCACTTTTAAAAGTAAATCAACCAAGCCCTGCTTCTCCCCAAGCCTGCCTCTGACTTCTCAGTTCATTCAGGATAAACCCCACAACCCTGGCCGGCGGCTCCTGACCCTACTCTTTAGGGTTCTGCCTGTGTCCTTTCCCAGTTTTTCTACTCGTGTGTTTCTCTTCATAAAAAACAGAGATCTCTTTGTATATTAGGAATATTAGCTCTGTCCATCAGAAATCACTGGTGTTTTTCCACTTCGACACCTGCCTTTTGATTGCATTCATGGACTATTTTGATATAGAAATCCCTCAGATTTTCCATTACGATTTCTTCCTTGCCTGCACACTTAGAAAGACTCTCTTGACGATTGTAACGTATTGGCTTTTCAAGACACATTTTAGAATGAATTTTCGACTTGTGTGCAAAAACCTATTGGGATTTTTATTGGATTTGCTTTAATTTGGGGGAGAGTCTACATTCCTATCCAGGAATATGGTTTGTCTCGCCATTTAAGCTTTATGGTCCCCAGGAAAGTTTTGTGCCTTTCTTTACACAGGTCATAAAGCTGATTCCTAGGAATTCTGTTTTGTAGTTGCTTTTGTGGGGGAAATATATTTGCAGCCAGCCTTCTTCCTGGGAACCCCATCGCAGGCCGGGCCCCTCTTCCTTCCGTCGGGGTACCTGGAGGGAAGGAGGGGCACGTTTGGGAACGAAGAACTTGGAACTGGCGGTGGCCACGCCCAGGGTCCGCCGGCCCGGGCTGAGATTGGCACCTCCCCAGCCTGCTCAGGGCGATTAGGTGGCGCCTCCTGGTGGCCACCTCCAGGGCGGCGCTTCTGCTAATTTTCAATTTCACCTTCGCATCACCCCCCTCGATTTTACTTCCCTGCTAGAATTTCGAGACACCTCTCATCAAAGAAGGCAAACATTTTCAACGTTTTTGATTCAGAGAAGTACAATTTGGTAGATGAACTTGTAAAAGTCACTCTAAAGCCAAATCGACTCATAAATGTAGCAGCTATTTTTTCATGCACTCAACACCCGCTGATGGAGGGTGTCTTATGGGCCGGGCTGTAAGGATTTAGGAGTGAATCAAGAGAGGCAAGGACCCTACCTTTCCCTTGCATCTTCTATTCTAATGAAAAGAGACCAGAAATAATCAAGTAAATAAATGTGATTATTCCCGAGTGTTACATGCTTTGAAGAAAATAAAACAGTGATGTTTAAGAATGGAGAGGGTCAGGGTGGGCTTCCAGGAGGAGGTGTCACTGAAGTGGAGAGCTGGATGGTGACGAGTCATTGCAGGAGGACAGCTGGACTAGAGATTAACCCTCTTATCAAATACGGAGCCTGTATTTTTTTCAGAAGTGGAAATTCAATCAGGAGACGGTGGAATTATATGAGTCTTCGTTGCCCTGTCCATTCTTTCATATTCATATTTTACGATGCAGCTATGTTTCACCCACAAGGTAAGAGTGAAGTTCCTGTTTGTCTGCAGACCCCGCCATTTGTACTTGTTCAGGGAATGTGGATGTTGTCGGCTTTGACCTGGGTGTGGGACGCATCTTGCTTTAGACCTTGAGCTGTCTTTCAGGCTGTGCTTAAGGATTTCCTTTTTTTCTGTAATTATTGCTGTCAATACTAAAAAGAAAGTCTAGGAATTAACGACTCATAGTGTTATGAGCTAAATTGTCACCTCCCCAATTCCTATGCTGATGTTCTAACCCCCAGTTCCTCAGAATATGACTGTAGGTGGACAGAGGGCCTTTAAAGTGGTGATTAAGTTAAAATGAGGCCATTAGGGTGGGCCCTAATCCCATATAACTGATATCTTTAAAAGAGAGGCGATTAGGACACAGACATGTACAGAAGGAAGACCACGTGAAGACGGCCATCTACAAGCCAAGGAGAGAGGCCTCAGAAGAAACCAGCCCTGCTGACTTGAGCTTGGACTTCTACCTCCAGGATTATGAGAAAATAAATTTAGGTGGTTTAGGCCAGCCGGTCTCTGTGACTTGTTATGACAGCCTTAGCAAACTCATACACTTAGATGAATGTTATCTTTAGAATGAAATTTAAAAGAATCAAAGTATAATGGTTGAAATAAGTGACTTACTGTAAGAAATACTTGTAACTTTGGGCTTAGAAGGTTGAGCAGCATCCTACTAGGGTTGGGCCATGAGATTATAATGTGTTGAAACCCAAGAAAGCTGAGCGTTAACTAACCATGCTGCACCCGGGTGGCGTGAGGAAAGACTATTAACAGGAAAGAGGCAGAACACGGAGCTCAACGGGCAGGGACCAGACGGCTTTCAGAGACTCATCCATTCAGCCAACTCAAGTAAGTGTCACCTACTTGCTAGAGGATGGAAGTGAATCAAGTTCAAGGGAGGGACGCATGAAGTCAGGAGCAAACTAGACAACAGGGTGAAGCCGTCAGGTTTTCCCACACTCTGCTGAAAAAGACCATCAAACCAGCCTAAGCAACCTTCTGGTTTCTAATTTAGCTTTCCAAGTCCCCTGACCTGGGAAAGAGGGGTTCATCCTCCACCCCAAGTTTTGTTTATTGAACATCTACTTTGTCCCAGGCCCTGAGACATACAGTGAGGGATATGGAGAGAAGTGGGTAGATTCGAGATCTGTTCGGAGGTAGAATAAGAAGAACTTGGAGAGAGATAGGAAGTGTGGGGAGGTGGGAAGGAGAGAGATGACTCGTAGGTTTGGGGCCAAGGGACCGGATGGATGGTGGTGAAATGAGAAGCTGTAGGGAGGACAATTAAGAGCTCTCCTAGCCATATTGGGTTTGAGATGCCCTTCAAGCATCTAGGAGACATCAAATAATTTGATATGTGAGTTCTGGGCGGAGGCTGGGCTGGAGATATAAATTTGGGATTCAGCAGCTTAGATATGGAATTTAAAGTCGTGGGACTGGATGAGGTCCCAATCACATCATCAATCATAGATGGAGAAGCCAAAGGCCAGGATAAATTTTGTTGTGTTAGGTTTTAATTTCCACTTATATCAAAATATTTTCTTATTTTCCTTGTGATTTCTTCTTTGACACATGGAATACTGTGAAGATTGCTCTTTAATTTCTAAATATTTGGAGATTTGAGAGAGATCTTATGTAATTGACTGCTAATTTCTTTCTACTGTGTTCAAAGAACATCCTCTAACATAACGCTGTATAATTTCAATCCTTTTCCTTTCAAGTTTGTTGAGAATCACTTTATGGTCCAGCGTACAGTAGACATTGACAAACATTCCATGTGCACTTGAAAAAAATGTGTAATTTGCAGTTTGGGGTTTAAAGTTCTATTAATGTCCATTACGACAGGTTGTTTGATAATATTGTTCAAATCTCCTGTATTCTCACAGACTTTTTAAAAAATTAACTTTTTTTAGAACAGTTTTAGGTTTACAGAAACATTGTAAATATAGTATGGAGAGCTCCATATGCCTCACACCCCATTGCCCCTCTGTAGGGACCTTTTACATTTGTATGGTACTTTTATTACAATTAATGACTCAATATTGATACATTATTATTAACTAAAGGTCATATTTCATTCAGATTTCCTTAGTTTTTACTTAATGTGCTTTTCCTCCTCCAGGATCTCACTCAGGATCCAACAGGACATTTAGTTATCACATGTCCTTAGGCTCCTCTTGGCTGTGACAGTTTCTCAGATTTTCCTTGTTTTTCATGACTGTTGGACAGTTCTGAGGTATTTTGTAGAACGTCCCTCTAAGAGGGGATTTGTCTGATGGTTTTCACATGGTTAGATAGGGGTCATGGGTTTGGGGGAGGAAGATCACAGAGGTAAAGTGCCATTTTCATCACATCACATCAAAGATACACGTCACAGCATCATTTATGGCCGACGATATTGACCTGGCTGGGGTGATATTTGTCACTTTAACCAGGCGTCCTGTACTTCACCTGGTAGCCCCCTCTAGTGGTCCTCTGGGACTCTGCCGTATGTCCATTTGGAACATCAGGGACATAAGGTGGTCTTCAAAAGATTAAAGTTCTTCCTCAGTATTTTTTGTCTGAGGTATGAAATGCTTTTCTTACATTATCAAGGTTTCTTTCAGCCAAGAGAGCCCTTAGCCACATTATCATGAGCTTTTTCTCTCATGGGAAATAAGCTGGCTTCAGTCATAGCCCATGAGTCTTTTGAATTCTTCTGATGGAATTTTGGCTTGTACGCTGTAGGTATCCAGCCCAGCTGACCTTGCCATCTGCTTTGGAAAGATTCTCCTATAACGTTCAACAGCAAATTCTCTCTAGATTGGATTACTTGGCGAACATTCGTTTATTTTTCTTGCTGTAATTCAGGAAGGACTTGAAATTTCTGCTGGTATTATCGCCTCTCCCTTTTTGCGTTTTTCTAACTTCAGTGAAGCTTTCTTAGTTTGAAGACTTTAAATATGAGAGCACTGGCTATTTCATCTTCTTCGACGAACTTAGTGTACATTCTATTTCTTTTAAAGTGTTTTAAAATAACCCTTTCGTTGAGTGGCATCAATCAGTTTCTTCAAAAGTACTTTTGATTCATCTTCTAAGAAGTCTCCTGTTTTCTGGTGCACTCGTTACAGCTGACTCCAAGCTCCCACCATCCACCTTGTCTTCTAAGAACGCCAGCCAATTGCTTCTCTGTAGCAAGTGGCCACTTGAGGCTTGATCAGATTTTCTTCAGAATTCTCTAACATTTCATTGTGTTTAATATGTTCACTCACTCTCCCTTTTCCTTCTTTGGCTTCTTGTGAAAGCAGCTTCATGCATCCCTACAGATCATCATTTTCATCCAAAGCATCTTTTAGCATTGTCTAAAGCTCTTCTTTTTTTCTTCTGATGCATTTTGAAGCCTGCTGCAGTTGCAGGTACTTGATATTGGATGTGTTTTGATGAATCTTCTAAAGACTGAATGTTTCATGTAATGCCAGCCATCACCTCAACTTGTTCTGTATGTTTAGATTTCTCTTTGATACATCCTTTTCTAAAAGCCCCTATTTTAAGCCCAAGTAAAGAGTTGTCAGTTTCCAGCTCTTCAATAATGTCCTCCAGTTTCTTTTTTTAAGAATTAATTTCCTGGGCTTCCCTGGTGGCGCAGTGGTTGGGGGTCCGCCTGCCGATGCAGGGGACGCGGGTTCGTGCCCTGGTCTGGGGGGATCCCATATGCCGCAGAGCGGCTGGGCCTGTGAGCCATGGCCGCTGAGCCTGCGCGTCCGGAGCCTGTGCTCCGGAGCGGGAGAGGCCACAGCAGTGAGAGGCCCGCGTACCACAAAAAAAAAAGAAAAAAGAAAAAAAAAAAAGAATTAATTTCCTAGAGGAGACTAGATTCACGGCAAAATTGAGTGAAAGGTATCCAGATTTCCAGTATGACCCCCTGACCCCACACATGCATAGCCTTTTCCCTTATCAACATGCCCCCATCAGATGGTACATTTGTTACAGTTGATAAACCTACATTGATACATTGTTATCACCCCAATTCCATAGTATAGATTAGGGTTCACTCTTGGTGTTGTACATTCTGTGGGTCTGGACAAATGTATAATAATCTGTATCCATCATTATAGTAACATATAGAGTATTTTCACTGCCCTAAAAATCCTGGCCGTTCTAATAGGTGTGTAGTGGTATCACGTTGTTTTAATTTGCATTTCTCTGATGACATATGATGTGGAGTATCTTTTCATGTTTATTTTGCATTTGACTATTTTCTTTGATGAAGTGTCTGTTAAGGTCTTTGACCCATTTTTTAAATCATGGTGTTTGCTTTCTTATTGTTGAGTTTTAAGATTTCTTTGTATATTTTATTTTATTTTATTTTTTATTTTTTATTTTTTTGCAGTACGCGGGTCTCTCACTGTTGTGGCCTCTCCCGTTGCGGAGCACAGGCTCCGGACGCGCAGGCCCAGCGGCCGTGGCTTACGGGCCCAGCTGCTCCGCGGCATGTGGGATCTTCCTGGACTGGGGCACGAACCCGTGTCCCCTGCATCGGCAGGCGGACTCTCAACCACTGCGCCACCGGGGAAGCCCTCTTTGTA
Organism: Aethalodelphis obliquidens; assembly: GCF_003676395.1. Taxonomy (NCBI): domain Eukaryota; kingdom Metazoa; phylum Chordata; class Mammalia; order Artiodactyla; family Delphinidae; genus Aethalodelphis; species Aethalodelphis obliquidens. The sequence continues at coordinate 8,671,604 of NW_020837946.1, forward strand.
TATTTTAGATAATAGTACTTAGTCAGATATATCGTTTGCAATTATTTTCTCCCAGTCTGTGGCTTATCTTTTCGTTCTCTCTGTTTTTATTTTATTTATTTATTTTTGGCTGCGTTGGGTCTTTGTAGCAGCACGTGGGATCTTTCATTGTGGTGCAAGTGCTTCTCTCCATGTGGCGTGGGGGCTCCAGAGTGCATGCGCTCTGTAGTTTGAGGCACACGGGCTTTCTAGTTGTGGTGCACGGGCTCAGTAGTTGCGACGTGTGGGCTTAGTTGCCCCGCGGCATGTGGGATCTTAGTTCCCTGACCAGGGATCGAACCTGCATCCCCTGCATTGGAAGGTGGATTCTTAACCACTGGACCACCAGGGAAGTCCCTCTCTCATTCTCTTGATACTGTCTTTTACAGAGCAGAAGTTTTTAATTTTAATAAAGTCTAGCTTATCAATAATTTCTTTCATGGGTTTTGCTTTTGATGTTGTATCTAAAAGGTCATCACTATACCCAAAGTCATCTAGGTTTTTCTCTATATTATCTTGTAGGAGCTTTATAATTTTACATTTCACATTTAAGTCTATGATCCATTTTGAGTTAATTTTTGTGAAGGGTGAAAGGTCTGTGTTTAGATCTTTCTTTCTTTCCCTCTCAGTCCCTCCCTCCGTCTCTCCAACCCTCCCTCCCTTCCTTCCTTTCTTTTGCATGTAACTGTCTAGTTGTTTCAGCACCATTTGTTGAAAAAAAACATCTCTGCTCCAGTGCATTGCCAGGGGGACCCAGGCCTTGTCCAGCTTGACGAGTAGCTTGATGTTGTTGATAATGAATCTGCAGGTTGGCCGGGATTGACTAACTTGGGCTGAACTTGGTTGACAGTTCTGCTGACCTCAGTTGGGCTCACTGCTGCATGTCGGGGTCAGCTGGAGGTTGGCTGCTCTCTGCAGGCCTCAGCCTGGTTCTCTCATGAAGCTGGAGGTTGACTGATGCTGAGATGGGCTGGGCGGCCCTGCTGATCTTGGCTGGGTTTGCTCGTGTGTCTCAGGGTTGCCTGGGTGTCTGCTGAGGTGGGCAGGGCTTAGCTGGGTGCTCGGCTATTCAAGGCTGCCATGGCCCAGGGACCTGCCTCTAATTGCTGAAGGGAGCTCTTTTTT
>NW_020837946.1:8672778-8886558 GCF_003676395.1 Aethalodelphis obliquidens
ACCTAGTAATAGCCCCTCAGGGCTTCTTCCTCATCAAACATCTCACTCCTGCAGGAAAAGCTAAAAATCAGGCCTTCCTTGCTCAGGTTGGCCCGTACGTTCTTGAAGAGCCATGTGTCTCTCATCCGCCTCCGAGATGTCAACTACTCTTTTTTTTTTTGGTAGTTAACAACTCCCTGATTTTAGCCTTGAGTTTCTTTCTTTTAAATTAATTAATTAATTTATGGCTGTGTTGGGTCTTCGTTTCTGTGCGAGGGCTTTCTCTAGTTGTGGCAAGTGGGGGCCGCTCTTCATCGCGGTGCGTGGGCCTCTCACTATCGCGGCCTCTCTTGTTGTGGAGCACAGGCTCTAGAGTGCAGGCTCAGTAGCTGTGGCTCACGGGCCCAGTTGCTCTGCGGCATGTGGGATCTTCCCAGACCAGGGCTCGAACCCGTGTACCCTGCATTGGCAGGCAGATTCTCAACCACTGTGACACCAGAGAAGCCCTCAACCACTCTTTTAACGGCCTTTTCTTTTCTCTTCCTGAAGTCATCATCCCCAGGAAGATGGTAGATTTCCGAAACCAGGATACAGAGTAGGAGCAGAGCAGGTGTAGTCACCCATTTCTTCTCCTTTTCTTATTTCTCTTCCTCCTCCTCCTTCACAGCTTTATTGAAGTATATTTGCTATACAACAAGCTATAGATATTTAATGTATACAATATGATGAGTTTGGACCCATTTCTTCTTTTGTTTCTCTGGCTCGCATCACCTCACCACCCACTAAACAATAGAAAACACATGAAAAAGAATCCCTAGCCTAGCGGGGCTCCAGCGAGTGTGGACACTTCCTCCTTGGCAGGATTGGGACCATTTTTTCTGATAGAGCTAGTTTTTGACCATCATAGCGTTTTCACGAAGGAGTAAGTCAGCATCTGCGTCAAAGCTGCGTCTGCTGCTGTGCTGTCATCCCCCCTACACCTTGTCCAAAGGTTACACGCCTTTCATTGTTGCCCTGGAAGAACAGCTGCAGTAAGAGCTCCAGAATCTCAGCCCACTGGACAGCTCGCTCCTCACCTTCTCTTGTTTCCACCTCTCAGAGTCACTGGCCCTCGTTGGGGACTTCCCACGACCCCTCCTTTGGGCTGGGCAGCTGCAGCAAAGTGTGTGGGCATACAGAGGATGCCGTCCCCGTGCAGTAAAGCTGCTGTCTTCACTGGCTTTTGTCTGCTGGTTCCAGCAAGTACTACGAAAGGTGTGTTTCAATGATGGATTGCTGCATAACAAACCACCCTACAACTTCATGGCTTAAAACAACTCATCGTTCCCCATGATTCTGTGGGTCCACTGGGCATTTGTTCTTGTTGAGGTGTTAGCTGGTGTCACCTGTATAGTTGCAACCATCTGGAAGACTCACTCACATGTCTGAGGCCTTGGTACTTGTTGTTGCCTAGGTCGCAACAGCTGTCCTCCAAGGGGCTTCCCTGTCTCTCATATTCAATAGTCTAGTCCAAGAGAGTGAAAGAGAATCTTCCATGCCTCATAAGGACTTGGGCTGGAATTGATATAGTGTCACTTCTGCTAAATTCAGTTGGTCAAAGCAAGTCACAAGGACAGTCTGGGTTGAAGGAGCGGGAAAACAGCTCCATCTCATGTTGGAAGGCATGGCACATGGTTGGAGGATGGAGGAATTGGTACTGGCTGTCTTTGGAGGCAATCTTACCACAGGGGAGTTGCCTATCCAACGATGACTGTGAATTTAACTATTTCCCACTTAGTTCTGTCAGTTTTCATTTCACGTATTTTGAAACTCTGTTAATAGGCACAGACATATTTAGGATTGTTATGTCATCTTGATGAATGGACCTATTAATTATTAAGAAATATCCCTCTTTATCTCTGGTAATACTTCTTGCCTCAAAGCCTACTTTATTGATATTAATACAGTTACATCAGCTTTCTTGTAATTAGTGTTTGCATTGTAATTTTTTCATCCTTTTACTTTTATCTGTACCTTTATATTTATAGTGCACCTATTATAAACAGCATGCAGTTAGGTCTTGCTTTTCTATGCAGTCCGACAATTTTTAATTTTATGCAGTCTGACTATTAATACATTTAATGTAAGTATTTATGCGGTTGAGTTTCAGTCCATTATCTTGCTGTTTGTTTTCTATTTATCCTATCTGATCTTTGTTCCTGGTTTCTCTTTCTCCGTCTTCTTTTGAATGAATCAGGTATGTTGTAGTATTCTATCATTGATTTTGCAGCTGTACTTTCTTAGTTTTCATTTATTTGAATTTTTTTAATGGTTGCTTCAGAGATTAAATAAAGCATGTATTCTTACAGTGTATGTTTAATTAGTATTAAGAAACTTCTGCATAACACAAGAAACTTGCAACGATATAATTACTCCTCTCTTGTCTTTCCCCTGGGCTATACCGTGCTTCTATATATGTTATAAACTCCACAATATGGCATTATTTTTGCTTTAAAAAGTCAACTGCCTTTTAAAGAAATTAGGAAAGAGAGAAAATAGTCTTCTATGTTTACCCGTGTATTTGCATTTCTGGCACTCTTTATTCCTTTCTATTAGATCTGCATTTCCATCTGGTATCATTTCTCTTCAGCCTAATGAGCTTCCTTTAGCGTCTCTTGAACAGCGAGTCTGCAGGCTATGAATTCTCTCAGCTGTAATTTTTCTGGAAATGTCTTTCACCTTCATTAAAATTTTTTTTGGTAAAATAGAAATTATTCTTCTTTATGTCCATATTACAATGATATTTTACCATGACTTTGTACTAGAAAAAGTGCATTATCAATTACTACTTTATTTCCCAATGGATTATATTTAGGCAATAGAAAAAAATACAATTTTTTTTTTTTTTTTGCGGTACGCGGGCCTCTCACTGCTGTGGCCTCTCCCGTTGTGGAGCACAGGCTCCGGACGCGCAGGCTCAGCGGCCATGGCTCACGGGCCCAGCCGCTCCGCGGCATGTGGGATCCTCCTGGACCGGGGCACGAAACCCGTGTCCCCTGCATCGGCAGGCGTACTCTCAACCACTGCGCCACCAGGGAAGCCCTACAAACAATTTTTATTTGTATTTTAAAGTATTTCCAAACATTAAGGCAGATGGATAGAAGCAAAATATTCTGTCATATATCTTTTTTTTTTTTTGGTTGTTAAATGTATACTTTTTTCAATTCAATAGTTTTTAGTAAATCTGTAGCTGAGCAACCATCTTCACAATCCAGTGTTAGAACATTTCAACCACCTTAAAATGTTCCTTCATGCCCATTTGCAATTCATCCTTTCTCCCATCCTCACCCCTAAACAACTGCTGATCTGCTTTCTCTCTCTCATAAATTTGGGACATTTCATATAAATGAAATCAGATAACATGTAATCTTTTGTCCGGATTCTTTCCATTCGCATAATTTTTTTCAGGTTCATCCATGTTGTAGCTTATGTCTGTACTTCTTAACTGCCGAATAGTATTTCATTGTATGAGTCCATCACGTTTTGTTTATACGTTCATTAGTCTTTGGACATTTGGATTGTTTCAAGATTTTCATTATTATGGATAATGTCTTCTGTGAACATTCAGGTCCATGGTTTTGTGTGGGCATATGCTTTCACTGTTCTTGGGAAGATTCTTTGGAGTGGAATTGCTGGGTGACATGGTAAGTTTATTGTTAACTGCATGGTTTATCTTTCTCCATCCTTTTACTTCCAACCTATTCGTGTGTTTGAATCTAAGGTGTGTCTTCTGTAGGTAGAATCTAGCTGGATATTGCTTTTTCACCCAGTCAGACAACATCTGCCTTTTGATTGGGATGTTCAGACCATTCACATTTAATGTAATTATTAATATGTTTGGATTTATATTTGCCATTTGGCTATTTGGTTTTTGTATGCCTTTTCCCCCTCTGTTCCTCATTACTGCCTTCTTTTGTGTTAAATACATATTTTTAGTATACCCTTTTAATTCTTTTGTTGATTTTTAAATGACATTTTAAGTTTCTTCCCCCCACAGTGATTGCTTTAGGCATTACAATATGCATTTAACCACAGATTGACACTAACTCAATTCTGGTAAAACACCGAACATTTGCTCCAGTCTAGTTCAATTCCATCCCCCTCTCCTCTGTGCTATTATTGTCATAGACAACAAATCATTCTATTTACCTATCATCTATCCATATGTATATATGTTATAAACACAACACTACAGTGTCATACTTATTGCTTTATGCAAACATGTCTTTTGGAAGTTAAGGGAAGAAACAAGAGAAAAACATGTTTATCTGTTACATAAACCTACATATTTACCATTTCTATTTCTCTTTACTTCTTCCCATGGATTTAAGTTAAGATCTGGATTCATTTCCTTTCCCTCAGAGGATTTTATATTTCTTGTAAGGCAGGTCTGCTAGCAATAAAGTCTCTCAGTCTTCATTTATCTAAAAATCTCTCTATTTTACTTCATTTTTGAGGAATCGTTTCACTGGATACACTATTCCTGATTGACAATTTTTTCTTTGGCATTCTGAATATGTCATTCCACTGCCCCAGGCTTCCATCCTTTTAGACGAGAGAAATCAGCTATTATTGTATTGTTGTTTGCCTTTACCGACGAGTTGTTTTTCTCTTGCTGTTATTAAGATCTTCTCTTTGTGGTTTCAACATAATTGAGGTCCTACTATATGGATCTCTTTGAATTTATCTTACTTGGTATTCATGGAGTTTCTTGAATGTGTAGAATGATATTATTGTATACACACTCATGTTGACTATAAGCACTTTCTTCCATCTGGTGCAGGGGTGATCCTTCAGATTCCTCCTAGAACAGGATGAGCTTTGCCTCTCACTGCTGTGGCCTCTCCCGTTGCGGAGCACAGGCTCCGGATGCGCAGGCTCAACAGCCATGGCCCATGGGCCCAGCCGCTCCGCGGCATGTGGGATCCTCCCGGACCAGGGCACGAACCTGCGTCCCCTGCATCGGCAGGTGGACTCCCAACCACTGCGCCACCAGGGAAGCCCTGGGCTGCAGTTTTAATTCCACCATGTTCTCTGTGGTTGGCCCAGTCCCCAGTCTCCTGGGACACCGACTTTTTTATTTTATCGTTTGAACTGGGAGGCATTTGGCTTCAATTTCAGGTATTTTTGGTGCATCTTTGGATTCAGCTCTGGCAGAGCCCCAGAATCCAATCACCATAAGAATGTTTGGGATTATGCTGTTTCCTTCTACTTACCATCCTCTACCCTATTGCTGTTTTCTTGGCAAAACTCACAGGAGGAAATTTCTGGGCCAAGTGTCCTTGTGTTTGGTGCTCTTCCAGACTCCAATCTGTACCACAAACCCACTCTGTTTTCCAAGATCTGGCTGATTTCCCCTTATCTTTGCAAAGTCTCTCCATCTATGGCAGCATTGCTCTTACCCAGACCAGGTTATGGAAGCTGCCTCAGTTTCCTGTTCACCTATGAAAGTCTCAGTCCTCTTGGGAATTTAGTTCATCAAGGCTTCCTTGTGTTCACTTTTTGCTAGCTTCATAGAAACATATAATTTCAATTTTGTTTGTTTGTTTTCCTTCTTCTTATCACAGGAATAGAGTCTTTTGAGACCTGGAAACCTTGGCTGCAAGCAGAGGTCAAATCTGGTTTCTACTGGGTGTGCTGAACTGTAGAATGAATGCTCTCAACCGCTCTGTTTTACTGTTATTTGAGTCCTGCCCTCATAAGGCTCTGGTGAGGATTAAATGAGCTGATGCACGTACACCCTCAGCCCCATGACTGGCAGGCAGGCAGCGCTCAACAACCAATAGCTATAGTGATGATTACTAAGCACGGTGGCCTTGGGCAGGGCAGATGCTGGGATGTTCCTGAGACTTGCTTTTAACCATCAGCCAGTGTGATGAATCAGGGTAAGGCAATATTATTCTGAAGGACACTGCTAAAAATGTGACACCTGATGGTTTTTCCAAGCAAGTACTTATTGAGGGCCTACTATGTGCTGGGCACGCTCCCAAGTCCTCATAAACACGGGCTTGTTTCATCCTCATAGAAAGTCTAAGAGGAGGGTTTTACTCTCCCCACTACACAGAGATGAGGAGACAAAGGAGAGAGGAAATGCATATACGGAAATTTTACTCAAAGTCCTGTATGAACTTGACTTTTTGTCTTATACATTTTCAAAACACAGTAATATTTAAACTGACACATTCTTTCACTGAGATAGTTATTAAACCTCTGACCTTCACAAGTGCAGGTCTGGTGTTATAGATTGTATGCTTGTGTCCCCCAAAATTCAGATGTCAAAGTCTAACCCCCAATGTGATGGTATTAGAAGGTGTGTGTGTGGGCCTTTGGGAGGTGATTAGGTCATGAGGGTGGAGTGCTCACCAATGGGATTAATGCCCTTATACAAGAGGCCCCAGAGAGCTCCCTCACCCTGTTTCTGCCATGTGAGGACACAGGGAGAGGGTGGCCATCTGTAACCCATAAGAGGGCCCTCACCAGAACTGACCATGCTGGCGCCCTGATCTCGGCTTCCAGCCTCCAGAACTGTGAGAAATAAATGTCTGTTGTTTGTAAGCCAGCAGTCTACAGCATTTTGTTATAGCAGACTGAAAGGATTAAGACATCTGGGTCAAAGTCCAACATCCTGCAAGAGGAATAAAGGATTTCCCGTCACACTGGCCTCTGTGACATTCCCTCGACGTCAGGGAGCAGCCACTTGGTGGGTGTCCCTGGGAACAGCTATCCATCCCTCCCACTGCCCACACCTGCAGTGGAGTGTTGAACCCCTCCTACAGGGGCCTCGGGGACCCTTTCCTTAGGGTGGTGTTTGGATGGATGTGACGGGAAGCCCACAGTGGCGTGGCTGGACCAAACAAGGGTGTGTTCTTGTCACTTACACACAGTCGGAGTGGGATGTCCAGGCCCGGCCGACTCAGAAAGGCACCACAGCTCCGAGACATTTACCTCCTGCTCACCATCCTTAGCCGGCTGATGCACTCCTGGGCGGAGGGGGTTACGTGCGTGGTGTGGATGCAACAGGGCGAGCCTCAGCGAAGGAAACCCCGCCCCCGCAAGCTGCTTCCAGCTGAGTCGCTGCGAGCTGCACACTGAGCTGGGGAGGAACAGCTGGAGCTGCCAGAGGTCCCAGCCCTCCCGGGACTCCCTCGGGGGAAGCGAGCGCCTCGCGTGCTTCCCTGGGCCCAGCCCTGGGCATCCGCTCTGCGCTGCACCCACACCGGCTGGTGCGGAATGAGGAAGGACCGCAGAGCCCGGAGGAACGTTGCTGCCTCTCAAGTCTCGTCTTCCTGCACCTCGAGCAGGACAGAGATTTGCTGCCCCAGTGTCAGCCCGTAAAGCTGCTACCAGCCAGACTCAAAACCCCGGCCAGTGGCAGCTCGGGAATGTCCTCCACGTGCTGGAGGCACGTGGCCCTCCCGGAAGGCCTGATGGCAGGGTGGACGCCCACCTGTCCCCACCGCCAGAGGCTGGACCTTCGTTAAGGCTTGGTTCACAGTTGCTCCAGCACAGTGTGCCGGTTGTGGCTCCAGGCTCGGCCTCAAGACCCAGGAGATCTCAAGTTCCCAGGGTGGGTGGGCAGCCGCCTCCCTCTTCAGCAAGTCTGAGCGCCTGGCCCCAGGGGCGGGGACCGCAGCTACCGGACGACTGGGGTTTTGTTCATTCATTGGGTCAGCGAGAGGCGGCCCCGACGGTGTTTCACGGGCGCTAAAATAAAGGCGCTTCACTGCCGCCTGCTGGAGAAGCGTCGAATTAAGTAGACAACCTGGGGACCATCCGACTGTGAACGGCGCCCCCTGGAAGTGTGCAGCTGCGGCCGCCTAGGTGGGCTGTACCTCTCGGCTGAGCCTGGAGTGAGGGCGGAGGACATAAAGGTGAGTGATATCCCTACCCCCCACCCCCGGCCGCTCCCCATTCCTGATCCTGAGAAGCTCCTGGTCTGAGGGCAGACGCATAAAAATAAACCGCGATACCATAGTGAAGGATGCACAACACGCTGCGGGCGCCCTGCATCACTCTTCCGCCCAGCCCAGCCCCGCGCCTTCTCTGGGTGGCCGTGCACAGCTCCCTATGGGAGCTGGGTTCAGGCCTGACTCAGTCCTCTGGCCCCCGAGGCTGGTCCACACCACAGCCCAGCCCCCCAGACCTCTCTGGTGGCCACGGCTCAGTGAGCTCTCCGAGACCCGGCATCTCCGCCACGCCCGGTCCCCTGCGTGCCCTCATCCTGGAGACGCCCGTCCATCTCAAACCCGGACACTTGCCGGAGCTGCTCCTCCTTACTCACTTGCCCTGCCAGGCCTCGCCAGCAGCTGTTTCTGCGGCCAACTCCAGGAGCTGGGTAATCCACACTTGTTTCTTGGCACCTGCAGCTGTCACCTGCCCTCTCTTGCTCTTCCAGGTGTGGTCCTGGGGCCGTAGCACCCTGGGAGCTTGTTAGAAAAGTAGGATCTCATCCCAGACAGACTGGATGCGAATCAGCTTTTAATCAAGGCCACACCCCCCCCCCCCCCCCCCCCCCCCCCCCCCCCCCAGTGGCATGTTCATTTCAGGTTGAGAAGCTGCTCTTAGCCTTGCCTCATGGTTCCAGGAACCTGTGAGAAGGGTGCCAGACAAACGGCCTCTCCTCCTGGGCGTTTAATGTAAACAGTTGGTCAGAGTGGGTGAGATTCTGAGACCCACTTTGCCACTGCTCACTGGGCCTCAATTATCTGCTCTTGTTAATTTTGGAGGAAGGCAGGCACTTGGAAGAGGATGTAGAGTGTAAGACTGAGAAAGAAGAAGAGAGATGCTGCCTGCTGAGTCCACTTCCGGCTCTGCCGCCTACTGCTGTGTGGCCTTGGCTGAGTGGCTTAACCTCTCTGTCCCTCTGTTTCCTCTTCTGTAAAATCAGGATAACAGAGGGCCTAACCATCTGAGTGTTACGAGGATTAAGTGAGTTAGCCCTTGTAAAATGCTTGGTAATCACTCAGTCAGTATTAATGAGGACTGTTGGCAGTTACTGAAGAACCTTGAAAGAATGTTGACATGGGTGCTTTAGGAAGATTTAGATGGAGATGGTTAGCAAACATTGGGCCGCCAAAATGTTCGTTTGGGTTTTCCGTAACATCTTACTTTTTGGCCAGCCCAATATTTACCTACTAGTTACCACAAAAATAAAGTTGATATGTATTGCATCATCATACAATTAAATTTCTAAGTCTGTTTCCTAAGAAGGGAAAAAAGCTTTCTTATAATTTTAGAAGTCTTGTTATAATTGTTGCAAGGACATCTGACCTGAAACCTTGAGACCAAAGCATTTGGAGGCAGAACCAACAGGATTTGCTGTTGACTAGATGGGAGGAGATGGTGGGAGACAAGGCAAGGAATCAAGGATGACTGTTGATTTAAGCAACCAGAGCCCTGAGCCTGGAGGGTGGGAGGCCTGCATGAGTTCTGGTTTGGACCTGGTACGTGTGCTGGACACACACGTGCAGTGGTGAAGATGCTGCATGTGCTGCTCTGTCCCCTCACATCCTGAACACCGGAGTGGCCTTTCACCTTGCATTCAGCCACACACGCTGGGTGAACACCACACCCTACCCTCAGCCATTTTTTGGATCAGTGATTTTGTTTCGTTTTATTATGAAACGTTTCAAGCACAAAACGTTTCAGGCAGAAAACTGAAAGGATTTTACAGGGGAAAACGATATAACGGGGGAGGAGAGTCAGAGCTCCCATGCAGAAAAATTCCAAGAAATATATGTAGGTACTTGCTTCTAAGGAGATGGAGCCTAACCCCCACCCCTTGAGTGTGGGCTGCTTATATCGACTGCTTCCTAAGAGGACAGAATTGAAAGAGGGAAGATGAAAGAGCAGCTTTGCATTGGAGAAACCTGACAACACTAGCTCAGCCAGGAGATCAAGGTCAGCATCGACAGGAATAGGTCCTGGTGACACTGTGCATCCTTGATATGCTGTGATGAGGATGTCTTCCTCCCCTAAACCCATAATCTCATTCGAATCACGAGGAAAACATCAGACAAATCCCACCTACGGGAGATTCTACAAAATGCCTGACCAGTGCTCCTCAAAACTGTCATCAAAAGCAGGGAAAGTCTGAGACTGCACAGTCAAGAGGAGCCCCCGGGGACATGATGACTAAATGTCATGTGCGATCCTGGATGGGGTCCCGGCAGAGAAAAAAAGACATTAGGGGAAAACGAAGGATACCTGCATAAAGTATGGACTTTAGTTGATAATAACACGTAAGTATTTGTTCATTAATTGTGACAAATGTCCCATACTAATTTAAGATGTTAATAATAACAGAGAAACCAGGTGCGGGGTATAAGGGAACTCTCTATACTATCTTTGCAATTTTTTTCTGTAAAACTAAAACGCTTCTAAAAAGTAACGTTTCTTAAAAAACACAACAACCATATACCCATCATGTAAATCCTACCCTTCACACTTTACTATCCTTATCATACTTCACATCTTTATCACACATCTGCCCTATCCTTTTTTTTTTTTTTTAAACAGCCTCGCTTGACTGCTTCTTCCTTTTTGCTCAGAACGGCACTCAGGAAGCCCGGGACCCGCGGCACCCACCTGCCACAGGATCCCTGGGTCCCTTCACATTGGTTAGGCTGGCTTTGCTTTCCGGACGCCCCATGCCCCAGGCTTGGCAGCCGCTGAAAACAAGAGAGCTCTACTGCCACCTAGTGGATCTTTAAAGGTAAAGCGTTGAGTGCAGGAAAACGGGAAGGAGGCCCAGAGTTGATTCCACCCTAGTCCCTTCCACACTGATCCCCATCTCAATTCTAATTTAGACCCGGACATTTCCTAACTCTGGCCCCGATTCCCAACTGTGCAATCATTTTGTAGGGTTATACTATACTTTACTAAAAAAAGAAAAAAACTCTTTTGGAAGCGGGCAGAGCATGAGGGGATTGGGAATTTCCCTTTTGCTAGCAGTTTTGACGCTTGGCGACCGAGGGAGGGTCCCCGGGCAGCGCGCGGACACCGGCCTTCCGTGCACGCGCTGCACCCTATCGCCGCAGCGCGGACCGGAGCCGAGGTCCGGTGTGCGGCCCCCGCCCGACGGCCACGCGGGGACCCGGGCTGCGCCATCCCCCGAGGGTCACTGTGGGGCCTCGTGCAAGCGCGGGACCGCGCGGCCCGCGAAGCAACAGCCGGCGCCCCGGAAGGCGTGAACTCCGGGAGGCGGCAGTGCCCGCGAGAAGGTGTAAGTCTCTGGTCGCGTTAACCGTCTGGGGCTAAGTGCCCGGCGGCTGCGAGGGACCGGAAGAGCGCGCTGGCGCCGGAAGCGGGGTCGCCGCTCGGCGGGAGGGAGCACCTTGAGACTGTGGTGGGGAGTCTCACCTCGTCCTTCGTGCCTTCACCTCTCTGGCGGGAGGGTCGTGAGGTGTGGGGAGGACACAGGAGTGGCCGGTGCCCCGCCTCGGGGCCTCTGCGGGGCGCGCTGGGCGCGGGGACTCCCGCTACCAGAACAAGCGCGTGAGCGCGGCCGCCCTCCTCGCGCCTTCGCCACCACGGTCTGTTTGACCGTCACAGTTGAAGGGAGAAGCCGGGTAACTTCAGCTGCGGGCGTGGGGACGGGGGGCGGGGCGGGGGCTGCAGGAGGAAGCGGAACTCGCGTGAGAGCCCGAATCCAGGCCTCGGTGTGGACTCTCCTTCCGCGCGAAGCGCGGCTCCCCGCTCACCCTCAGGAGCGGCAGCGTCGCCTGGTCCCGTCGTCTTTGGAGAAGCGCGACAGACACGTGGTTTGCACTACCTATAAGAGATTATAACAAGCAAAACGCTGTTATTCAGATTTCAGATGAGTGCTTTTGGCAAGAACACGTCGGGGAGGATGAAGACCCCATCCGCTGACAAAGGTTACACTAAACCTCGAGGGCAGGGTTGTGTGCCACGTCTTGGCAGGTGGCCTGGAGGACGGACCTCCTTGCAGGTGCCGTTTAACACTGTGCTTCCTTCCATAGTTCTTTCAACCTTCATTATAGTTTCACTCAAGGGACTTCGCCAGTGGTCCCAGGGTAGAGAATCCACCTTCCAATGCAGGGGACTCGGGTTCAATCCCTGGTGGGGGAACTAAGGTCCCACGTGCTCCCACGTGCTGCTAGGCAGCTAAGCCCACGCAGGGCCACTACTGAGCTCCCGCACCTCAAGGCAGCAACTAAGATCCAACACAGCACCCCCCCCCCCCCGCAAAAAAAAGAAAATATAATTTCACTCAAGTAATTTATAAAGAGTCCTGCCAAGTACTCACTTTTATCTTAGCGTATTAATAATCACAGAACCAGCAACAGGATCTACTCCCCAAATGCTACGGTCTAAGAAGCAACGCTTGTATAAGGCTTAATAATACTTAACTGTGAAAGGAAAGGCCAGGGAGCTATGACCTAAATGAAAACCACATTTTTGACAACAAAAATAAAACCTCGAAGGGGAAAAAAAAGACTTAGAGGCTTGTGTATTAACTGTTCCCGGGTACAGTTTGTGACAAACTTTGTGCTACTGTGTCTCCTGATGGTGGTGTTCACAGTGACACAAATGAATTTATCTATGACATCATAAAACCAAAAAACCGACAATGCTGTTTCTCCAAAATTTTATTTTAATTTAAATTACAGGGCCAGCCAGATAATCTGATAAGAAATTTACTTTTCCTCAAGAGAAAGGAAATGCTTCCATGGCATTGTTAACAATTGTATACATCTCCACCTTTTTTAAGGGTTAAAAAAATCACACATTGAGTAACTGACTTATGTAAAATGAAACCTTTATAACACAAAAAGAAACCACTTCCAGTATAATAGTTTTGGTAATATGAATATATTAGATGATCATAACTTCAAATGCAACTTTTCAACTTTGAATGTTTTCACATTTTAACAACAAAAACCCCAAAGTCTTAACTATCCCCAGATTCCAATGCAATAGTAATACATCAGTGTTTTCTTTGACACACTGCACCCCTGTCTTCCACACAAAGGCTCTAGTGCTATGACAGCATTGCCAAAGTGGAAGCTGTTGTTTCAAGTTCTAAGAACCAGCTTGGCAAGGAAACCTTTCTTCCACTTGGTGTAATTAATGTTTGCACACGGAATCCGGATACCCAGCACTGGACCACAAGAACCAGAATGATGCATTGCAGCCAAGTCTGCCTTCCTAAACATCTTGGATATTTTCATTTCAAGGAGCTTGGATTGCTTTCTCTAGTTCCGATAGAAAAACATGAATTATTTTACACAGATTTTGGTAAAGACAGCCTCAGGAAAACCAATTATAAGTGTAGACTGCCATTTCAATTAAACAGAATAAAATATATCTATGTTTTCTGGAGCTGTTTTCCTAACTGGTGCTCCTAGAAGGAGATCTTAAAGCCGCTGAAACATCAATTGGGAGTCTCACTTTACTGGCTGATAAATAATTCAATTAGTAAGAGAGGCTAGCAAAGAATAATTATATAAATTTCTTAATCAGCTACAGCCATGCTGAATTCGAACTGACAAACTCTGATTTGTAAGTTGTTAGTTGTGATCTTCATATCACTAAGATGAACAGATACCATTCTAATAACTTTACATAGATATATTCTAGGAGACGTTGTTCTGCCGTGGTCACAGTAACAAAAATGTGGTGCAAAATCAGTTACTTTATAAATACTGATAATTTGCAGCATTAAGGAACAGGACATTAAAAAAAATAAATTTCCCCATAGGACACCTATGACTAGGAACTCTTCTTTTCCTAAGAGAAGCCAAAGTTTTAATTATTCAGTTTCACAACTATTGTACTGGATTACTTTAAGAAAGAAAAGGTGCTCTACAGAGGTCTCCCACACACACAAAGAATCGGCGTTAATTTAGCATAATCGGTATCATTCATGGATCTGGAGAACTCATGACTCATTTTAAATGAGTAAGGCCAATATTATGCAGGAAAGTGTAGCTGACTGAGTTCCAGATCTGTATTGTAGCCTACTGATGGCACCCCATTGGATAACTGAATACAAAGGACTGGTTTACTTTTTCTTTTAATGCTGTGATACTTAAATCAGCATTTTCAGGTGATCTGAAGTATTTCAATTACATATTATGAGCATTCATTTTTTGCAAAAACTCAATATTAGGTAATAGTTACATACTAATACAATAACATTCCTCTGCTGTACAAATTAAATCATTTAAAAGAAATGAGCACTCTAAGAATTATATACAAAAGGAAACTGTAAGCATTGTTGAAATGAAATGCGAGGTGTCGTTGCTAGCTCTACTGTTTTAAAATACCTTCAAAAAGTAAAATTAACAAATACCCTTCAACATATCCAGGTTTACAAGTCTCAAGAAAATCAAATGTCAAAAAATTCTAGAAAGCTGTGAAAAGCATATATACATTTTCCTTATGACCTTACGAAGCTTCACAATTTTGAGAAGCTGCTAAGTTTCAGTATCAATTTATTCGTGTGTCAACTTTATCCACCCAAGAAGCTCACATCTTGGATATAGTTCCCCTATGATTTCAAATAAAGCTCTGCACAGTCTTCCATTAGTGAAGGCATATAATCTTACCAAGAATCCACACCCAGATCTTTAACAAAGATAAATGCAAACAAGCAGGTCTGCTCTGATAATATCAGTGCCCTCTTCCCCTAACACACACTATCATCTATGCATTTGCCTTCATGAACCTAGCCATGTTCAGAACTTCTACAGCAAACGGAGTCTTTGAATTCTGAAATGACACAAAGATCAAGAAAAAGTCCACGTGTGCTCTAGTGTGCAAGAAAGCAGCAGCTACGTTCTCCAACTTGGACTAAAAAAAACAAACAAGGTAAAATGAAAACCGTTCACTTAACAGCAGATTAGCAGTAATGTTCCTCATGAATTGATAACAGTGCCTGATGCTGAATAGCTAACAGCAAATGCTGAATTTGGATTTAATATTTTAGATGTTTACAGGAAATTAGGCTTCTTGCTGAGCTGGTCTCTTCAAATCCCTGATCTGTTTAACTAAATAGGTCTTCTCATCGTTAAACTGTTCATCCTCGGTCCTGTCATTCTGGAACTTGCTGAGGAACTCTATAAGTTTGGTCTGGTTCTTGAGGAGGATGTCTAGGATGGGCTGCGTCTTGTTAGGATTGGCTACAAACACCTGCACAGAGAAAAATCAACATCAGCCAAAGGGAAAGAACAAGACACGGGGACATGTATGCCGCAGTTAGCAGAGCACATGCTATACACATCCAATGCTTCCCTGGGGCCTGTGGTGAAGCCAGGATTATTAATTCAGAGGTGTTCGCTTTGGAAGACCTTATTTACAATTTAAAAAAGGGGGAGAATTACATGTTTTAGCACAAAAAGGACTGACATATTCACTCATGCTCTGAAACTCAGCAGTTGGTATTAAATATAGACTTTGACTGTAGAATAAAATGAGCAGGAGTTATTTCTGGGCAGAGGAGGTCAGAATGGATTTTAAGAACAAAAAGCTCCGTGGAAAGCATTAAGAAATGGATTACCCTTTACGTGATGATTAATAATCTTCTACGCCAAAGATAAACGACACCCCTCTACAAATAAACTTTTCTTGTTCCCAAATGCGAATGGTATATACCCTGTTTCTGGGTCTGTTTTTGTTTAAATGTTGTACCACACAACTATGAAAATTGACTGAACTGCGCTGTGTCACTGAGATTACCAAAATGAACCTAATAAAACTTCAGTATTTTGTAAATGAAATGGGATGAACAACTAGTGTTTATGCTTTTAGTACTCTACCTTAAAAACGTGGAAGGCCTCAAACTGGATGTTACGGCTTTTGTCTCGTAGAAGGTTCATCATTAACTTGAGGTTCTCAGGTTTACTGATGTATTTTGTCATAATTGTGAAGTTGTGTCTGTCTAATAGTAGCTCACCGAGAAGCTGAGAAGACAAACAATTACTCTTCCATTATCATTTAAGATTTGAAGTAAAACCAAAGTTTTAAAAACAATTCATTAAATTATCATCATTATTAAGCACAGAATATTAGTAGGCACTCAAAAGACTGATGAACTGAACTGAATTATGACCTAAAAGCTAACGAGCGCCTCCTATTTGTTACTTGAACACCTACCTCTTCTTCTGGGGTTTAAACCTATGGTGAGTCTGACACTGCTCTCTGAAGAGGACATTCAAGTCACATTTGGCCCAGAATCTGAGACTGTCAGAACCTAGTCTTTAAATATGCATTTGTGTTATCTCAGTAAAAAGAAACTGGTCAGACGATAAGTTACTGAATAACTATATACCTTAGCTTAATTTAAAAATAATTTTACTATTTCTTATTTTATTTATCTGAACTTTACAGGACAAAGGGTTTCATGTACAAAGTTTTCCACATACTTACCCCTAAACACACCAAACTTATCATTTTATCTTATCTGATTCAGAAAGGTTTATAAAAACAAATACTTTTCTGTTCCTTCTTAAGCAAGGTATCCTGAAGATACTCTAAGCTTTTCTTAGTGACTCCTCAACATTACTAAAAATGACATTAATTAAGCTAAAAAAAAGTTCATGCCTTCAGCTAAGTCTGTGCTTCCTGAGTTCTACGGAGTTGACTATACCGTATCAGCCCTTAATTTTAAAATTGTCCCTGCTTGTTCTAGATTTCTCTTTTTCTGAAGCCAGCAGTCACCTCTTCATGCTGTCAGTGTGCCAACTTCTAGTCAAGGACTAGTGTGCAGGTGGTATAACCTGCCTGGGGACAGGGACCAAGCTGTGGTCCTTGTGGACACAGGCAGAAGCAGAGCAGTGGAGAGCCTGGCCCCTGGCACCAGCCTGCCTGGGTTCCAGTCCTGACTCCCTGCTCCCTGTGAGTTCTCTAACCTTGAGAATGTTATTTAACTTCTCTGTGCCTCAGTTTTATCATCTGTACAGTGGGAGTGGATAATGGACCTATATCTTATGAGAGTATAGTGAGAAATAAAAGCATGAATACATGAAAAGCACATTGGACCCGAGTCTAATAAGAGACATGGAGTGAGGTCTAAGGGAAGGAAAATGCATGGATAGAGCTACTTTGCCATGGTTTACTTGCTGTTATTAATTCCTTTCTGGGTTCCTGGCTACGCTCTAGATACCTGAAGTTTCCAGATAACTGATCTCTAGATAAATAACATGTCATCATAGTAAATCAAAAATAACCTGATGTGCAGGAAAACAAATCTATTCTACTTAGGATTTATAAAGAATTTAGAGGAAGAATTCAAAAGCTCACATAGGTTTCACATCAAATCTGAATCACAAAATATACAACTTTCAAAGTAAGAAGCCCAGTATTTACTCTTACGGAGGCTCAAAAGGTAGTATTAAGTATGTATAGACTTATTGGGTGTTAATTTTCTGTCACAGAAACCAAATAAATACTGAAAATGACTCATTTCAATGTGATTATTTAGAGAAGGATGACCAGTAATTTAAAGAATTTCTTTGGACATAAAAATAAAAAATTGGGGGAATTACTTGGCAGTCCAGTGGTTAGGACTCCACGCTCTCACTGCCGAGGGCCAGGGTTCATTCCCTGGTCTTAGAACTAAGATCCCATAAGCCATGCAGCGGGGCCAAAAATAAACAAGCAAAAACAAACAAACAAATAAATAAATTGAAGCTTGGTACAGGGAATACAAATTTGCTGGTAAAATAAATATAGGGATAAATAAATGCCAATGTGGCAGCAAAAAGGAGTACAAATTAAAATACATTTTTAGAGTACCACTGGTCCTCAAAATTTCTCCATGTGTTCATGAGAAACTGTAGGAATGAAAGACTTGCTTCATATCCATTCCTTCGCTAGCCATACAGTGTCTCTGGGGCAACGATTCAAATCTGCTGTTGCAGCCGAAACAGCCACAGACAATATGTAAATAAAAGAATGCATCTGTGTTCCAATAAAACTTTATTTACAAAAATACACAGTGGGCTGGATTTGGTAGTTTGCCAAACCCTGTTCTAGAGTTTTAAATATTTAAGTTTCAAATGGAATTGTCCACATCCTATTTTGATACAAAGCAGCCAAACTCGTCTACGGTTCACAGTGTCACTGCTCACGGCCACCCCTCTCCCCTCACACAGCAAGCTTGTGCCATCTGGGCAGCATTCTGGGGAACAAAACACCTGCAGCGCCTTCAATTTGGTGATACGATTCTAAGTTTTAACAATAGGCTCCCAAATCTAAAATAGCTCATTACTAAATGATTAAATCCTCTTCAAAATTCTGTATGTTCCATTTTGGTATCTCTAACACATGAGGAGGTGAGCAGGGGCAGCTGCCCCGCAGGAACCACTGCTGAACCCAGCCTGCTCCTTTCCACAAAAATCTTGACCATGGGCAAGTCTATTTTCCCTGTAAAGGTCTAGAACCCATAGCACCATATCTCCCTTTCCCCAAACACACATTTCAAATAAGGGGTGGAGAGAAATGAATTACTTCAATAATTTGTCATACCTTGAGTGACTGTCTTTTTGTCACATAATTTTCTGAATGAAGTAACTTCTCATATTCACTGAAGAACTAAAAGACAAGAAAACACGTATCAGAGTTATTTTTTTAAAGACCAGTAATAACATTAAAAAGCTTGAGTACAAACTTCTAACAGCACAAAGGCCAATCGCTGCCCAAGCTCAGCCCCTCCTGTCTGCTTCACACCCAACCTCAAGGTGATACCCACTGGTTACCTCCACGAAGAAGGCTCCTGGCCCCCTCCCAGCTCTAGCCAGGTGCGCATATAGCTTAAATCTGGTCCTCTTCTGTCCAAAGTCCATATGCACACAACATAACTCCCGTTCCCCCCACTGTTTTCTCACTGTTGAGTCAGCTCTCATTTCCTGGTGTTAGATTAGAAAATTCCTATTTTTTACAACTCAACTAGTCCAAAGCACAAGCACAAAGAGAAAAGTTGCCTGTTCTTTCAAAGCAAGAAGAGAAAATAATTAAAAATAGGAGAGAGAAGAAATTCAGCACTTTTAAATAGGCAGGTGTCCCACAGAAGGTAGGACTTGAGCTCAAACTTGACTAATGGGAGAGATTTTGTTCAGAAATGGGGAGGAGAAGAGATACTCTTGGGGAATAGAAAGGGAAGAACACAGCATGAGCGAAGACCTGGAAAATGCAAAATGATACAGATTTTAAGAGCTGACGAATGTCCACTAGATTTACAAAATGGTGCTCCCTAACAAGAACAGTGTCCCTGGAATGGTAAGGAGCAGAAGCAGAGGAAAGCAGGGAGGTGGGAAACAGAAGTGAAGGGCACACAAGGGCTAGGGCCACACTTCCCAAAAGTTAGAAGAGAAGGCCACTTAGCTGTTTGTTTTAACTACAGACAGGTTTTAAAAGTTCCAAAGTTTTGCAGTACTAGTATGACTCTGCTGGGTATCAGTGCTTTACTGAGACCTTTCCTTGGTTGTGGTGGGTGGTAGAGGATGCCTGCTTTGTAATTTGTCCATGCTAAAACCGTTTCTACCTTTGCTTTATGATGGGTTCTCATCAGCCATTCGTCTGTGGTTTAGAGCAGGGGTTGGCAAACTACAGCTCATGGGCCAAATCCAACCCACCGTCTGTTTTTATACAAGTTTTATTGGAACGCAGCCATGCTCACTTGTGTATGGTAAACAAATTCAGTTTATGAACTCTTTATGGCTGCTTTTGCAGTAGAACAGACAGGAGAGCTGACAGAGACTGCATGGCTATGAAACCTCAAATATTTACTATCTGGGTGGCCCTTTAGAGAAAATGTTTTCCAGCCCTTGGTTTAAAGCTAACCAGAACTGCCTATGCATTCATTCTGTTGCTTATCTCTAGGCAGAGGTGGGATGGCCATCTATTTAGTATGCAAGCAACTAAAACTCTTCTCTTCAGAGATGGCTGTTAACCCTACCTTCTCTCAAATGATCGTCAAGCCAATGATCAAACAATTGGGTCTGCCTTTAATCAATAATGCAGAAACAGGAACACCTCAAGTTCTCGACAGAAAATGCAAGTTAAGATTTTCTGCTGCATAATTTTTAGGGTAAGCTTGGTTGCAAGAAATTATTCTCAAGGAGAACTGCCTGGTTAGATTTTATCCCTGGGCCAGCAATAAAGGACTAGGAGAGACAGAGCTGACGTCAGGCACTGTTTGGGCCCTCAAAGATTTGCTCTCCGTGAGCGCCATTCTATTTACTGCAGAGGCACGCTTGGTGACTGCGTCCACTACATGACACTGTAATTCAATTCCCGTCTAAGAATGTCGATGGAAGAAATTTGTTCCAGGTCCCAGTGCTAGAAAAGGCTGTTTCTTTTGAACAAGCTTTACAGATACTGTGAGCTTTTCCTTGGTTTTGTTTCCCTCTATGCTTTAATTATTAGAAAGCTCAGAGTCAAGTGTACAGATTCTAGAGCATGTGTCTTTGCCCAGTAACTCCACCTCGGCTTAGTTTAAATTGCCTGCACCTCCCCACTTTCCTTCTCCTCCTTGGATCTGACTGCACTGCATGCACATTTTTGTCAGCTGCTGCACATAAATTGGCTAAAATCCTGTTAACCAATGTCACCCATTAATAACATACAGGAAAATATTTTATCACAAAATTAAAGCGACATCATTGCCGGTAGCAAATTTCTGGGAAATTAGTTTTTATCTTTGGTAGGTTTTAAATTAAGATACTCATATGTTTAATTAAAAAAAAAAACCCTTGAGACCATGTGGTAATAGAAATAATAATGCTAATGTTTATTAAATGCCTACTGTGCTCCAGGCACTGTGTCTTGCATTTGACACACACATTCTTATCTAATCCTCACAGCAACCCAGTAGTAAGAAGGTGCTATTATGAGCCTTCTTTTAGAGCTGAAGATCCTAAAGGCACAGAGGGTGAATGAAGGCTGCTGCCCAAGAGCTAGAAGCACACGGTGGAGCTGGGACTCGAAGCCAAACTCCACGCAGTCTGGTGCCAAAGCCCACGCTTCTAACTACTGTAAAAGGCACCAACAAAACGACTGTGCTTCCGATTTAAACCAACAAATGCACAGGAAAAAAAAACACACCCACATCCCAATGTACACGGGCAGAAAAAAAAAAAAAGACCAGCTATGTTTAAGCCATTGATGAGGCTATTTATGAGGGAATTACTATGTACTCAGCACTGTGTTATGATGTTACTGGGAGTGGGAGGGAAAGACGGGAAAAGGAACACAAGAGAATTAGAAAGCATAGGTTTTGCCTCCAAGAATCTTCTAATTTAGTTCAATGGCACAGTGAACAATGAAGTATTAATAATACCTAGGATTTTAAAAATTCAAACAACTAGTGGAAGAATGCAAACCTAAGCCAAATGTTGGGGGAGAGAGAGAAATTTTAAGTGGATTGTTACTATCATAACTTCTCCAGGAGCACCTATGAGATCTTGGACAATGCCTACATTAAACTAGTACGGCATAAGGAAGTGCTCATGGGAATTGTGGAGAGCAGAGCTGACACATGGTGGGAGAGAACACATGACGCTACTGCTGTGATGATCAAGGGCAACCAGGTTATCAGAGCACCCAGCACTATTCACAAACCTCTGGGGGTTCTACTACTAGCTCAATCTGGAGGGGGCCTTAAGGCTGGGCTAATCCAATGTCTTCATTTTACAAATACGGACAGACTTCTGAGTCCCCCAGCGGGCCTTGGTCTTGGTCACAAGGAGTCAGCAGCAGAGCAAGGGCAGAACTGGCTGCTGCGTCCTCTAGGCTAGAGTTCTGCCCATCTACCTGCTGCTGTGCCCCTTTCTCTCTATTTGTAAGCAGCAGGAATGTGAGCAACTAACGGAAAGTAAGGGGAAGATAAGAAGTCAGACGGTAATTTTCTTTTTATCTTAACTGTATATTATCATTCAGCAGCAAAGTGCTTTATTTTCCTCTTCTAAAGCGAGAAAAGATGCAAAGTGCAGTGTGTCGTCAAAAAGATAAAATTCTGTTCTGACCACGTAACGCTCTATACCTTGTTTTAGTAGAGAAATGACTACAGCATCAATTAAAAACATTGTATTTCCAAAATAAATACTCTGGTACAAAATCTAATTAAAATCTTTCATTTCTGGTAACAAAACTTACAATGTGCTATTTTAAAATAGTGTTTCATGTACTTACTCTATCATAATGTTGTTCCAAAAATTCTGCGCTGAGCAATTTATGTCTTGTAAGTAAATCCTAGGAAAAGAAAATACACTTTTTACAGTTGTTTGGCATTCAAGTTCTTTTAGAAAAGAGAATTCTAAACATTCCACGCCATTTTACCTGATAAAAACTGTTGTTAAAAATTACTATACTTAAAAACACTTGAGCATGAATTGTACTGAAAATGTTGATTCTATGTAAGAGCAAATAAAATCATTAATAATCAAATTGTGATTGTAATGATTGTCACAGGTCTACAGCTCTTAGAAGGAAAAATTAAAAAGAAAATTTATAAGGCAATGGAGATAAAAACTCAAAGAAAGGGAATCAAGAATTGAAATGAAATAAAAGTAAACGGTTGTGATAAAACGTCAAATAGTATACTGCTCCTGGTGGCGAAAGAGGACATTTCTTTTATTAGAAAAAGTACTGGAGGTTCCATCTTCTTCCTCCTAAATTGAGTTACATTCAGTTTCATACTGAATGCAATCTTTTTTCAGAGGTAGAATGTTTTTTAAAAGCCCCATCATATTATAAACATTAGCTCCTAAGTAAGCAGACTAATGCTGCAAACATGTAGCACCAGAAGTTAGTATGACCTAGAGTCCAATTGTGCACCCCTATGAAATCGAGCTTATGCCTCACCCCATGAATTTCCCTGGAAACAACTCAAGGATCATTCATTCAGAAAACACCTACTATGTGCCAGATAAAGTTCTAGGTGCTGGGGCTACAAAGACAAAAAGATATGGTCCTTGCCTTCAAGGACATAGAAGTTAGCAATGAATTAGGCTTGGTCTCACAAGGTGGGAACAAGAATGGAAACACGTGACAGCAGGAACAGCCAATTCATCTTCGGTGAATTAATGAATTAAATTCCTTTACAGCTGCCCACTGGAGAGGTCACTGCCAATAATCCCTTTTCTGCAAACCAACTTTCCTTTAACTTGTTTTCTTTGCTGTGTATGTTTGACTTACCCAGGTTACAATGAACTAGTGTTTCCTGAAGTATGTCCTGAGAAGTGCTCTAAGGAATGCTCCATGGTCAACGAATGAGGAAAGAGCTACAGCTCTGGTACCCTCGTGGGGATCCATCAGGTTTCAAGAGATTTTGCAGGGAGCTCTTTTGCTGCCTGCTTGTTAGCACCCTTCCCTGAAAGGCCTCCTTTGCATAGGCTTTCCCCTGGCCTAGTTACTTCCAACCTTTGGACCTCGACTCAAATATCGCCTCCACGGGGGACCCTTCCTGACTGGTCACTGGCACCAAAGCATGGTCACAGTTATGACTTGACATCTGTGGGATTATTTTATTAATGTCTCTCTCATGATAGGCTGTAAAGTCTATACATACAAGGGTCATGTCTATAAAGTCTATACATACAAGGGTCATGTCTATTTTTACTAACCTCTGAATCCCCAGCACCTATGCAGTATCCAGCACATAGTAAGAGCTTAATATTTAATAAATAAATGAATGAACCAACAGAATCAGGGAACATGTTTGGGAAAACAGCACATTAAGCAATCTTCAAAGTATGCTTTTAAGAAGGCTTCTAACTCTACCCCAAAGATTTACAGGTGTTCAAACTGCTGGATGGGGTATGTGTCCTATGCCCATGGAAGGTCTACCCAATTTTTCCTAAATCCCCCTTGGGGATTAAACAGGCAAAATTAGAAAACCTGGAGTTTGAGTACCTTCAAGCATCTGGAAAGAAATGCTGAGGCTTCCCCACATGGGAAGGAGGAGATGGCAGGGCTAGAAGAATTTATATTATCTATTGGTCCATGGGGTCAGATGTGAGGGAGACAGGAACATGAGAACCTTATGGGAATGTATCAAGCATGCTTGTTAAAGAGTGTGTCCCGCCTCTAACACGCTACTGTGTGGTCTATGACGGTCTCCCCTGAGTTAGGAGCCTCAAGGGCAGGCGTTTGTCTGGACAGATCACTGCTGAACTGGGAATTCCCTGGCAGTCCAGTGGTTAGGACTCTGCACTTCCACTGCAGGGGGCCCCGGTCAGGGAACTAAGATCCCACAAGCCGTGCAGTGTGGCCAAAAAAAAAAAAAAAAAAAGAGATCACTGCTGAACCTCAGGACCTAAAGACACGAGCAGGCACTCAGAGACTTGTGGAATGAACTGAATGAACAATGAAAAAGTGAATTTAAGGACTGCTGTGGCTAGATCCATGCAAGACTGAGTGTCACGTCTACTTTTTGTGGCTGGGTCTTTCTGAAGGCCACTGTGAGGAAGTACAGAGCCAGGAGCCAGGTGCTCACCACTCTGTCATGATATGACGAAAGAGAATGCCAAAGGAGGGGGTCTCAGAGACAACGGCTCTCCACTGGGGTTGGTTTCTTAGGAACAGGTAGGTAGAAAGTATTACTCTGAAAAGCAAAGATCCTAAATATGCTGCGCCAGAGTTTTTTCTTTAGGTCTGAGTAAGGCGACTATTTACCTTGAAAGCTGTACCTCCAGCAGCAGCAAGAGGCTCACAGTTGGGCCACACATGACAAGGGGGAACCTCAAACATCTCCCCATCAGAGATTCTACTTGTTATCATCTGGTTTAAAGAGACCAGGAAGCTCAGGAAACCAGTGCCAATCTAGGAATCACTTCTCCATGGCCTTGGGGTAGGGACACTGGAAAGGGGTGCTGAGGCTGCTAAAGCAGCCCTCCTTTAAGGAGAGTAAAACATTGGCAGGGAAGGAACCACTGCCGGGAGCCGGTAAAAAGGCTGATACTAAGCTGGGAAAAGAGGAAGTGGGGACTTGCCAGAGCCTCTGTCTCCTGAGAGGTGGGAGAAGACCTTACCCTTGGAACTAGAGCCGAGAGCTCTGGAGAGCTCAAACCAGGCTGGGGTGGGGGTTGGGGGGGCGCAGAAACCGACAGATCAGAAAACGAAGGCAAGTGGTCATGCAGCCAGCATCTGGTAAGCGACCTGCAGAGTGGACAGGGTGCACGCGGTCCCAGATCAGCAGAGCTGCTGGGCCAGACAGCAGGGAGACAGAAAGAACCTGTTAAATTCCAGTATAGCCGAGACCCTGGTATTACCTGGAGAAAGGTCAGGGGTCATCTCCCAAGTCCAGCAGGTTGAGCAGCCGACTTTTAGGGTGGGCTGAATTAAAAAGATTCCTAAAAGTTATGTGAGTTTGGGTCCCGAACATCATGTCACAAAGACAGCCCTGGAATCCCTGAAGAAATGCTGCTCACCCGGGGGCTATTTTCACAGAGGCTTGGCAAGTCATGTGGCCCAGTTTCGTACTTGATGACTGTCTATGTCCAAGGACAAGAGACTCAGTTCTTCCAACTGTGTGGTTCACCTTTGGAGCTCTGAAAGTCAGAAAGTTCCTCCTGTGCTAGAGAGTCAAAACCTATCCCCAGGTTATTTCCAGAAAACTGTCAGAGTCAACAGAACTAGGTTTAGTACATTTTCTCTAGGACCCACTTTAAATACAAGTGGTGCTCTCACGCAAGTCCCTACCGAGTCTCCTCTTCTTCAGGCTAAATACGTCCAGTTCCTTTAACCACTCCTCGAATGACAGGTTCTCAGTCCCCCTCACCATCTACTGTCTTCTGAAAGTCATCTATTTGTCTATGTGCCTCTTAAAGTGTAGCGCCTGGAATGGAACACATTTATGTGTTGTTACCTTATAAGCTTATAGTGGGGTTGAGACCATCGACAGCTCCTTAGGTCACACATTATGTGGTCACAGGTAGCTTAGGGGCAGGGCAACAGCATCATACTGTTTAATTTTACCGGACGTACTCAGAATTTTGTTTACTCAGGGTGGGCTCTCTAGTCAGACTGCCTGGGTTCAAATTCTGGCTTCCCCATTTATGGTCTGACTTCCCCCAACATTTCTAGGCTTCAGTTTCCTTATCTGTAAAGGAGATAATAACAGTATCTCCTTCATAGGGTTGAGTATGATATGACGTTACCTGCCTTTTAGTCATTATTACACTCTGTAACAATTACACCTAGCATTACCTATTATTATTATGCCTTACTCCCACATCTCATATTGACAGAGCTGAGTCCTCAGGACGACGACCTCAGTTCATCCGTATTTAATTTCAACCTGTTATCTTCTGGCCTCTCTGGATCTTTATGAGGCCTTATTTCAGGATCTCTGTTATCTGCCTTCTATCCCCTCATGGTATACATTTGTTATCACCCTTTATCTAAGTCTCTAATAAAAATGTTCAGCTGTGCTGAGTAAAGACAAATCCACTAAAAATTCTGCTCCAGGAGGGTGGCAATCCATTTTCTGGCTCCTTATGGACATGGCGTTCAATTAATTATGAACTGCTACCCTGAAACTCCATCTAGCTCCTACCTTTTCATTGTTTCCATGAAAACAGACCTGTACAATTATTCAACATCTAATATATCCACATTGTCATAAAGGAATAATTCTAATAGCTACTGTTCACTGCACCCATACTATGTGAAGACACAATAACCCTGACATAGTAGTATTACCTACATTTTGACAGATGAAAAGACTGAGGTTAAATCAGCAGCAGAGCTGGGAACTGAATCCAGGCAGCCACACCCTTAGCCCCCTGATCTACTGGCGTCTATGAGATTAGTATGACTGAACTTACTCTTAGTGAATCCATGCTGGCTGTGGGTACACGGTTTCCTTTCCAAAATGCTCAGAAATCATCTCTTTAGCAATACTTTCTAGTACCTTACACAGGTATAATATCGAGCTCCACCAGCCTCTCTGGGGAATCTACCTTCTTTTACTCTGGAAAATTGGAAATATATTTGTTGGCCTTCTGATGTCCCTCCCCATCTCCTTAATTCCTCAAAAAAAAAAAAATCACGAACAAATATTTGGCCACTGATTTACTATCTCAGAACCCCATTCGTTCAAGCTATGAATCTTAGACATATTTCACGCAGGTAGTTTTAATTCCCTTTTAAGACTCAGCACCTGTTCCTTGGACTTTAAATCCAGGGTTATGGATAAGCTGCATTTGTTTCAAAGTTTTTGTGTGTAGAATGCACTTTCTGGGAAGGTAGCTCTGGTCATATTCTCGAAGGAGAGCACGAACCATCTACTCTTTTCTGATATAAAAATGTTCTTTGCAAAGAAGACATTAGCAAACCAGAAGAGGAGCGGTCCTCCCTCCCTGCTTGTCAGCACCTCTGGTGTGAAAGTGAGACCAGACATTTTAAGGAGGGGTGTTTGGTAGGTCTGTGCCTCTCTTATATTGTCTTAGTTTTGGGCTCTACTTAACTTTGCTTCCTGGAGAGCTCTCCATTCAGGAGGCTCTTTAATTAGCTCTGCCCCTTCTGAGTCATCGGGAGCAGCTGAGATACAGAAGCCAAGCTCGCTCCTCACTGCTCTCTCTTCTAGAGCTCATCCTTAGAATCCTACATGGTTTTAAAGTTTCTCTTCTTCAGGTAGGGAATACCTGCCTGACTCTGCCCAATCCTTCCCTCTCTGGCTACCACGACCTGACAGGGCTGCTTTACCCACAGTGATTCCATCACCACCGTTTTCTTCTTGGTGAGAATTTCATTCAAAAAAGCAATCCTATCTGAGATGGAATTATCAGCAAGGCCAATCAGGGACTCACATCTGTGGCACAGAGTTAGTCAGCACATCTCTCTCACCTCTGAGCCAACTGCGCCAGGAGCGTGTGACCTGTGCTCTTCTTGGTCAGGCGGTCTGGCTGCATTCTCCGACCCCACTGCTGCTCCTCTCCTCTGCCCTCACCCTCCTCCTCCCAGAGTGTCCCACGCTCAGGCTTCTGGCTTTCTTCCCACCCAGGAGTATCCCTTCTTGACACATGGTGCTGCTACATCTCCCTTCATTACAGGTCTGCTTCTTTTGAATGGGGTGTCCCCTTCCATCAATATATCCCAGGTCATGAGTCCCATCCCACCAAGTGCAGTGATACCTAAGATGTCATATTTTCCACTCTATGTTATAATCTCATATTCATTTCATTTTGCTTTGTACATTAACATATAAATATCTGAGGTCTTCTGACATCCTCTCTAATAATCCCTAGGCGGCCAAGTTCCCAGGCTTTCATCCCATTTTGAGGGTGTTCATTCGCTCTGAGGGACAAATTTTATTCAGAGACCAAGACGTGCTCATCATCTCAATGGCTCTTTATACATAAAAGTGAACCTTCACAAAAACAGGGGCCACTTCTCACTGTAACAGTGTTCATCGTTTCTGAGCACAGTAGTCTGCAGGTTAGTATATTAAATTCTGATTATATTAAAATTACAGTTCTAAATATTCACTTATGAGGTCAGACATTTTACATAAGGGACTATAATGTATAAAGGCTTGCTCTCATTGTGAAAAACACTAAAAAACATTACTGCTTTATCTACATACCTTAAACAGCACAGAACTTTGCAACTCAAAACAAAAATGTGCATGTTGTACAGTGGTATCGTATCATCTGTGTATTTAATTTACACAAACACACAACAGGGAGACAAGGTAGGCAGGGGAGGGGGGAGTAGTAGTGCTGGTGATTCTGCACCCCCACCCCTTGTGTTTAATAAACAAGCTCTGGCCTGAGCAGGAGATGGGAGAGAGAAGTCCACTGTGCCCTTGGGCCTGTCCACAATAGGGAAATCTCTGTCCTGAGTGTGGTTCTAGTATACTGCAAATTAACAATGGCCCTGAACAGAAGCCAACTACTTTGTCTGATGCTTAATCAAAGAAACTGCTGCAGTATGTTCCAACACAGGAGAAAAATCTGATTTTCACATGTAGTGCATATCTATATACTGTACTTGATGGGTAATTTAACAGAAAAGTGTACTTTTGACCGTACAGGACTTTTGCCTTTTAGACAGACTTTAGAATCTAACTTTTCTACCCTTTTTAAGCTGTGACTCTACTGCGTATACCTGAGTCACAATACATATTTAAATATATCTTCTCTCTTCCCGCTAGAGGGCAGCCATGTATAGACTTGGAGGGTAGAGAAGGTTTAGGAAAAACAGCACACCTGTTAATCTCATTTGTATGTATATTTAGAATTCTACAGTTTTTATGTTACCTTGAATGTGGCAAATGCATCTGAAGCTATATCAAATGTTGACATTTCGACATATCTGAAGAAATCATAAAACTGTTCTGACCACAAAATGATTTTTGCAAGTGGCTCATGTCTGATGCATTCTCTCAACATTATTCCACAATTCAGAGCTATTTCTGGAGACTCATATCTGCAAAAAGAAAAGACAAAGATGACTGCTTTTTTTCCCCATCACTGTTCTTTTAAAAACTCTAACAGTTCCAATTTTTAGAACAGGAAGTTTCAGACATGTCCTAATTAAGTGACAGAGCAGGTTACGAAATGCATCTCTCTCAGAGTAGAATATATGCTCAGAGGGATTTAGTCTAGAGGGCACACACACATTAGTTGGTCGTGACTGCTTCAACCCGAAGAAAAATAACAGCCGTGAGAGCGATCATGAAAATAAAAGCTTATTACTTAAGCTAAAAGATCTGAAGAGACGTCTACAGGGTCACACCTCCAAATACGGTTTAGTTTTACATGTGGTGCTCTCACCACTTCAGAAAAACCAAAAAACAATATGAAATAAGCAAAATAGTTTCCTAAAATTCATAGTATCTAAACGGGTCTATCAAATATACAGCATTTATACTTGTTTCAATTCAGTACTCAAAATAGTACTTTCAAGACCGTTGGCAGCAACACATAAATGCTACAAAGGATGTCACCAAGTGCCTAGTCAGGGATGGCCCGAGGGCTCTCGCAGTGGACACAGGGGACTCCACGGCATCCCTCATCAGCTTTCCGCACAGCCTTCCTCTACACCCACCTCAATGTCTCTTGCCTCTTCCTTCCCCGTGATCAGAAAGAGAACCTTGTTTTCCTCTCAGCCCAGCAGACTCTTCCATTCTGATGTACATCAAACCCCTTGGACTGGACTCTGCTATTCTGCTCAAACACATCACTCTGTTCCTCCACCTCCTTCCAAGCTGCACACACAGGCTTAATATCCTTCCCCACTCAGTGTCCTCTACTTTCCTGCCATCGAATCCATTTCCTAACGTTTTACGAGTAAATGCCTCTGCTTCGCTAAAACAAATGGTCTTTTCTCATAAATTCTGCTATTTAATTTCCTGACAATGCAGATCGTTGCATCTCTCTCTTTAAAAAAAGAAAAGTTCTCCCAGCTCTCCTTTCTACCTCCTCTGTTTCTATTTCTCGCCTGGCTGAGGTCCTTCCTCTGTTGCCTCTGGCCTGCTAGTGAATGCTCCTACGACCTCATGGTTCCCTCCATGGCTCCTAAATTGCCCCAGCTCAGATCTACCCTGGGCTGTAGTGAGGCATTTTCTGTTGCTTCTGGACAACTTCAGTTAAAGGCCTACCATAAACTCTACAAGTCTAATATGGCATCACTATTTTGCTTCAGATACCTGGGTCTAAAACAGGTTTAACAGAACTTTCTTTGGTAATGGAAATGTTCTATAACTATGCGGTCTACTGAGCACTTGAAATCTGGCTAGTATGACTGAGGGACTGAATTTTAAATGTCATTTAATTTAAATTAATTTAAAATTAAATAATTACATGTTGTTAGTAGGTACAGTATTGAACAGCACAGTTCTAAACCTTCCCCTCTTTACCTACTCCCAACCTTCCCATCCTCAATGTCACCACCCCTTTTAAATACTTCTTTGCAATATCTCAGTTTCATTTTCTTTTATCCATTCCCAGTGCTGCATGAAGTCACACCTAGTCACTCAAGTGACCCCTAACCAGCACCTTTGTTCAAGCTCTGTCTTAACAAATCTATCCGACGACTAGTGTTATCAATAGCCTTTCCAGCTTAGGAGCTTATAATGATTTCTTCTTGCTAATCAAATAGACAAACTTTGATGCCCAGGCTTCCCCACATCATAGCTACTCTTCTGGTACAACTCCTCTCCCACTATGCCATAAAACACTCTGACTATCTCCTTCCTGTTGTCAATCACTGTGTTCATTCCTGCCCTTGTACTCACTCTTTTTTCTGCCTATGCAAATTTGAAACTACCTGGAACCTCAATCCTAAGTCCATCTTCTGTTACCAACTCTTGCCTTATTGACTAAACCCACATTTTATCCCCTGAAATCCACTAGTAGTGTTATCTAGTAGAATTATCCTTCTGTTGTACATATGTTCATCATAGATCCCCAACAAAAGCAAAACCACGTTCCTTTGTATCACTTGTGGCATGGCAGCTAGAAGGCTTACTGGCTCTTAGGTGTTATTAAAATGTCTGCTCCCAACATGGCTGATCACACAATTCATTTCTGCTGATCTGTAACAGGCAGGAGACTAGAAAGACAAGGGTAAGACACTTTGGTGCAACAAGTTGGGCAGGTTTTGATGGCAGTTTGTCAAGCTTGTCTTAAACGATTAAATGTAAACCCGTGAGTACAAGGTAAACAGTTACGCTGTACAACCTGTTAGCACATTAACATTTAAATCGCCAGTGGAAAAATGATTGCTCCAGATTTAGACTAACACTAGCAACAGGATTATTTTCAAATGCACACTAATATTGTTAGCATAACTCCCCCAAATGTCTAACATCAAAGTGTCAATACTTATAGCCTGAGTGGCTAATCACATTGCGTTAAAGTAGTCCAAACTAATTAATCAACAAAAGCAGAAAAATCTTTTTATTTTTTTGGGCACGCTGCATGGCTTGCAGTATCTTAGTTCCCCAACCAGGGATTGAACCTGGGCCCTCAGCAGTGAAAGCGCCGAGTCCTAACTACTGGATTGTCAGGGAATTCCCAAAAAAGCAGAAACATCTTCAACAGGTAGTTTCAACAGGGCCCCTGGAAGAAATGGCTGTTTCCGGGTCTGAGGCAGGCTCTGTACAAAATGAGCAAGGGACATCTTGTGCCAGACTGCAAGGAAGCCATCAAAGACGAATGGGGTCTTGCCAAAAGGACACAGGAGCCAATTTGAAGAGCTCCCAATAGCCCAAGACGGGGCAATTTGGACATAAAAATTTGGTCATAATGACTGCAACGGACTGAGACACATCAAATATATTTTAAAACCCCCTAAAACTTGAGGTCATAATGGTGCTTAAGACAATAACATACTCATTGCTCATCTAAGGAAGTGGCTAGGGCACCAATCGATTATACTAAAAAATGATACAGTGGAAAAAAATCAAGCATCTATTCTGTCTTTCCTATAGAAGTCACTGCTGAGGAACAAAACACATTTAATATACAGAGAAGGAATAACAGAATTAGGAAATCACCATTTTGAACCTAGACAATGATCTTCAGTGGATACTAAAACCATTAGGTGAAGGGTTGATGGAGAACTTTATAATGGACAGACTGACAACACCTACATCCACTGATCAATCTAAATATCACCAGAAGTAGGACAACCTGCGTTGCCCAACAGGAAGCAATCCCATCACAATCCCATCCATGAAGAATTCCTGCCCCCCCAAACTGAAGCTGAATCTAATCAAACTAACTTGAAAGAACAGAGGATAGAGGAACATGGTTACAGGTGAAACCACAGGATGCAAATCCCAAATATGTGGTTTCCCTGCAAAACAAATGACCCAGTTGTTTCAACAAATAAATGGTGTTAAAAGAAGGGGGCAGGAACTATTATAGATTAACAGAGTTAAGAGTCATATCAACCAAATTCAGTTTATGGACCTTGCTTGAAAACTGATTTAAACAAAATGAAAAATGACATTTTTGGTGAAAATCAAGGAAATCTGAACAGTGACTGGGCATTAGATAATATCAGGTTTTTAAATGATATTATGGTTATGTTAAAGAATCCTTTATTATGTACTAGGGATGATGCATACTGAAGTGATGTTATGTTTGAGGAGGAAAAACAAGAGGCAAGGAATAGATGAAACAAGAATGTTAATAAATGTTAGTAATTGTTGAAGCCTGGTGACAAGTAGGAAAGGGGTTGTAAGGGGTGGGGGGACGGCTTCTGTGGGATCCCAACACCAATGGCTTCTCCTCGCCTCCGTAAACTGAGGTTTCTGCTCTGGTCAGCTCAGTTGAGAGCTTGAAACCTTTCTTTAAATATTACCTCAAAAGTCTTACTTTACATGACATTAAACAATGTTCATATCATACCCCTGGCCACTCTAAAGTGAAAACACAGGCAGAGTTAACTAATTCATAGATTTTAACAACCGCTGCTTTCTATGGAAAAAGGAAGACTGGCTTTAAAAATACACAAAGGCATCTGGCAGCTGCTCTAAGAACACTAAAATTTCAGACTACTCACTACATGTTCATACACGCAGCTCTGGATTGATACAACAAAAAATCAGATGCCAAAAATTCCGTATGGCAACATCTGAAGAAGCAACATAGATAGTTAGAACTAGAAAGAAGGAAACAGAATGCTGGCATCCAACACATGCACTGACTCATGCTTTGTCTAAACGAGTTTGAACTTGGGGCAAGTGTTAAACCACAGAGATATGAATCAGAGTGAGGCAAGCTATAAAGCTGGGGTAGGAGAGCAAGCTGATTCACGCCACCAGTCATGCCAATAAAACAGCTGCCCGCCAATTTAACAGAACGCCACCAGTGCACACGTACCCAGAGCTGGCAAACAACTCTGGTGTGAAACACAGGAGGTTACCTTGCCAATCAGCGATGACAGAGAAGAGGACTTTTTTCTTAACTTTTAGTTTTAAGGCTTTTTTGGTTTTTGTTTGATTTTTTTTTTTTTTGAAACTGACAGGCTACCCAAAGATAAATGCCTGCTTAGTCCAACAGTAATTCCAGGAAGATGCACTGTGAATTACCAGATTAAGTGGGTGAGTGGACACACACAGGTGAAAAGCAAAGGGAAGTACGTCATAAACATGTACTTTGTTGACTGTTGACTGAACAAGGTTAAGCTATATATAGCATCCAAGCTCCATTTACTGGGAAGCCTTTACTGCAGTACCGTGTGCATGTACGTCCAAAGAAGATGTCTTTAAATACATGATTTAGCTGATATTTCAACAATTAAGGTTTTTATATCTTAGAGAACAGAAACAAGAACACAGAGGACTTATTTTTTTCTTCAGTCATGTATGGTTTGAGAATTTAAAGGCTCACAATTCACCTAACTTTAAAATCCCATGGGCATTTTCAAATTCAGTTTAGCTCACAGGTTAAATTTTAAGGAGGGAAATGTGTTCCAGAACTACAGGAAAATGAGCTGATGAAACTACAGAGGAAATGCTTTCTGACATTCACCATCCTGTTTTTGCCCAAGACCATCTTTCCTTTTTATTTTTCAAGTCAAAAATATAAATCTTATTACATTATACTTTATACATACCCTTTCAATAACATGAACAAAATATTCTGTTGGGTGCAGATGTATTCAACAGTAGGAGTTCTTGTACCAATTTGTCTTCTGAGAATATTGTTGAAAATCTGAGCCACGTCTTTCTTGCCCTATTAAGGAAGACAAAAATATCAAAATGCCTGACTAAATGCCAAAATGCCCTAAATAAACTCAAATCTAGGTACTGTATATTTATAATTATGACTGAATATCTGACTTTAAAATGTTCGTAGACATTAAATTTTCTTATTTTATTTCTTCCTTCGTAATTTCAAATTCTAAGTTTTAATAGTGAATTTTTTTTTAAAGATTTTTTTGATGTGGACCATTTTTTTAAAGTCTTTATTGAATGTCACAATATTGGTTCTGTTTTATGTTTTGTTTCTTTGGCCTCGAGGCATGTGGGATCTTAGCTCCCCGACCAGGGATCAAACCCACACCCCCTGCACTAGAAGGTGAAGTCATAACCACTGGACCACCAGGGAAGTCCCTAAGTTTTAATAGTAAAGTATTTTTGACATGAATAATGTGTTGACAAAGTGAAATCTTACTATATATAATTTCAATGATTTCTAACTCTCAGAATCATGCTGACTCAGATATGAAAAACAAAACCTTGCTATATGCTTACATTGTTCAGGGATCCGATTCCCACCCAAGCAGCTTCAAATAGGATGCTTGTATTGTAAACAATACATATAGCTTCCTTTTATAGTGGTGGAAGGAGGAGAAACTGTATTGTTAGTGTAATAAAAATGAAAGAATTCTGTAAGAAGTTGAGCTTTAATGGCAAGTAGACATATCCTCCTACTAAACTAGGTGTAATTGGGAAAAACTTTATATATAGATAATTAAGGTACTAAGTATCACGTGATGCAATAGTTCAGAGATCAGAGTTACACCACTGTACTTCACTAAACAAAATAGGTAGATGTTAACACAATACAGCGAAACTTATAATCAGAAAGCTGCACAAGAAAGTAACAAATGCAGAAGTAGACCCCAAGAGATGTTTCAGAACTGCCACTTTATGAGGCTGACAAGTCTGCAGGAGAGTGAGTGAAACGCTAGCTTTCCAGCACTAGAGATCACCCTGGGGCCTGTGCTAGGTCAGGAGTAGTAATGGCAATCTCGAAGAACCAGTCTCAAGGGCACACATTTCTTTTAAATTAAATTTATGTCTCTAAAGTCCCAAATGAATATTAAGTTCAAGGTCCAGGTTGGGGAGTGGGGTGGCAAGATGAAGGAGAAGGAACTGGATGGTCCAGTGCACTCCCACCTTTGTAGTGGAGATAAAAATCCTTGTTGTTGGAATTTGACACTCTATTAAAGATATATGAAACCAGCTATATAAATGGAAATATCATAGTTCTGTCTGTTCTAAAAGACAGAAGTAAATTTTTATTCTCTTTTATTATCTATTGATAATACATTCAAGTAACCTATGAACCACATCTTCCCCACCCTTCTCTAAAACTGAATCTAGCTACGGGTGTCTGTCATTTTCTCCCCTGGTTTTCCAAGTACCTGAATAGACATACAATCCCTCAGGACGATAAACACTGGGGCTTAAACAAAGCACAGCCATAACGAAGAGTCGAAGAGGAGCCTGCTCACGACTATGCCAGAGCCCTTCATTACACACTTCTCAGACTAGTTTATTCAGACTGGTATCAGGGACCATTCTTCTCACTAATAAATGCACTAAATATCCAACATGGGATGATCTGGCTGTATAAGCCTGGGCACCAATCTCAAACGCCTACCAGGGACGAGCAGGAAATGCAAATGAGCGCAGCAGGCCGAGGTAGAAAAAGCACGCTGTGCCGCTGTGGCACACCCAAGTGTGGATGCCAACGCCACGGGCTGAGGGGCCACACAAGACTACAAGGCCCAATGTTGCCAAATTTTCCAAGGGAAGCCAGAAATTCAAAATTGTGTATAAAATCTCCTGCTGTTTTAATGTTATCCTCATTTAAATGTTTAAAAGCAGTGCCAAGCAAACAAAACACATATAATCTCGACTGTAGTGAGTTCTCAGCAGGTTAAAAACAAACAAAAAAACCTAGATGTTCTCTAAGATCTCATCTACCTCAAAAATTCTAACACTCTATGGTCTTCTTTAGATTGTTTTTTCCTTGAGAGCCAAGAACCAGTGAATTATGTAAACCAGCAGCTGTTTATTAAATACAGCCTAAATGAAAGGGCATAACAAATACCTAAAAAACTTCATATACGATGTAGTGAAAGAGGGGGAAAAAACCTGGCCTAAGTCCGAGATACCCTTGAGTTCCTGAGTTGGCCCCGCTAATTAGACAGGCAGCCCGGGTATGCTTACAGGTCAGTACCCCTGAGCCAAGAGCCCAACAGGAACCTTAAAATGTTTCAGAGAGAACATACGGAAATGACTACGAATAGTTAGTGTTTTTGAAAAATAAAAAACTGATTTCTTACCTCAAAGTCAATGAGCTGTAAATCAGCTACTAGGGTGCTAAGGAGCCCACTATTATACAGTTCTTGAGCGAGCTGTGCCACCGCTTCTGTCTGTGGCTCCTTTTCATTTGTGCCATACAGAATTTCTTTCATGGCAACCAGATTTTTGGAAACTTCTTCTGTAGCCTGATTTTGGGGGAGAGGAGAAAATTCATTTTCACAAACATATATAACATACCTACACTTGCTAAATACCTTCTCTATATATTACATACCCCCAGACCCCTGTACAAGACACAAAGGTGGGCAAGCCCCATCCTGGCCCTCAGGAGTCAAAAACTGCATGTGTGTGCACAGGTGGGGACTGACGTATGTGC
This sequence comes from Aethalodelphis obliquidens, assembly GCF_003676395.1. Taxonomy (NCBI): domain Eukaryota; kingdom Metazoa; phylum Chordata; class Mammalia; order Artiodactyla; family Delphinidae; genus Aethalodelphis; species Aethalodelphis obliquidens. The sequence continues at coordinate 8,710,155 of NW_020837946.1, forward strand.
TCGACAGGGAAGGCCAGCAGATTCACAACCTGTATACTTGAACGCTGAAAACAATGTTGTTGTAGTAGAAACAGAACAGGGAGAAAAAGTTCAGTCCTGCTCAAATGGGAGGGAAACAACATGGAAGAGGCACCTGAGCTGACCATGAGAATGGAGAGACACTGCCAAGCAAGAACTGGCTGGGGAGAAGGAGACTGAGGGGAACGAATGGCATGAACTGGGGATGAGGGAGAGGAAGCAGCACAGGGCCTGTCAGAGAAAAGGTGTGGAGGGAATAAGCGAGTGACAGAAGAAATGAAGCTGAAAGAGGCTTTGAGTGCAAAGCTAAAATACTGGCAATAAATAAAAAGTCACTAAAAACTTCCACTTCTGGCAGGATGAAAAACAAGGGTCAGATTTACCTTCCCCCATGAAAAAGACCAAAAATTGGAGGAAAATATTTGAAACAATGAATTTTAAACATTGAACTTCAGGCAGCACAGGAGAGTGATTCCTGAGAGAAGGGAAACAGACGAAATGAACATCACAATTGCCCCAGCTTACTGCCTGCCCGGAGAAAATTTCTAGGCCACGTCACAGGGAGAGGGAAGCCAGGCAGAACAGGCAAACTCCACGTGAGGAGACAGAGCTGGTAATCTATGGAGGCCAAGGAGACTTGGAACTTCTGCAGGGCCAAGTACCAGAGAGGAGACAGCTACGCTGAAGAGAGTGTTAGAGACCTGCAAAGACTCACTTGCTACTCTATCTGAGTACTGGTAAGCACATGCATGCGAGTAAGTACCCAAGGCCAGGGAACAGAGCCATGGAGCTCACGCAAGGCTCCCATCAACCTGATGGAAAACCTCATATTCACAGGCATAAAGCAGAGCTCTCAAAGGGTTTTGTCTCTGCTGTTATAAAAAATTAGCCCTGGACTAAACTCTGCTCTCCAAAAAGCTTAAAAGCAAGCCTGGAAAGAATCAAAACTGGAAAACACAACCAATAATGAGGAGGAAAAACAGTCAACAGTAACAGCCCTGCAAAGTGACACAGATGGTAGAAATCAAACAAGGACATTAAAAGTTACTATAACTATAGTCAGTACATTCAGGGAAAAAACGAGCATGTTAAGTAAAGGTATGGAAGACGTAAAAAAAAACCCACCAAAATCAAACACTTGAAAATAAAAACTAAAATTTCTGAAATAAAAATTACACTGGATGGGATCAATAGCAGAGCAGACAGTGCAGAAGAAATGGTTAGTAAATATGATGACAGAGCAATGAAAGCTATTCAAAATGAAACACAAAGAGAGGGAGAAAAAAGACAGCACAGCAGTGAGCTACAGGATGACTGTAAGCAGTCTGATACATGTGTAACTGCAGTCCCCAAAGGAGGGGGAAGGACAGACAAAATATGTGAAGACATAATAGCTGAAAATTTTCCAAATTTGATGAAAACTATAATCCCATGGAGCCAAGAAGTTCAAAAAAAATTCCAAGCACAAGAAACAGGAAGAAAACTACGCCAAGCCATAGAATAATCAAATTGCTTAAATTCAGTGAAGAGAAAATCCTAAAAGCAACCAGAGGGGGGAAAAACATTACAGACAAAGAATCAAAAAATAACAGACTTCTTGACAGAAATGATGCAAGTCAAAAGATAGTGGAGGAACATCATTAAAATTCTGGGGGAAAAACAAAACTAAACTGCCATTGTAGAATTCTATACCTAGTAAAAATATTATACAAAAATGAAGGTGAAATAAGAATTTTTAAGACACAGAAAAGCTGGAAGATTTTGTCACCAGCAGCCCTGCACTATAGGAAACGTTTAAGGAAGTCCTACAGGAGGAGATTCAAGATGAAAATCTGTGTATACAGAAAAGAATGAAGAGCACCGGAGACAGAAATGTGGATAAATGGAAACGATTTTTCCATTATTAAAAAAAAGTCTCTAAAAGACAACTGGCTGTTTAAAGCATAAATAACTGTATTTTGGGGTTATGCCATATGTAGAACAAGAATATGTGGCAACAATAGCTCCAAGGGGGGGCAGTGTTAAGGTTTTTATACATGAAGCAGTATAATATTTCTTGAAGACAAACCACAAGTTAAAAGGCATACACTGTAAGTTCTAAAAGAACCACTAAAAAAACCAAAAGAGTTATAGCTAATAAGCCAAAAAAGTAGAATACTAAAGATATGTGAGAAAAATAAAGGCTATAAAAAGCTAAATAAACGGAAATATTTATGACCAGAAATTACCTCAGGGAGATTACTTAGCACAGATTCAGAGGACATCAGCCTTTAATGGTACCTAAAGAATCATCTAGGTCCACGGTATTCCCTTCTACAACCTTCTAAATCTTCTTACCCAATGACCACATTGCTTCACCTTAAATATTTCCAGTGTCCAGTAATGCAGGATTAGCAGACTTCAGAATCAGACAGCTGTTAGAAAATTTCATAGTGAAACGAACATTGCCTCACTATAGTGTCGGCTGGTCCTGGGTCTGCACTGCAGATAAGGTAGTATCTTCATTGGCTCCTCATTGAAAACAGCTTGCCTGTCTTCCCTAAATAGTCTTCTCCAGAAAAACCTCCTCTCAGCTACTTTAACTATCCTCCTAAGAAAGACAGGATTAATGTTTCAACTCTATCCAGATGGAATGATGCACAAGACACCGGACCACCATTTCCCTGCAAATGTTGCAAATTTAATGTAGCTCAGGGCTACCTTTAAGAATTTTTGCAATTATATCATATAATTCATTCAAAGCCAGATCTTCGGAATAAACACTGCAATGATGGCTTTAACTCTTCTCACTATTTAATTTAATCTCATTAATAGCCCATCATTCAACACTGTGGAGGTATTTCTGAATTCTGAAGGACATCCAAAATGCCAGCTATTGTACCCATATTTGTATCATCTGAAATCTGATAGGTAGGTATGCCTCGCATGGCCTCAATCATTAACCAAAATGCCGAAAAGGAAGTAACTGAATGGAGCCTAACATTATGCCTTTGAATCATCATGCTCTTTTCAGTAATGATCTATAAATAATCTTTGGGCATGGCTGCTCAGCCACTTACATATACACTTATTTCCAAATGATATTCAAAAGGCTTTTTGTTAAATATTCTGATAAAATAAGAATATACTATTTCCTCCACATTTCCTGAATATAAGGAAATGAAATAAAGTTAACTTGGTACGACCGTTTTACTTAAGTCTATGCTGATTTCTACTGACTACTGCTTTCTTTTCTAAATGCTTACAAAGTATCTTCCTAATAATCCCATTATGAAACCTTATTCAGTGTCAATGTAAGCAGACCCTTTACCTCTCTGAGTCTGCTGTCATTACCCTATTCTGTTAATGTCTTAGATTTCTGACAGCAGTTTGTTGTCATCCCATATATAAATTGTAAGTACCCCAGAATGTACTTTTTCTGGACCAGGAGATAAAAATCATTTATCAACAGTAAATGTTCTCTTATAATCTAATTACATGTGTTGCCTTTACAATTTCATTTTATTAATCTCTATTCTTAAGATGATTCTCTTTGACAGGGAAGTATCTAACATTTAGTAGGTTTTCTGAGTATATTATCTGCTGAATTTACTCACTGACCCTACTACGTCATAGACCTTAGCCCCGTCTGCTTCTCTGACTAGATCAAAGTTTTGAGGTTCTTAATAACCCTTCATGTGTCTCAGTTTATACTCTGCTTTGAAAATCTGAGATCAGACCATACTCTATGCTTTCTGATAGTAAAGGATGAAGAAGTGCTCACTATGAACAAAAGATGAAGATCAAAATGCTCACTATGTTGGGGGGAAGGGGAGTGATAGCTAAAGTATGGGGTTTCTTTTTGAGGAGATGGAATTTTAAAAATTGATTGTGTTGTTTGTGGTTGCACATTATCGGTGAATAAACTACGAACTACTGAATTGTACACTTTAGATGGGTGAACTATATGATATGCAAGCTGTATCTCAAAAAAGCTGTTTTTAAAAAATGGAGGAGAGAAGCGAGGAAATAGAAAGCTACTTATGGTGCTTCTAAGATGAAAGGCACCCTGGATTCAAACATAAAGCCCTCTTCTTCCCTTTCAGCAGATGACACTGTTACCTACATTATGAGCGGGGAGGGAAACACCATCGAATTCTCTCCTCTGCTAACCATTATACTCACCTACCTATATTAACCCTCCTTGCTTCTAACCATTATACTCACCTACCTATATTAACCCTCCTTGCTTCTGGATTCCACTCATCTCCTGCCTTCTCAGGATCTCATCCTGTCTGTTACCTTATCTCCTCATATAGTCGACTCCCCTCTTACCTGATTCCTCCAAACTCAATTTTAAATATGATCTATTAGATCCCCACTAACAAAACTAAACAAGCTCTCCTTTGACTCCATAACCCCCTCCCAGCTACTGCCCGCCATAATTAAGCCTCTCAGAACACCTCCCTGTGTCTGTTACAGCCCACATCTCTTTCCTATTCACTCTTCAGCCCAATCCCGTGAGACTTCTACAGCCAGTACTTTATAGCTTTCAGACAGCCACCAACGACCTGCCTGCCATTAAAGACAATTTCTAGCCTTCATCATGCATGAGCTCTCGGCAGCATTTGAAGTTGGCTACACTCTGCTTTTAAAACCGCTCCTCCCTGTCCTCTGTGACTTACCAACACCCTACTTTTTTTCTTCCTGTCTCCCTGGTTGCTCCTCTGTCTCCTTTTTGGCTCATCCTCCTGGAGTGGGCCATTTAAATATTGGGAATTCCTCCAGGCAGAGTACAGGGCCCTCTTCTTCTCATTCTATCATCTCTCCCTAGGTAACCTCATCCACACACAACTTTAATGAACACCTAAATGCAGATGCCTCACAGATTCCTATCTCTAATCCAGTTCTCTTACTAGTATATTAAGCAACCTGCTAGAAGTGTCTCTACTTGGATGTCTCAAGGTACCTCAAACCTAATGCATCTAGAACAGAACTCATGCTCTTGCCCCAAAGCCTATGTTCTTCCCTTGTTCCCTATTTCTGGGAATGAGATGCCACTACTGATGCTCTTAACGTGTCAGAAACTTAGGATTCATCCTCGACTCTTCCCTCTTCCTCACCCTGCCCCGATATCTAATCCATCACCAAGTCTCCAAAATCCATCCATTTATACTCCACCATCACCACCAAAGTCCCCATAACTCTTGTCTGGACGACTAAGGAGCCTACTGACTGGTTTCCTTGAATTCCCTACAGTCCATTTTCCACATCACAATTAGAATGATCTTTTCATAACACAAATATGATTAAGATTTGTGCTTAAATCCTTTGTCTTAAAATGCTTAAATCTTTGTGTTTAAAATGCTTCAATTACCTATTGCTCTTAGGATGGAGAAAATTCCCTTTTAACATGGCCCATAAAACCCTGCATGGTCTGACCCTACCTCTCTGACCTCACCCTGCACTGCAATTCCTCCCCCACTATCTATACACCAATGCTCTGGTCACACTGGGCTCCTTTCGGGCCCCTGCACATGTGGGTGCCTATGCCCACAATGCTCTTCGTGCTCATATTCCGCCCCACCTCCCAGCCAACTCCCGCTCTTCCTTCACTGCTCAGCTCAACGATCACCTCCTCAGAGAAGTCTTTCCAAGTCAATTCTATCATACATTCTCCTACTACCTGGTACTGCTTCACAGTGTTTCTCACAGCTGTGCATAACTCTGCTTTTCCTTGTATTTCTAATGAATGTCTGTTTCCTTCTGCTCCAGTAGCAGCCCAGTGCGTGCAGGTGCTCCATTCATGCTTGATGAGCGGCTGAACATGAGTATACTGATCACTGGGATACAAAATCCAGATGAACACTGGATGTAGGGAAATGTGATGTTCTCACACCATAAAGTCAAGGAATTCCTCTAAAAAAGTAGTGCAGATCCAGGGACCTGAAGGAAGCACACTCTGCAACACCTCACCAAGAAAAGTTGAGGGAATCTACCTGACAGTTTCAGTGGTGAGCAAGGAACCTAACTCCCTGTTTCCTCAGAGAAAACAGTCTGGAAGGATACACACCAAACTGAGTACAATATGCCTATGGGGAGGGGCAAGAAGAATACTTTCACTCTGCACTTTCTGTATTTCAGATTTGTTTGAATGTTTTACAGTTCATATTTTAATTTTTTAAGAGCAAAATGACAAAGGGAATGAGAGAAATAGATCAAAGTGTTTACTAAGTTGGTAACAATTGGCTTATCTAATTTCTGCTTCTGTTTCCCTCCTTTCACTCCTCCCCACACATCACCCCTAAATTTTTAAGATTTCTAACAAATAACTAAGTATTGTGTATAGGTCTACACACGTAAATAGGCCTACCAACCACGCCTTGAAAACCAGTGCCACAAACACTGCCAGATAGAAAGCTAAAGGCTAGAATTGGGCTTAACAGGTAAAAGGCTACTCAAACTACCGAGAAGTAGAGAACGGCACTGGGGACAAGTGACTTCCAAACCTGGGTATTTCCATGGTTAGTTACCATCGACACAGGATAATCAGCAGCATGATATAAAAGAAAAACTAAAATTCATCAACTTTATTGTTTACTAACAGTCCTGATACATGAGAGCAATCAAGTTCATATTCCAATTGACGACTTCTAATTTTATGTATATTTCAACCATTTGTGTGAGTTCTGTTCCCCATTACAAGTTGAACACAATTACAAGTTGATTTTAAAAAAGCTTGAAAAAGAAATAAACATGACCAAATATTACTAAAAGATGATCAGAAAAGCTTACGAAATTAAGTGATTCACCAGAAAAGGTGATGCAGCAAGAATTTACTGAATGAAGACACACATACAGAGTAAATAAACTTGGCTGTTCTTGTTTAGACTTCACTTGGTTCCCTTCATCAGCATTCACATTAGTGACCCTGCCCAGGCCCCCCTCTCTGGCCAGCCTGCATTATGTCAGCACGTTCTCTGCCTCTCTGACCACATCCTCCTTATCTGCCACCCCCCTGCTTGTCTCCTCACACCTACTAAGTAAGCTGTTCACACAGCTCCTCACACACTGTACCATGGTCAAGCTGCTGAGATCATCATGACACCTAATCCACCAGGCTCCCTAATGACCGTGTGACCTGTCCTGTTAAGACAAAGTTTCAGGGCTGCCCGTGCTCACAGCTCCAGGTCTCCTGCTCCCCTAAACAATGTGGGGTGTCCTTTACTGAAGACTTTCTCTACTTCAGCCCCCAGGGTAGAGAAGGTGATGGAACCTGTGCACACCTGATTCCCTAAAATTCATGCTGTTCAACTGCTTTCACTCCAGCCAGAAACATTCCTTCAAACTGGATTGATTTTTCAACCAGTTACTCCCAGCAGCAAATACTTCAAAACTGCTTCACTTTCCACAACAGAACTTAGTTCTCTTTCTCTGTTCCGTATCCGAACATCTAGCTTCACCTCCCCCATTTGGAAATCTAGTGAAAACATCTTCGACTTCTTTGATCCATCTTGATGTATTTCTGCCATCCTCTGTCTCGACCCTGGAGATACACCAGAATCACCTGGGGAAATTTTAGACAAAGATGCTCACTCCCCTAAGAGACTTACTAAATGACAAAGGAAAAATAGTACTTTTACACAGAGACGCCACTTAACCATGTGATCATCATGAATGGTACTGAGACTACTGGCCTCGTGTGCCTCCTGAAAGGACCCGCTGCAAAGGGCATGGCATCACTTCTGTGGTCTTTCTTGCCAAAAAGGCATCACCTGCATTGAATCATGAGGAAACATCAGCCAAACCCAAATTAAGGAACATTCTACAAAATAAGTGGCCAGTATTTTTCCAAAGTGTCAAGGTCATGATGTCAAACACAAAGAAACTGTTCCTGATTAAAGGAGAGTAAGTAGATGTTACAGCTAAAAGCAATGTGTGATCCTGAACTGCATCTTGGTGCAGAAAAAGGACATTAGCAGACACTGCGGAAATTTGAAAAGGTCTGTGGATTAGTCAACAGTATTGTATCAATGTTAGCTTCCTGATTTGATCATTGCACGGTGGCTACATAAAATGTTAACATCTGGGGAAGCAGGGTGAAGGGTACTCTTTTGTAATCATTTTATCAGCCTTAAAAGCTAATCAATCCTCTTATTTTGCTTCTACTTCACAGGTAAGAGGCAGCCCTCCGTAATCCCCAGGCTGGTGGCTCTATATATGTGTGCTGGGGAAAGGGCTCCTACATGAAAAGGAGGCTGGCCTTGCCTCAAGTCCCCCCTTGCAATTTTGCCAGTTGTGTGGCCTCATGCAAGGTTGCTGGGCCCGACGCCTGGTGGGATCTATTCCGTTTCTTAAGATCTCAAATTCCAAATAAAGGTTCTCCCAATTCTCTTCTGCCCCGTCATCTACTCTCACTCTCTCGCCCTGGAGGCTTTGTCTCTTCTCAAGTGACCCCAAATGCTCACACTACTCCTCTCCCCTCTCACGGCCCATTCCCCCCTCCTGCCATTCTCCTCCTGATGCCACAGCAGCTGCTACCTTGTCTCAGCCCCTGGCCTTGCAGTGCTCTATCTCCTCATCTGCACCTCTCATTTCCCTAACATACATTCAAGGGCTTTAGAAAGGGCTTGCTTACACTTCTTTACACCCTCCTCCCTCCAATGTGACTGAGACAGTGATTTACACACGGTCTGACTTCATGATTTTGTTAAATAACTGAATTGTCTAGGACATTTTGTCAGTAGAACATGGTGTTCTGAGACACAGATGCTACACTTATGTGGCCAGTGAGCCTTATATTATGTTTCATGGGTACAGTCTACTAACAGTAGCCAACTGTTTTAATAAATACATGGTGATGAAGAGAAACATGTGAGAAGCACCCCCCTCATGATAAGCCCATTCACTTGACTGGAAAATGATGTGAACTGTGCCTCACTAACTCACACACTGCTGACTCGTCTAGGTGAGAGACACAGAATTTTAAGCTCCTGATTGTTTTCTTGCGGCTTCTGAGAAGTGGTTTACCCTGTATGATTCTACTAAGCAGCCACATATATAGTGGGAGTCTGGGGACACCCAGCTGAGCAGAGTCATGGAGGAAGGAGTCTGAGGCTTGGCAGAGCTGCTCAGAGTCAAGGCCGGGGTAGGGTGCGGGGCAGGCATACTAATCCTGTACCATGAAGCCTCAGTGACTTCCACAACCAGTTGATAACGACTTTATTTCTACTTAGTATCTTTTAAAAATACTTAAAAATTAAACAATTTAAGGTACAGGATCTACTTAAGCAGTAACCAATATTCCAAAGTTCACACCTACTACTCTCACCTCACTAGTAACAATATCACAACTATACTTCTTCCCCTCCCAGGGTGAGGAGACAAGTAACTACTTCAAAATTTTAAGCGTCATGCCCATAATGATATCCCCAATTAGAAGTAAGGCTGTGAGACTTCCCACTGCCTGTTTTCTCTTTAAAAAAATACAGCGAGGTGGAAAAAAAGCAACTAGCAAGCCAAACATTTGTACAAGTGGCCTATTTCAAGACTTCCAAGAATTCAGATTTCATACTAAATCTCTTGCCTTAAACCCAATGTTTCCACAGTACCCATCCCTGTACCATTTTACCGTCATCAGTGGCAACCACTCAGATACCAAGTAGTGATACAAAAACACATTTTTAGAAGACCAGAGGAGCTACTCACTCACCCGCAAATGCTTCCAGACCACATCCCTGAAGTGCTCGTAGCCCTTATCACCCACACCTCTTCTGGACCCAACAAGGCCCAACTACTCAGTAGATCCCAAACTGGCCTTACGGTGGGAGGTGTCTCATCACAGATGGAGGTACAGGGTTTATCTGCTGGAGTACAACACTGGGTCTGCCCTCCCCTTGGCTCCCAATTTTTAATAGATAAAGTTACTTGTTAAGCCCAACTTACCAATATATAAAGCACACTTAAACACAGCAAGAGTAAAACGCTTAAAGTATAGATATGGCTAATTGAGAAATTAAAAGGCTAATAACCTTAAAAGAAAATATTCTACTTTATCGTGATATTAACTTAAAATGATGAAACATTTTCCCCCTCCTATTAGAGGCAAAGACTTCTAGAAGATATACTGGTAGTGGAAAAATATATTGGTACAACTTTATTGGAGGGCAATTTAGCAAAATGTATCAAAAAGCCTTAAAAGGTGCAATCCCTCTGAATCACCCATTATACTTCTAGGGAATTCACCCTGGGGAAACATAATTACACAAAGATGTTACGTACAAGCAGTGTCATTTACAATAGCAAAGGATCAGAACTACAAGTTATCCCACTGAACTGGTTAAATCATGGTGTACCCATAAAATGGAAGATTATGGCAAGCTTTAAAAACAATTAAGTAGATCTATACTGACATGCAAAGATGTTAACACTAAAATTAAAAAACAGGGACTTCGCTGGTGGCGCAGTGGTTAAGAATCCACCTGCCAATGTAGGGGACACGGGTGCGATCCCTGGTCCAGGAAGGTCCCACATGCTGCACAGCAACTAAGCCTGTGCACCACAACTACTGAGCCCGCGTGCCTAGAGCCAGTGCTCTGCAATAAGAGAAGCCACCGCAATGAGAAGCCCGCACACCGCAACGCAGAGTAGCCCCCGCTCGCCACAACTAGAGAAAGCCACACGCAGCAACGAAGACACAATGCAGCCAAAAATAAATAAATAAATATTTTTTAAAAAATTAAAAAACAAACAAGGACCTAGAATAGCATGACCTTGTGTTTAGTAACTTACCGGCCCCAGAAAGAGAGGGAGAGAGCTAGAATATGCATGAGAATCTGCGAGGATATCCCACTATCTTAACAGTAGTCATTTCATGTGGGAGTGGAATTAGGATGAGCTTTATTTTGCCTTTTATACTCTGTTGAATTTTCTGAATTTTTGGAATGAACATATTACTAAAACATAACACTTCATATAGACAGAAATATAGAAATCAATTAAAACTATCAGGCTTAATGAAGGAAGCATAGATCTCTTGCACACACATATGTACCCACACACCCACGCTCCCACATTACCTACAGAGTGCTTACAAAAAGGGAAAGAGGGAGAAGCTGCAAATTTCGGCCTCCTCTCCCCTCACGTAATGGTTTCAAACGAACAGGACTTTGTCAAAAAGATACTTAAGTAAAGAGAAAGAATCTGATGACTCTAAGGTTTTGAGCCAGAAAGGCAATATTTCTTAAACCAGTCAGTCACTCAGGAAGAGAGAGACCAATTCTGGGGCAGAGAAAATGAATTTTTGAGTTGAATATGTTAAGTCTGAAGGGATGCCTCAGTATGGAATCACAATATCTTAAGTGTTGAAGAGATGTCAGAAGTCATCGAAATCAGTGGTTTTTAAGTGCTTTTGGGGGCCACTGATAATCACACTTCCTAATCCTGCTGCCATCATTTTTCAAAGTAAAGACCTTGTGTAGAACCCTAACATACCAATAAGGATAAGGTAAAATTGAAAAAGTGGATGAAGGGAGAAAGAACACCTGAAACCATGGCCTGCCTGCTTCTCCAGAGCACCCTTTGCACGTCTGTGGAACATTAAGTTTAAAAGCAAAACAAGAATATTACTCAGCCATAAAAAAGAATGAAATAATGCCATTTGCAGCAACATGAATGGACCTAGAGATTATCATACTAAGTGAAGTAAGACAGAGAAAGACAAGTATCATATGATGTCACTTCTATGTGGAATCTAAAAAAAATGATATAAATGAACTTATTTACAAAACAGAAACAGACTCACGGACACAGAAAACAAATTTAATGGTCACCAAAGGGGACAGTGTGGGGAAGGGAAGAGCAATAAATTGGGAGTTTGGGATTAACACGTACACACTACTATATATAAAACAGATAAACAACAAGGATCTACTGTACACTACAGGGAACTATGTTCAATACCTTGTAATAACCTATAATGGAAAAGAATCTGAAAAAGAATATACACACACATATATATTTCTGAATCACTTTGTTGTACACCTGAAACTAACACAACATTGTAAATTAACTATACTTCAATTTTTAAAAATGGGTAAAAAAAAACACCCTTAAAAAACAAGGCAAAACAAACACAGAACAACACTTGCCTTGCACACCACACCCCCGATTTCTCACGCAATAAGAATCCTGTTATAATCTATCTCATCAAGAGTATCTTATCAGGACTTCTCTGGTGGTGCAGTGGTTAAGAATCCACTTGCCAGTGCAGGGGATATGGGTTCGAGCCCTGGTCCGGGAAGATCCCACATGCCGCAGAGCAACTAAGCCCGTGCACCACAACTACTGAGCCTGCGCTCTAGAGCCCACATGCCACAACTACTGAAGCCCGTGAGCCTAGAGCCTGTGCTCCCCAACAAGAGAAGCCACTGCAATGAGAAGCCCGCACGCTGCAACCAAGACGCAACGCAGTCAAAAATAAATAAATAAAATTTTAAAAGAAGTATCTTATCAAGTTTCTTTAGATATGTACGTAGCTCTCTTTTCGTGGGTCATATGGTTTTTGTCACAACTACTCAACTCTGCCACTGCAGCAGGAAAACAGCCACAGACCATGTGTCAATGAATGGGTATGGCTGTGTTCCAATAGAACTTTATTTACAAAACCAAGTAATGGGCTGACCTGGGCCACAGTTTATTCACTCATGCTCTGAAAAATATCTGGTGGGTAGAAGTAAAGGCCAAAGGATATGTGAACCTGAAGTTAAATGTGGACACCCATCAAATCCTTTCAATCCTCCCTCAGAAATCTAGTCTCACATCTTGCTTCTCCTCCTTACCCTTAAGCTTTCCTTGCCATCAGAGTCCTCTTATCAAGTTAATCTTTTGCCATTATGTCTATCTTTACAACACTTCCAATCTCACCCCATCTGACTTTGAAACATTACTAGTAGGAATGTAATGGGAAAGAGGTTGGTGGGTTTCTTATAAAACTAAACATGGGGCTTCCCTGGTGGTGCAGTGGTTGAGAGTCCGCCTGCCGATGCAGGGGACACGGGTTCACGCCCCGGTCCGGGAGGATGGGCCCGTGAGCCATGGCCGCTGAGCCTGTGCGTCCAGAACCTGTGCTCCGCAGCGGGAGAGGACACAGCAGTGAGAGGCCCGCGTACCGCAAAAAAAAAAAAAAAAAAAAAAAAACTAAACATGATCTTACCCAAGAATTGTACTCTTGGGCATTTATCCTACAGAAAGGAAAACTTATGCTCACACAAAACCTGTATGAAAATGTTCATAGTAGCTTTATTTGTAATAGCCCAAACTGGAAACACTCTAGATGTCCTTCAAAGGGTGAATGGTTAAACATTTACCCTATGTACACACTATGGTACATTCATGGAATGGAATACTACTCAGCAATCAAAAGTAATTATTGATATTCACCACTACTTGCACAGATATATGGAGAATTAAGGTGAATGGGCAAAAAAGCCAATCTCAAAGTGTTACATACTATAGGATTCTATTTACAAAACATTCTTGAAATAACAAAATTATAGGTTGGGAGAACAGATTAGTGGTTGCCAGCAAGGGTTAGAGATGGGGGAGAGGAGATGGGTGTGGCTATAATGGGATAGCAGGAGGGGGCCTTGCGGTTATGGAAGAGCTCTGCATCTTGATTGTGGTAGTGGTTACACGTGTGATAAAACTGCACAGAGCTACACACATACACTCACAAAACTGTAAAGCTGGTGAAATGTGAATAAGGCCTGTGGACTACACCAACGTCAACTTCCTGGTCTTGATACTGTATATAGTTATGTAAGATGTTAACATTGCGGGAAACTGGGTATAAGGTACATGGGATCACCCTGTATACTTTTTTGCACCTTCCTGTGAATTAAAAATTAACTAACGATAAAGATTTAAAACAAAGCAGGACAACAACAACTGCAGATTTCTTCAGCTCCCTCAGTCTATCTTTAGGTTGTAAATAAGGCACTTTTCAATCTACCACAATCTACATCTCTAGCTTCACTTCCTACCATTCTCCTCTAGTAACTCCTATAGTCACCCTAAACTTCTCACTGTTTTCTGGATATGCCATGCTTTAGTCTGTTTCACATTCTGTTCCCTCTCACTCTCTGCCTGCCAAACACCTTTAAACCACTTCAAATGTCACCTAATGCTATCTAATGTACCCGTCTCTGACAGAGGTAGTAACTGCTTTATCCTCTTGGTTCCCATAGAATTTCACTCATACCTCCAAGTATCTCTACACTATATTGTTTTACATACCTATTTCCTCTACTAGCTTATAAACTCCTTAAGAACAGGGACAAAACTTGATCCATGTGTCCATCTATCTGCCCATATATATATATAAGGGCACTAAAATGTCTATGAATTCAATCAAGTTGGGAATCTTCTGCAAAAGATGACAATGGAAGTGATGACAGTAATTACTCTTATTGTTATCTTTTGCAAAAAAAACTGTCCTGCTAACTACTGTAAGGATGGAGCTCAGCATAAGGAAACATAATTCAAATGCAAATCATTCTTTATAGTCATCTTTTTTAGAAGCAATTTTGAAATGATTAAGCAGAATTTTCCTTGCTTCTGTTCCCTATTAGTTTACACAATCAAGTGTATAATTTACACGTAACTTATAATTTCCATGTATAATTTACACGTAACTAGTTATTATTATTGAGAAATGCCTCAAAGAACCCAGATTTTTTGAGGAGGAGGAGGCTTAAATCATTTATTATTTTGTCTTATATTCTTCTCTTTTTTTGAGTTTCTTTATACCCACTTTTTTTTTACATCTTTATTGGAGTATAATTGCTTTACAATGGTGTGTTAATTTCTGCTTTATAACAAAGTGAATCAGTTATACATATACATATGTTCCCATATCTCTCTCCTCTTTCATCTCCCTCCTCCCACCCTCCCTATCCCACTATACCCACTCTTTAGCAAAAGAATCATTTTAAACAAAGTCCTCTAAATATATATCAATCTATTTTACTGCCTTAAATATTAATTCATTCTCAAAAAGGGATTAGATGATCTCATTAAAAAAAGGAAGTTCTTAAAGTAAATTAAGATAAAGGATGTGAGATGGAATCTAAAAGTAAACTGAGAAATATTGCTGGTGCCAAATACTTAATAATGAGACCAATTCTATTATCATATTAATTTCTAAATTAAAAAAAAATCCTACACACATATGTGTCTCTCCACTAAAGAAAATGTCTGAGTATACTAAGCTGAAAGATCATGGACTAAAAAAAAAACCTATTAATAACCTTCTGGTGTCAAAGATTACTCTAAACAAGTTTAGTAACCATGAGTCACTGTTAGATGGCTATGCTATGAAAAGGCTATTCCCTTCCCCCCTCTTAAATATGCCAGCAAACTTACTCCTCTCATGAAATGAGTGAATATAGCTATTCAACACTGTGAACACATGCATTCACAGTGATGAAGGGAACCAAGGATAAGCTGAGCAAGGCAGCTATACCTCCTTTACATAGCATGCAGTGGGCAGAGTGTGTAACCAGTCATTATGTATGCAGATCTATGGGGCTGTCAGCAATGAAAGAACAAATTCCACTCCACCCCACGCCCATGCCCCAATTACCTAAAAATAGGGATGGTAAGATAAACCGTGTTTTCTAAAAGTATAAGGAAAGTAGTTTTCAAATTCTCTTTAAAAGGTATGGCACAGTTCCTAAGGGAGTAATCTATTTGTATTATAGACAAGTCTTAATATGGCAACTGTGTACCATACAGAACAAGTAAAAACATCAACACACTACAAAGAAAGAAACACTCAAACGTTATATTTATCATTTTGTCTACAAGATCACAAGAAATGAGTGAGAAAATGCCCATGGATATAATGAATAAAGCAAAAACAGACAAAATTTTACCATGGGTTTGGCAGAGCTAGGAGTGAATACCACCTCTGATTCTAATATAACAGGTGTTCTAGGAAACAAGAGCTTTCTTCATGTGGATCGTGAGAATAATAACAACAAATAATTCTACCTCAAAATAAGACGGAGGCCTATTCTCTACAAAGGCACCTTGCAAAATATGGCGTTGGATATAACAATGTGTCAATCGTACAAAGCTTGAATTCCTTCTAAAAGACCTAAGTGACCACCTAGCCCACACCAATACACATCCAGAAACAGGAACCTTGCGATCTCCCATGGAAGCCAACTTTTACTTATTATTTTCCCTAATATCAGGATGAAATTGGACTCCCTGTTTTTCCTCCACTCACGGGGCCTTAATTCTATCTCCTGTCACTGTCTGGAAGCTTCCCTTATCTGATATTAGATGATCCCCTAAAAACATTTTACTAAGAGCTCTAGGGCTCAAATTTTATTCTTTCTCTACATCACACCTCCAGTTCATTCAACTGTTTCTCATGGCAGAACTTTGAATTTCTGTACTAACCTGGTCACTCCCCTCTCAATACACTCTGGTTTCTCTACATCCTCAAATATGGACTTATTATCTACACAGAGCAGAAGATGATCATTTTGAATTTAGTGTTTTTCTATTATTGCAACCTAGGTTTTCAATAGTCTTTTTTAGGTGCTTTATTACATGATCTATTTATTCTCAGGGCAAACATCTGTGGTTTCTAAGCCACCTATATCTCAGTTGGTACACGGATAGTCTTTTACTCTCTTCATTGAGTTATAATTAACATACAACAAAGCACACATATTTAAAAGAGTACAATTTGATAACTTTGGTCTTTTGTACACACCTCTGAAGCCCTCAAGACAGTGAACATGCCCATCACCACCATGATTCCACTGTAATCCCCTCATACCACCAACCCCACTCTAACCCTCCACATACATCCCTGCCAACCCCAAAGCAATCGCTGATCTGTTTTCTGTCATTACGGCTATTCACAGAGTTTTGTATAAACAGAATCATACATTATGTACTATTTATAGTCTGGCTTCTTTCACTCAACACAATTATTTTGAGATTCATTCATATTGTTGTGTACAGCAATAGTTCATTCCTTTTTATTGCTGAGTAGTATTCTATTCTATGGATGTGTCACAACAGGTTTATTCACAGACCTGGGCAATTTCCTGTTTTGGATATTCCAAATAAAGTTGCTATGAACATTTATGTAGAAGTCTTTGTATGGACATATATTTCTTGTTCTCTTGGGTAAATACCTAGGAGTGAAATGGCTAGATGTAAGTTTAGCTTTTCAAGAAACGGCCAAACTTTGTTCCAAAGTGGTTGTATTATCTTACTTTCCCACCAGCAGTTCCAGTTGCTCTGCATAACCACCAGCATTTGATATAGCTAGTATTTTCAATTTTAGCCATTCTGATAGGTGTGAAGTGGTATCTCATCATAGCTTTACTTTGCAATTTCCTAAGATTAATATCTTTTCAAGTGCTTGTCTGAAATCTGTGTATCAGCTTTGGTGAACTGTATACTTAATCCATTTTTTTTTTTTTTTACTGGATTGTTTGTTTTCTTTTTTCACATATTCTCAATGTAACCTTTTATCAAATATATGCTTTGCAAAAATTTTCCTCAGTCTGTGACTTGTCTTTTCATGCTTTCAACAGTGTCTTCTGAAGAGCTGAAGGTTTTAGTGTTGGTGAATTCCAACTTATTATTTTTTTCTTTTATTGAGTATGCTTTTGGTGTCATATCTAAGAATTCTTTGCCTATCCCAAGGTCATGAAGATTTTTCTCCTGTTCTCTATAAGCTTTATAATTTTAGGTTTTACATTTAGTTGTGTGATCCATTTTGAATCAATTTGTGTATATGGTATGAGGCATGGGTCCAACATATTTTTTGCACGTGGCTATCAAATTGTTTCAGCACCAATTGTTGAAACTACTGTCCTTTCTCCACTGAATTGCATTCTCACCTTTGTCAAAAATTGTCCATACATGTGTAGGTTTCTTTCTGGATTCTCTATTCTGTTCTACTGGTCTATTTGTCTATCTAATATGTCTTTATGTTGATATCACACTGCTTTGATTACTCCAGCTTTATAATTCTTGAAATCAGATGGTGTGAACCCTCCAACTTTTTGTTCCAAGCTATTTTATTCTAGGTCTTTTGCATTTGCATATATATTTTAGAACCAACTTGTCAATTTCTATTAAAAAGTCCACTGGGATTACAATGAAGTTATAAATCATTTGGGAGGGAACTGACATTTTAACAATATTGAGTCTTCCAACCCATGAATAAAGTGTATCTCTCGCTTACTAAGGTCTTTCATTCTCTTAGCAATATTTTGTAGTTTTTAGTGTGCAGGTCTTTCATTTCTTTTGTCAGAGTATCTCTGTTTCATATTTTTTGATGCTATTCCAAATGATACTCTTAAATTTCAACTTTGGTTCTGTCATTTCTACTACAGAGAAATACAATTGCTCTTTGTATATCAATATTATAACCTGTAACCTTGCTAAACTCATACAGTAACTCAACTACGGTTTTTGTAGATTCCTTCATTTCTGAGTAGGTGATCATGTCATCAATACAGGTTTTTACTTCTTTCTTTCCATGCCTTTTATTTCTTTTTCTTGCCTGACTGCATAGTCTGCAATCTACAAGTACAAAGTTGAATAGAAGAGGTGAAAGTGGACATCCCTGTCTTATTAGTGATCTTAGAGATAAATGAGCCTTTTACCATTACGTATAATGCTACCTGTAGGATTTTTTTTTAACATCTTTATTGGAGTATAATTGCTTTACAATGGTGTGTTAGTTTCTGCTTTATAACAAGTGAATTAGCTATACATATACATATATCCCCATATCACCTCCATCTTGCGCCTCCCTCCCACCCTCCCTATCCCATCCCTCTAGGTGGTCACAAAGCCCACAGCTGAACTCCCTGTGCTATGCACCTACTTCCCACTAGCTATTTTACATTTGGTAGTGTATGTATGTCCATGCCACTCTCTCACTTCATCCCAGCTTACCCTTCCCACTCCCGCTGTCCTCAAGTCCATTCTCTATCCATAGGGTTTTTATAGATGCCCTTTACTAGGTCAAGGAAGTTCTCTTCTATCCTAGTTTGCAGAGTTTTTATCAGGAATGCTAAAATTTGGTTTAGAATTTTTGCGTCTATGTTCATGAGGGATATTAGTCTGTCGTTTTCTTGTAATGTCTTTGATTTGGGTATCAGGATAATCGTGGACTCATAGAATGAGTTAAGAACTATTCCTCATAAATTTTCTGGAAAAGTTTGTGTAGAAATTGTGTTACATTTCCCTTAAATGTTTGGTAGAAATCTCTAGTGAAGCCATCTGTGCCTAGATTTTTCTTTGTGGGAAGATTAACTAAATTTTGAATTACTTTAATAGATACAGGGCTATTAAGGTTATCTATTTTTTTCTTGAGTGAGTTTGACCCATTTGTGTCTTTCAAGGAATTTGCCTATTTCATCTAAGTTGTTAAATTTATTGGCAAGTAGTTGTTCATAATATTTCCTTATTACCCTTTTAATACCTGTAGAATCTGTAGTGATGTCAGCTCTCTTATTGCAGATATTGGTAATTGTTTTTATCTCCTGATGAGTCTTAGCTAGATTTTATCAATTTTATTCAACTTCTGATAGAACCAGTTTTGGTTTTATTTTTTGCTCTGGCTTTTATTTAACTAATTTCTCCTTTGATCTTTATTTATATCCTTTCTCCTTACTTTATAATTTGCTCTCCTTTTTCTACTTTCTTAAGGTAGAAGCTGAGACCTTTCTTCTTTTCTATCATATGCATTTAGTGCTATAAAATTTCTGAGTAATGCTTTAGCAACATCTCACTAGCTCTGCTATGTTTTTATTCCACTCAAATAACTTTGATCCATGAATTATTTGTAAGTATGATATTTAGTTTCCAAATATTTTGGAATATTTCCAAGGCTCTTTCTGTTATTGATGTCTAATTTAATTCCACTGTGATCACAGGTACATGTCACATACATTTAGCCTTTTACTAGCTGATTTTCTGCCTACTTCTATCAGTCATTGAGATTGGGGTACTGAAATCTCCAATTATAATTGTGGATTTGATGGTTTCATCTTCTTGTTTTATCAGTTTTTGCTTTATTTTGCTTTATTTTAAAGCTGTTATTAGGTGCATAAACATTTAAGATTGTTATGTCCCTTGGATTAACTGACCCCTATTTTATCATGAAATAACTATCCTGGATAATATTCTTTGCTCTGAAATCTATTTTTGTCTGATATTAATAGAGCCCCTCCAGTTTTCTTTTGACAAGTGTTAACATGGTATATCTTTCTCCATCCTTTTACTTGTAACCTAATTGTGTCATTGTCACTTTAAGTACATTTCTTGTAGGCACATATAGTTAGGATTTTTTCTCTTTTTTTTAACCATTTTTTAAAATCAAAATATAGTTCATTTACAAAGTTGTGTTAGTTTCAGGTGTACAGCAAAGTGATTCAGTTATACATATATATAATATTCTTTTTCAGATTCTTTTCCATTATAGGTTATTATAAGATATTGAATACAGTTCCCTGTGCTATACAGTAGGTTCCTGTTGTTTATCTGTTTTATATATAGTGATGTGTGTATGTTAATCCCAAACTCCTAATTTATCCCTGCTATAACCCCCCTTTGGTAACCATAAATTTATTTTCTATGTTTGTGAGTCTATTTCTGGTTTGTAAATAAATTCATTTATATCATTTATTTTTTAGATTTCACGTAAGTGATATCATATGATATCTGTCTTTCTCTGTCTGACTTACTTCACTTAATATGATAATCTCTAGGTCCATCCAGATAGGACTTTTTTGTCCAACCTGACAATCTCTGCCTTTTAATTGGGGTGTTCAGACCATCTATACTTAATGTGATTATTGATATGGTACATTTGAGTTTATCATCTTGCTATTTGTTTTCCATTTGTTCCATCTGTTCCTTAAAGCCATTTTTCCCTCTTTTTCTGCCTTCTTTTGGTTTAATCAAATATTTTTAGTAATTATGTTGTATTTTCTCCTTTGGTATCTCATCTGTTTAGACCCTAGTACAGAGCTATACTTTCATCTGTACTGCATTTTATCAGTTACAATCATGTCCTTCCTCCAACTCCTGCCCCACTACCCCCAGCTCATTGACCCTTCTTTGGTGCCTGATTTAGTCACCTATAGAGTTTCCTATCCTTCTCCAATTTTTATCATTCACAAGCTCCGCTAATTAAACCTTTTAATTCTCCTCAGATAAATCAGTGACAATAAATGTTATTAAAAGTTCAAAGTTGGGGACAGTATCCTGCAACAGATCACCAAAACCCTGCCTAGGTGCTCAGAGTTATCCACTAATCAGATCCACTGGGTATAATTATTCATCCAATCAGGAAAAGTGTCCACTAAGCATCCTGAATTACAGGGGAAGATAATTAATAAACACAAAACTATATGGAAGATACTAGGACCAACAGGGTAGATCTCTTGAGAAGGGTCATTTATCTCACTATTTCTGTGGGTGGTAGCACTACAAGGGAATGTGATACTTGGTCACCATCATAAAGTTCAGAAGATATCTGGCTGGGATACCCTCTTATTGGTCATAAACTCAACATACAAATTATTACAACATTCTCAGTAATACATGTTTTATCCTATTCAGTAGAATTAAGAGTTTAGAAGAGTTACCTTGACAGAACTATGTTAACTCTGTATTCCATTTTCAATAAATAAAAAATAATTATTGAGCTGTCTTTGGAAGGCTTATGTTCTAACAGAGGGAAGAACTAGTAAAAACAACAAAAAAAAATCATTAAGTATATTAAAGGTGTTAAGTGATACACAGAAAACCAGAGCAAGACCGGGGGAACAGGAATGCCGGGGACTAGGCTGCATTTTAAATAGGGGGTTGGGTGAAAAGTGACATTTAAGCAAAGACTTGAAGGCAATAAGGGAGTTAGCCAAGCAGAGAGTTGGAGAAAGAACATTCTAGGTAAAGGGGACAGCCCAATGCAAAAGCCATAAGGCAGGAGTGTGACTGAAGTACACAAGGAAAAGCAAGCCAATGTGGGGGGAATACTAGGAGAAGGGACCATTGAGGTCACGGGCCTGACTGACCAGGGCAAGGGTGGGCATTTATTTTTTGGTAAAAGCACCAGACAGGAAATATTTTAAGCTTTATAGGCCACATAAAGTCTCTGTTGCATAATCTTTGCTTTTTAAACCAACCCTTTAGAAATGTAAAAACCATTCTTAGCTCATGAGCCTTACAAAAACAGGCCTAGGCAGGATTTGACCTGTAGAACTTAGTTCAGCCCTTGTAAGGATTCTGACTTTTACTCTAAGGGAAATATTATTTGACTCATGTTTTGAAAGAATCACTATGGTTGTGGAAAGGCAAGGGAGACCAGTTAGAAGAATACTACAGTAATCCGGAGCAAAGATAATGGTAGCTCAGACCCAGGTAGTGACTAAGAAAACGGGGTGAAGTGGTCATTAGAGTCTGGCTTTTTAACACCCCCCTTCCCCCCCGCAATAAAGTGGATGTATTTGCTCATGAATTGGATCTGGAAAGTGTGAAAGGAGTCATGGATGACTCAAGACTTTTGGCCTGAACAACTAGAAGGATGGCGTATCATTAACCATGATTGGAAAGACTGTGAGTGGATGTGTAAAATGTGTGTTTTGCTTCAAAACAAAGTAGAATTCATATTCCTTAAATTCCAGCACAACTTTGTAGCTACTTTATTAACTCTTCCACAACTTCAGAATCATTTTTTGTCAGGGTACAAAAAGATCCTGCTGTGATGTGAATGGAACTGCTTTAAGCTTAAAAATTAATTTGATAAGAAATGGCATCTTAACTATATTCCATCCAATAACATGGACCAAGTATTCTTTTGTACCTCTGAATAAGGTTTTATAGTTCTCTTCATATAGGTTCTGCATACTTCCTGATGAAAGTATTCCCAGACACCTTATTTTTTTGTTGTTCCTACTGTAAATAAAATACTTTTTTAAAAAAAATTACAATTTCTAGATCGTTTTGATGGTATTTAGGGAAGCTATGCATTTTGTATTTAGCTGCCCTAGTCAACTCTCATTTTCACACTGATTCTCTTGTGTTTTGTAAAGATATATGAATATCTCAACATTGTAATTTCCCCTCTTTATTTTAAATAGCTGTGTTTTGTATTTCTAAACTGTTTCTTTATGCGTTGCCTAGAATTTCCAGAGCAACTCTAGATAAAAAGTCATAGCAAGCACCCTGGTTTTAATGGGACTACATTCAAGTTTTCAGTCTTAAGTATGATGTCGAAGTTGCTTTTCGTGGTTTTTAATTTAGAGGTTGTATTTTCATCTCTCCATTGTTTTCAGGTCTCATTCCCTCTTCACCATTTGCATTAGTGCTATTTCCTTCTGAATCTTGATAAGACAGTGAAATCAGAAAGTTCAGGGTTTTCCTCCCTATTTCTAATCTATTTCAGGAAAGTAATTTGCACTGATTGCTCCTCAATCTTCAGAGTTGTCCCCTTCCTTTGAAATAAAATTTATTTTTCATAAATTTAACTAATTTTCTTTGCTTTATTTAGCAGGAGGTCTATTCTTGCTTATGTTTAGAGCAAGAATTCTCAACCTCTGTGTTACCAAAAAAGGTTCCCTGAGACCCTTTCAAGGGGTCCATGAGGTCAAAACTGCTTTCATATCAATGTAAACACATAATTTGCCTTTTTCCACCGTTGCCATTTGCACTGATGGTGTTGACCTCTAGCCTAAGTCAAGGCAGTGACAACAAACTGTAGTAGTTATCGTTGTAGTTTTCATCATCACGCACTCAGCTTCAAAAAACTGTTTCACTTAAGAGTGTCATGAGAAAGCAGGAAAAAAATTCATTTTATTAAATTTTGACCTGAGTATACATACAACTTTTTAACACTTGGTGTGATAAATAGGAAGTACACATAAAGCACCTTCTGCCCCTTACTGAAGACTGCTTGTCTTGAAGAAAAGTACTTGTATGATAATGTTTGAGCTATGAGCTGAACAAACTATTTTCTTTATGGAACATCACTTTTCCTTGAAAGAAAAACGGACAAATTATTCCGGCTTGTATGTTTGGCAGACATTTTCTCAAAAATAAACCAAGTGAACCTGTATCCTTAAGGAAAACAACCAACGAACAGTATTTGTTGCCAGATTGGAATTTTGAAATTTGAATACAACATGAGTAAGTTTGACCACTTTCCAAAACTTATACTTTTCTGATGAGATCACAGTGGTGGTATTTTAAAATGTGAATTTTTGATACTGAATAATGTGTCAACGTTTGGAAGATGCATGTAACTCAGTGATCCAATATTTTCTAAATGACCAGTGCATGTTACAAAGTCATGCATGGATAAAGGACCTTTTCAAAGTACTGAGTACGAAAAGTTCATTTATACAGTTTGAGTCTATTACAACCAAGAAACTATCAACTGTTGAATTTTGCTGTGGTATCAAAAAATATTCAACATTATCTGAAAGGCTATTAAAATACTCCTCTCTTTTCCAATTATGCATCTGTATGAGGCCAGATTTTCTTCATATACTTCAACCAAAATAACATAACAGCCATCTTTAAAAGAAGTTAGTTTCATCATATTATTAACATTTATCTACATCTCTTACTAAGGTACGCAAGAAACTGTCTAGAATTTCCATGGAAGATCTAAAGTAAAATTGAATTATAGAAAATTTCACTAATTGTAGATTGCTTCCAGTGACAGAAAGATACAACTAAATAGCCTATAATTACAAATCTTAATCCCACGAGCGTGAAATTCCTTTCTTTATAAGAATACAGGTAAACCACAGTCTTAGACTTAAAAAGATGGTAGAAATTAAGCAGTTTAAGTGTCAACTCAAAACAAAAAACAACCTGCTAAAATAAAAGATAGGATGGAAAATCCTGTTCCAATCAAAACACTCATCCAGTGAATCATCAGGCATCCAGCCCATGGGAGACAGGTACTGTGGAGGGCACAGGTGGGCCAGAAATGACACATGGGTCAAAGAGCTCAAGGTCTAGTAAGGAAGAAAAAATATGACACAAATAAATTCATGTTGAAGATGGCAGCACTCCTGCCATTTCCAAAGGAGGTGGCCAAATGGTAGATTCATTTTAGAGTGTAAGGGTAAGGTCGGGAGAGGGAATATTCTGGGAAGCCATACGGGAAAAAGAAATGAATTGGGTGGTTCTGAAAAATGAATGGGGGCTGAGGGGAAAATGGTGCAGGGGTGAAAACAAGACAAAGACAGTATGGCTAATTGTTTGCTATTAATTGCTTTCAATGAACAGAGACAAGCTGAGATTGTTAGAGCATACAGAAAAAGGGAGAAAGGGGTTGAAATTCACCTAGAGAAGCACAGGCCAGGTCACAAAGGGTCTCGTGTACTATGTGAGAAGGCTGAACTGAAGGTTTAAAGCAGGGGAGATATTTCAGAAAGAGCCCTAAAGAGGCTACTGCTAAGGTCCATAAAAAAGGTCATGAGGATTTTCGTGAAGTAGGAATGGAAGTTGGGACCAATTCATAAACCCCTTAGGAAGTAGGGGTTCATACTATTTATTGAAAGATGATTATTTTTTGGCGGGGGGGACAGATTGGTATGAAAGTCAGGTTTTGGCCTGTGGTGACTGGGTAGAAGAAGATACTTGTCATGGATACAGAGAACACAAAAAGAAAATCAGGAGAGGTTATCTCCCTAAGAGGACTATCCGTGGAAACACTGATTTCAGAAATGAGATAAACTGTATCAACAATGAAAAAAAAACCCCGAAATTTAAATAGAATTGAAAACCTCAAATGAAAAACTGAGAAAAAAGTCAAAAATGTATTTGTTAGATGGCAGTACAGGAGAAAACACGTGGTGTTTAAGCACCAGCAAATGCCACTTTAGGACTAAATTTTAAAAACCCCAAATAAACCCAAATTGAGATTTACTGATTTTTAGAAATCACCTCATAACTTGTCTTACATTCGCTCCTAATCAAAAGATTAAAAATATAAAATAAAGCCAAATACACACCTTTTCCGCTTTTTTGTCAGAGATGTCTTGCTTTTCCAGCACGGCCATGCTCTCCTTCAGGTTCTTCACGATGTCTGCAGGAGATTTGTGAGATTTTCCAAATGGGAACGGCATGGCGGCAGCGACCGGTGCCTCACTGCGCTCTGCCTGCTTCACCTGGGGACACAGCACATGGTACAAGTGAGAAAAAGTGAGGTGGATAGAAGACATACTTTCTAAACCCTAATCTGAGAAGAAAAACAGTGTTTGAGAAAGTTACTTTATATCGCTTTCAAAATCAGTACTAGGAAACCCACAAATATATAAGAAATGATAATAAAATTACAGAACACTTTGTACTTTTCAAAATACCTTTTTAATCCCCTGCTCTCCTAACCACCCATTTGAGGAGGAACATGATGGTGCTGATGATGGAGGGTAACTAGCACCGCCAGGCTCCCTATTAAGCAATTGAATCCATCATCTATGGGATCTTTTCAAACAATTCCCCGAGGACATTAATTCTACTCCCATTTGCAGGTAACACTGAATGAGTTGAATAACATTAAGAAACTGCCTCAAGGTACTAAGGGGTAAAACCAGCTCAGGTCTGTCTTGATCCAAAGCGTCCTTAATCACCACACTATACCTCCAATTAATAGATATCTCTGTTTCACAGTTGAGGAAACTGAGGTAAAAAGTTAGGCAAGGAGCTTAGCCAAAAAGCACTAGCAACAGACCCACTCTCTAGGTCTCTCCAGATGCGCCTTTTCCAGTGTTCATGCTGATGCTGCTTCCTCAGCATCCTGTGGGTACACCCTTCCTCCTCTTCAGTCAATCCTATGGTCTCAGGGCTGGAGAGAACCTTGGACAGAGCCTTGGACATATCTCCCATCAGATCCTCAAATTCTTTAAGTGACGGTTTCAACGTGTACTTTTTCTGCCTGGATATGACTATATCCCATGAAGGAATTCACTGCACAAATTCTGGGGACAATGAACTTCTGGAAGTTCTTAAAATTTTGCAGGTAGCAGAAAACAACATTTCAACCACATAAACCACAATATTACATCATGCAAAAGGAGGACATCAACTATGCCAAAAGGTCACCATGAAAAAACAAAGTTAACAAGATAAGCAATGAAAGTAACTTTGGAACATGTCAGAAGTTACAATTTCTTTCACTAAATAAACTAAAATAATTTACACTCACAGGCATTAAACAATCTCATATAAGATACCAAAAGACAACACTTTTCCGAAGAACCTTATAGATCACTTAGATGAGTGATTTTCAAACTGTGAGTTCCAAACTCCTATATTTCACCATCCCTGGCACCCACTGCCCACCTCTGCCAAAGTGGGGAGAGGTGGGTCTCAGATACCTCAACCCTACTTTGGTTTTTTTCCCCCATCAACATAAAATATCTCTGTTGAACAGCATCATAACACTTCCTTTGACCTATGCCTAAGACTTCACTGGAAGAAAGTATTGGAATGCTTTTTCTCTAAAGTATGAGATACAGTGAGCTGCATATCTGTTTACAAATAAACATTTAGGGGAAAAGAACGTGCAAATGAATGCTAACAAGAAGCTTACAACTAAATCATGAACAAGTATGTTATTTCTTGACATGCTTTGATATGATGTTTTGACCCATCTCTATACCCAAATATCACCTATATAGTTCACCTTCTGTCAGCTTATAAATCCTCTTTTGATCACATTAAAACCACATCTTCATTAACCAAAGGGAAATGTCCTCAAACACAGGTTCTAAATTTACTTCCAAATATTTTTTCTATGACAAGAAGTTTGGATCAACTACAGGTGGCTGTTACATTTTTCTCTCTGATTACCTGGCAAGATGGGACCCAAATTCTGGATCATTCTTTTCCATTACTTTTTTCTTTTTATTTATTTATTTATTTAAAATTATTTTATTTTTTTTGAAGAAGGGTAGGGGGCAATGCAGCCTGCTTCTCTATAAACAGAGTGGATTCACACTCACGATAAGTCCTATGAAACCATAATCTTCCCTGTTTGTACTCCACAAATAATAGCAGTGATCTATAAGTCAATGCTGGGTAAAAGGTGGGAATGTTTAATGGAATTTTGCAGGAAATGTTAGGGTGCCATGCAACAGAGATATTTTCAGCTCTGACTCAACAGCGGAAGAAGTGACTTCCCAGGGCAAAGGGGGTTTTAAAAAGTCCTACCAAAAAAAAAAAAGTCCTACCACACACCAAATATTGGTCCACAGCAAAAAGAGTACAGCTGCAGAAGAGAATACATATATAAAATGCTTTTGTTGAGGGAAAGGGGAAGCATGACACAATCATTCCTCTTAATTAATACACTGGGCAGTCAAGATTCTACAGAACATATAAACTAATAAAACTATACTTTGGGCTTCCCTGGTGGCGCAGTGGTTGAGAGTCCGCCTGCCGATGCAGGGGACACGGGTTCGTGCCCCAGTCCAGGAGGATCCCACATGCCGCGGAGTCGCTGGGCCCGTGAGCCACGGCCGCTGAGCCTGCGCGTCCGGAGCCTGTGCTCCGCAACGGGAGAGGCCACAACAGAGAGAGGCCCGCGTACCGCAAAAAAAAAAAAAAAGTATAAATAAAAACTATATCATATAGTTCTTACTTTAAAGCCTGAGTGCAATAATTAAACAAATCCTTTTATTTCTTTCATTTACGTCCTCAAATCCACCAATTCTTGATCAACACAACTAAGACAGATTTGGGGGGCCAAAAACAAGGAAATAATACCCCTTAAAACTTCTGCATTAGAATTTCTTATGTCTAAGTTTGCTTTGCATTAAGCTTATGCTAATGTATGCCACTCAGCGTTCCAACTTTTTAAATAATTAATTGAAAACATAGAAAAGTTTAAAATTCATGAATGGCTGCTAAGTGATGACCAAGTAGGTAGCCAATACATGTGCCTAGAACATTGATTGCTAAAAGGCTGAGAAATGCGTTAAGAAATAAAAGTTTTAATAAACATGTTAGATTAATATGCACAGAGCTACTAAGTATTTATCGTGTTCCTGACTTTAATAAAGAAAACAAAAGCAGCTATTGAGGCAAATGTTATAATATGGTGAAATCATGGATGTGTCATATAAGCATGTTCATTAAAGATGGGGAGAAAGATCCCAAAACAATTGATCAAAAGAGGGAGTACCTCTGGGGAGCAGGAAGAGAGTGGGCAACTGGTATTTTTTCTTACAAGCTCTTTTTGTAACTATTTGCGTCCTTCAATTTCACATGTATAATTTGATAAACATAAAACTAAGTGTAGGGCTTCCCTGGCGGCACAGTGATTGGGAGTCTGCCTGCCGATGCAGGGGACACGGGTTCGTGCCCCGGTCCAGGAAGACCCCACATGCTTGCGTACCGCAAAAAAAAAAAAAACAAAAACTAAGTGTAAAGAAATCAATGAATAATATAAAACAATCTATCCTTAATACATAAAAAGTACTATTCATAAAACATTTCCATGGAAGGCTGAATGACACAGAAAAGTAAGGCTGCCAATTTACTAATCTTACTCATCTCCAAAGTCAGAGCCAATAAAACCAGCAAACTTTGATCATGATCTATAAGTAAGAAAGCTATTTAATGTTACACACACGTGCATGTGCACACACACACACACAGCTAAAAAAAATATGGATGACTAACCTAGATCTCATGAATCACTAAGTTTAGAGACAATAAAGAACAACCTGAAATCCACACGAAGATTTGGAACCACATACAAACTTAGTTTAAGGGTTGAACATGAAGCTTCAGTCTCCTTACTTCAGTCCTTACAAGTAATAGAAGTGAATCCCTTCACAGAATAACTCATGACCTTCCAACAGTGCTCAAATGATAGCAAAGGCACCACTGAGAGTGAACTCTCCAGCCCACACTGCTTTCTCCCAGGAGTGGAGACGGTGCCTTGAAAGGGGCCTGGTCCACCATCAAGCAGAACTATTCACAGGGTTCTGTCTCCTTGAAGGATGTGAAACACCCAGGTACATGTCTGAGTTTTGGAACTGACAATCCCAAGAGTATGAAGATGCCAAAGCTGGAAGTAGCAATGGTTAAACAAAGGATAAGATGGTTACAAGACACCTTTCACCTGCCTGACTCTCATTTCCCACTTTCTTCCTTTGTCATACGTGTTTGAGAGAATTCTAGGGAACAATAACAGCAAGAGTTCACTGAGTAAGGCCCTTCAATAACTTTTCATTGCCCTTATGGTAAAATCCAAATTCCCTACCATAGCTTTACCCATCTCCAACTCGCACAGCCCACAGAGGCTCGCACAGAGGTCCAGCCACGCTGAGGTCCTTTCTGTTCCCTAAATATGCCAACTACCTCTAAGCCAGAGTACCACAAACTTGCAAGTATGGTAAAAATCTTAATTTTTAAATCTAAATGGATATATGGGTTTTCACTGCCACTCAACTATTCTGTACATTCAAATTTCTTCTTAAACTATGTTTTGCCTAAACTATGTTTCAGACATAACTAGAGTTCATGAAGGAAATGGACAGAAATACGTACTATAATTGAAAAAATTCATTTAGTTTTCAAATACTCACTTCCCCATCCCTTCAAAAAAAAAATTGGTTCATAATAAACCTCAGTAGGAGTCCTTGGGCTGAGTCAAAACTACCAATGCCACTGGCAGAACGCCAGCCACTGTCCGCATTTAGAGGGCTGTGGAAACCCGTGCCTACCATCTCGCACACTGGCGGTAAGCGTGCTCCTGATGGTTTATTAGTGGTGTATGCCTGAATCCCAAAGGTAAAGAAGAGTTAGAGGGGAAATATAACTTGAAAATTGGGAGGAGGGAGGCCAGGGTGGGGAATAATTTAGCATGCTTTTAAACTAAAATTAATATTTATGAAATAACATGCTAAATCTGCATGAAAGGAATTTGCAGGAACATTTAGCACTGTTACACCCCTTAGGTTTCACGCATTTGTTTTTCTGTCTTTCCAAATGCTCTTTCTTTCTGCCTTTAACTTAATGACTCATCTTTTTTCCAATGGTGATGTACTTTAAGGTTCTATCTTGGCTGTCTTCTTACCCTATATTCTCTGAGTGATCTCATCTACCCACGTTTTCAACAACCTGAAATCTACCTCCAGCCCCGACCAATCAGCCTACATTTCTAACTACTGCTCCCAAAAGATGTCCTCAAGGCAACTCAAACCTCATCCCCAAGTCCTGCTTATTTTTCTAAATTCCCCTTCACAGTGAATGGATCCATTGTTCACCCAATCACAAAACCTGGTCACCATAGCAGACTCTTTCCACTCATTAACTCTTCCATATAATCAGTTCACAATTTCAGTAAATTCTGTTTTCTAAATCTCTCTGTCCCTACAGACATCAAGTGTAGACCCTTGCTATTCTCCACAAAGGGCAGTGGTTGTCAATGGGGCCAATATCACCCTTAGGAGATGTTCTTGAAAATTTGGCCGCCACGATGACTGGGACATTTACTGACCCACTGAAATCACTTTAAAAAGGTGGGTGGGGTTGCTTTTTGTGCCACTGTTCACATAAGCACAGTCCTTAGCTAGCTTCTATATCCTTGGGGTAGGGAGGAGAGGGCTAGGCTGGGAGTCAGAATAAATGAAGTTTTTCTATCTACTCCTGTATCTATGTCCATCACTGAGTGTTAAACTTCTAGCTTTTAAAAAATGGTTATACTATTCATCATGCAAAATTCAAACATTAAAGGACTACTCAAGGTAGAAAGTGAAAATCACCTGCAAAGCCTATAGGGACAGCTAGTATTAACAGTTTGATATATATTTTTCTTTTTGTTACTTGCTCTATATTTGTGGTCTTTCACATGGCGACTCGACTCTTCTCTAAAACAGATGGAGACCAGATGACAGCAGAAATGGTCACCTCCATCTTACAAAGCACAAAAACTTCAAGTCACTGGTCTGTTAGGTTAATACTCCTCAGAGTACAAAGCTCCATACCAAGAAACCGCTGGAGAACATACAGAACACCCACTGGGAAACTAGAAGGGTAACACCATTAGCTAGGACTGTTAGGCACTGACCTTCTTAGGCAATCTGACTGCTTTGGGCTCATGCAACATACCCCTAAATGCAGCTAACTCTAGTCACCTATGTACTGATAAATATTGAAAAGTAGTCAAATGGTCCATAAGCCACTAATTAGGACATTCATTCATTCAAGTACCAACCGTGCACTCACTATGTACCATACAAACTTAAGGCACCAAGAGTGGCTGCTCTCAAGAAGACAACATTCTGGCATATATGGATGTGGGTGTATATGTTTTAAGACAATACAGAAAAGCTCCTGAATGACAACACATTCCTAAACAGTTGAGTTCACAGGACTCTGTGCTAACATATATGTTAGATCTGACTCATAAACTTGGTGGTCAAATGCCAAAACTGCAAACAAAAAACCCCACATACAATAATAAGACTGTTGCAGAGGACTATCAAGGTACTTAATTAAGCAGTCATGGAAAGTGTGAAATGTCGTAAACATTTGAATCCATTTTTTAGATAGCTGGCTCTGAGACCTAAATCCCCTGCTTCTAGGGTTAATGTTACTTGATTCAGATAAATATTAAATATCTACAACATGCTAGATCTTGTGTTAGGTGCTAGACTACCCATATAGTAAGGTAGGGCAATTATATAAGGCACAGTAGTTAATTACATGGGCTTTAAAGATAACCCGGGTTCAAATCCTGGCTTCACCATGCCTTAGCTGACTTAGACTTTTCTAAGCCCCCTTTCCTCATCTCTAAAATGGGAGAAACAATAGCAACCTAACAACTTGGTATAAGAATTGCATGTGTTTCAAGTGTTTAGAACAGCATCTGCATATGGTAAAATTTGAATAAACAGCAGTTAAGCATAATTACATGGTTTTTTTTTTCCTTCTAAAATCTGATTCATGACTACTGTTTCCAAGGCCAAAATGGGTTTTAAAAAAGGTATCCAGGGCTTCCCTGGTGGTGCAGTGGTTGAGAGTCCGCCTGCCGATGCAGGGGACACGGGTTCGTGCCCTGGTCTGGGAGGATCCCACATGCCGTGAAGTGGCTGAGCCCGTGAGCCATGGCTGCTGAGCCTGCGCCTCCAGAGTCTATGCTCCGCAACGCGAGAGGCCACAACAGTGAGAGGCCCGCGTACCGCAAAAAAAAAAAAAAAAAAAAAAAAGGTATCCACACAGACTGTATAGCAATATAAGATGAGTGATCTTATCCTTTTAAAACCTGCATCTAAAAGTTTTGATTCAGTTTTTGGAAGGATAGGCTACATGCCCTTCTAAGCTGCAAATAAGATGCAATGACTCAGCTCCATTAAAATAAACCATGGATAGCTTTAAGAAGCAACTGGACCTTTGGTTAATTACCAAAGCTACCATATACAAAGCTCATCATCAACTATGTCAAAACCAAAATTAAGTGTTCAAGAGCATACAAGACGACCTGTAAAGTGTCCTTTGCAATTAATGTATCTTGATCAGACTTTCAGGGGCCAATGATGTGCAACACTGGATACTATGCAGGAGTTAGACTGACATTTTTTTATAGCCTAGATGGTAAATCAGATGGTTGCCATGGTGCTAATAGTAGCAATATTTTAAATAATGTAAGATCTCTCCTACAGTACTACACTTCACAGTTTACAAAGCCCCGTCACTTCTCTGTTTAATCCCTCCCCCAATGACCTCTCACTTCATTCAGAATAAAATCCACACTCCTGACCAAGGCCTGCAAGGCTCCTTGTGATCTACTGCTCTCTGTCCTCATCTCTTACACTCGAGGCTTTAGCCACACTGCCTGGCTTGACATTCCTGGGCCCGGCCTAAGTACATTCCCCATACTGTTCATGGAGAGTTCTTCGCTCAGATCACTATGGCTCTCTCCCTCATTTTACTCACAGGGCCTTCCCTGACCAATGTTTCCAAAAGAGCACCTTTCCCCTAATCTCATCTCCTTATCCCGCTTCATTGCTCTTCCAGTACTTGTCACCATTACCTGACATATATGTCCCAGGAAAAGGACTCTGTTTGTTTCACTCATTCATTGTTGTATACCCAGACCCTGGAACAGTGTCTAGAACATACTTGTAGAATATCTGTAGAACAAGCAAACTATCTTTTGATTCTCAAGGAAAGAGTAGAACTCCTTTGATTCATTACTAAGTTTTATTTTTTTTTCTATTCTATAGATGAGTAAACTAAGGCACAAAGATATTGAATAATTTGTTCAAACACCATGAAGCTAGTTAGTAAAGTGGAAGAGAAAGGACTTCCAAGGTTTTGACTCCAACTCTTAATGCACCATCTATCAGATTAACCAGTGTCTTTCATATGACAATGAATATGTTCACTATGTATCAGGAGACTTAAAAATGCTTCTCTCTTAAACCTGCTTCTCTTAGATTTATGTACCAAGATGGCAGCTGAATCATTACTTAAGACAGTTGAAAAAAAGGGAAAAAGCTCCAGGAAATATAATTGAACATTGTGAACTCATTTAAAAATCAATTCTTCTGAAGATTTCTACTGACGTGAAAAAATGCCCACAATTCCTTTTAACTGAAAACACTTTAGATACAAAGGTGCATATATATATTTATATGCACCACATATACATATGAGTGTATATATGTATATAAAATAGTCATGTGTTCTATATATGCAAACACATATGCTGACTAAGAGAAAAAAAATCAGGTTAATAATGGGTAGTGGGAATGTGTGTTCCATATTAAATTTTTCTTAATGTTAAATATTTACAATGTACATGTACAGTTTTTTCCTGATTATAAAAGTGCTATTAAAAAAAATTAGTACAAGATCATTCCCAATAAAAGGAACCAGGGCTCCATGAAGGAGCAGGAAAATATATAAGATGAGCCGAGCCTAGGGCATGTTACCTCAGAAAGCAAAGATGGATGAGGTCCTGCCAAAAAAGACACAGGAGCCAATCTGAAAGGCTCCCACAGGCCTAAGATGGTACAATTTTGGCATAAAAAAGAAAAATTATTGCAATGAATTGACATGCAAATTAAAATTTGCATATATAATATGTTATGTATTTAATAGTAGTACAAGTAACAATAATACAGTTAATATAAAACATTAAAACCCATGAAAATTATAATACTAAAAAAGAAAATTAATTCGTCACCTTAGAGTTTGTGAGAACTCAATACCCCCCAAACTGGTAAATAAAAGAAAGGGAATGGCACATTTATCCTGTCTTTACTGCGTAGCCTGTATTTGAGGGTAACCAAATAGTTGAAAGGGAAAGTTTTTTTATAGAAGATTCATATAGTTAATAAATGTAGAAAGAAAAGTAGAAAATTATCATTTTGTAATCCTTGATGAAATAAGGGATCTAGGCAACAATTATCAACAGCCATTAAAATCATAGGTGAAAGGTTGATGGAGAACTTCATAGTAGATAACTGGAGCTGATAACTTGGAACACTGATCTATCATTAAAAATAGGAAAATCAGACATCAATGTGTCTCATGATAGGATGCAATAGGAAGTAGAAAGGTCCATGTATAAAAATATTTGATCTCCTTTCCTCCACTTAAAAAAAAAAAACTGAAGCTAATCAAGTTCCTAAACCTATCAGTCTATAGGAAACACGGGAGATGAAGGAACAAGTTAAACATCACATGGAATCACCAAGTCAAACCCAGAACAAGGGCCCCTCGACAAGACGAATATTGGGTTTCTGCAGCAAATCAAATAGCATTAGCAGAGCGGGGGAGGAAAGGCAGTGGAGAATGTTAAGTAATAAAAGAAACTCACTAGACATAGTCAAATATATGGCTCTTCTCTGGAGCCTGATTCAAATAAACAAACTATACAAAAGATACTTGGGCAAGTCAGGAAAATTATACTGGGTAGGATAATTAAGAAATTACTGTTAATTTTGTTAGGTATTATAATATAGTAGATATGTAAAAAATATCCTTATCAATTAGGCATACATACTGAAATACAGGTGATTTGGGATTTGCTTCAAAATACTACAGTACCACCCCTCCCTAACAGTAAGGTGGGGAGGATAGATGAAACAAGGTGAGCAAAATATTAGTAACTGTTGGAGCTAGAACTTCATTATACTAGAGTATTTGAATATACTTGAACATTTTCATAATTTTTAAAAATCAGTAATAGAGAACATTTTTTACTCTAAAGAATTGTTATGCTTCTTGTAATTGGTATGTCCATTGTGCTTTGCTTTTGCTTTTTTCCCCTTTATTTACCTAAACGGTCAAAGTTAAATTTATGTATAACTGCAAAGTGATCACCTTAAACCATGTTTCTCACATAAAAACAACCCTTTCTCCTCTATAGTCTCACAGCTCTTACTTAACTGTTCCAATGTATATGTGTTGTCATTCTGTCCACTGTAATTCAATAAACTAACTTATCTGCTGATGGCACAGGAAAAGAATATCTACAGAGGAAATAGGTACACACAGGCAATGCCTTCAATAGCTGACTTATAGTGCCCCTCCCTGAAATTCTTGGAAAACTACAGCAATGCCAGCATGAGTATCCCCGCCTTGGGAATGCCCCCCTTTTCTCTACTTGTTCAAAATCCTGCCCATGTCTAATTCCACTTTTAAATAACAGCTCCTCCATGAAGACCCCCACAGTAATCTTCTTCCTCACTCCTGAGCTTTCAAAACCTCGATTATAGTGTGCTTTTATTATTTACATATGTATCACCCTCAATGAGTCAGGAAGCCCCAAAACTGAATGTGGCAAAACTGAATACCAGCCAACATGTTACATTCTCGTAACATTTGGCATATTGCTTTGCATTAAGACTCCAGACACATGTATTGAGTGGAACTGAAAAACAGTTCTCAAAACAAAGAAGGCCACAGAAACGATTGATACATAAACAACCAGGAGTTAACCAGAAAGTTTTAATCTGAAACCCAGCCAGAACAGGGTTAGGGGCCACCACCTAGATGGTCTTGGAGGATAAGTGAGCAGGAAATCTAGGTAAGCACCTATAATCTAGCTATTGCTATGTACAAAGTTGGACCCACACCTGCTCACTTAACTGTTCCAATCTATAAGTTGCCACCTGTATGTTGTTTGTGCCATGAATATAAACATGGAAAAATTCTGACTAAAGTGTAATAGATTCATGTAATTAACCAAGATGAAGTACTGAAAGGGTGGATCTGGGTTCCCAAGATTGTGGCACAATTTGTAGAACCATCCTGTTTTGGATCTTCACAACTTTTCTGCATTGACTTTTTATTAATGTTATATTAGAATGAACTTAATTGACTGATCACTTGGGCATTATATTGTGATGTGTATTCTCTAAATCCAACACTTTCTATCCATGAAACTACCCCTTCCCACTTTCCCCAATTTCTATGGTAAATACTTGCTGTACGTCTTTAGATTCACATAAAAGGTCCGTCCTGAGATCCCATGTTGAACGTCTGCATCAGAATTCAAGGCAAGTCTTTTGACTTCAAATTCTCTTTGTATTTATTTGTCCTATCATCTTACAAACAGATCAAGTACCACAAAATGTACAACATGGAAGTATGACTTAATTATCAAAAAGTAATCAGAAATAAATGTTCACTAAGTGTCTTTTTAAAAATATTGATCTTTAAATTCTGATCAAATAGACAAAAGGCAATTTCTAAGATTATTATGAGTTAAATAAATACGGAAAGGATACCCTTGACTGTCCCCTCCCCCGCCGAAAAAACCCCCCACAGTATCAAAAAACAAAAATTGGCCCACATCTCTGTTCCATACGCTTTGGAGAGGACTTTTATTGCTCATCGTTGACAACCCACGTTCCTTTTTTCTATTAAATAACAAGTGCATTGCATAGAGAGCTAGGAACTACCTTCCAGTTCCAACTAAAATCTCCCAAACACATGTATAGGTCTGAGTGACCACGAACTTCTCCAGCCACTCATCTTTTGGGAAAATGTCATATTAACTAAAACAAATCTCCTTTAGGCATATGCCTAATACTTTTTCCCAGATCACTTTTTAAAAAGAGAGATTGTTGGAGACCTCAAATCTCTAACATTTTCAGAATTTAGAAGTGTAGGTTAGGGTAGACTATTCTTGGTGGAACTTTCTCCATGACCCTAAAGCTAAATGCACCAATTACATACATCACATCATACGGACCATGAATTCTGTTTTTTGTTGTTGTTTTTATTGTTTTTGGTCATCAAAAGTAGTAAATAATCACTAGGTGAATCAATCTTTAATAGTATTCCCATAAATTT
This sequence comes from Aethalodelphis obliquidens, assembly GCF_003676395.1. Lineage (NCBI taxonomy): Eukaryota > Metazoa > Chordata > Mammalia > Artiodactyla > Delphinidae > Aethalodelphis > Aethalodelphis obliquidens. Next base: position 8,748,540 of record NW_020837946.1, read on the forward strand.
AAATTTCTAGAAAAAATTCCTATTTTAAATTAATAACTTTTGTTATGTATGAATTACAGATCGAGAACTTAATGAAATGGGCTTAGTAAATACAATGTTTAGAAATAATTTCACTTTTGTGTTCTTCTAATAGGCTTTCTATTAACCCTTGAAAGTTTCTTTTACTCACACTAAACATGTGAATGTCAAATTATGAATGTTTATGAAATATGCTCTAATGATAAAGTTCATTCTTTATTTGAACAACAAAGCAAGAGACACCTGTTTATAGGAGAGAGCTTTGCTTCAGACAAAGTAATTTTTAGACAAAAGTAGTTTTACAAGGATTTTTTTGAAGCACCAGCTCTTGTTAAAAAAAAAAAATCTGTGTATTAATTTTACAAACAGGAATCTCATGTTAAGCCTCAAACACTTTTTAAGAAAACCATACTACTAGTGTCAAGTTTTACTGTGGTAATTTCAGTGTATCATGCAGTCATTAAGGATTTCCAAGACTAAAATTATGATAATTAAGTACAACAGAATACTTCAAGCTACCTTAGATCCTTTCTGGAACAGGGCAGGGCACATATAAACAACCACTTAAACAGTTCTAGAATTCACTTAGAGATATGGCTGGAAGTATTTTAACCAAACTGGAATTACCTAAGTAATTCTTAGGAGTTAAGACTGTATCATGTTTCAGAGCTCTCTGACTTCTTTCTTGTAAGTTTAAATTTTAACCTTAAAAATACACACACACACACACACACACACACACACACACACACACACACACACACACACACACTAACTTGAACCTGGCTTCTGCAGAAAAGTTTGCTCTTATACATCTGCTTTTTTCTCCATCTGAGTATTGGCCCCATAATAGTTTTCAAATATCTTTTGTTGTTTAAAAGAAAGGTAGTTTGCTCAGGACTAAAATAAGTGCCATGAATGGGACTACTCTTCTAAATGTTTTTTAACTTGTACCAAAAGCTTATGCCAATTTACACTGTCATCAACAGTGGATGATGGCAGCTATTTCCTCACCAGCCAACCAACACCAGCCCTACTAACCCTTTTGATTTTTGCCAACCTGTCAGATTAAAAATGCTATTCTCTTGACCTTCTCTTCCCCACATATCAACTTGATTCTTTGAATTGCTGATCACTGATGACAGTGAACACATTTTCATGCCTATTATCCATTTGTATTTCCTTAGCAAAATTGTTTGTACATCTCTAATGTCCATTATTCTACTGGGTCTGGAGTCTTTTTCTCATTGATTGATTGATATAAGGATACTTATAATTATGAACATTATCCCTTTGTCTTTTTTTTGCAAATATGTTAGTTTTTCCATTTGCATTCCAACTTTTTGTCATGTACAAAGTTCTCATTTTCTTATAGCTTTATCTATAATCTTTTTCTTTATGAATTCTGGGTTTCCTATCAAGCTTGTAACTGCATACTGACTATGATGCAAGATTTCATATTATAGGTATCAGACATTATTTACAGTTAAACAATGGTATCCTTTTCTGAAATTAGTTCTAGTAGAATCTAATTTAACAAACCTCACTATGATATCCAGTTTGACAGTGAGGCACCTTTCACACTAGCACTGCTTAGTTGTGGGAAAAATCAATCAAGAAATCCACTATAGTAACATGAATCAGTGACCTTTCTCCAATAGCCACCTAATTAAGTTATTGGGGGTGGGGTGGTACAGAATTCATTCTTTATAAATGGTGACTATACTAAAATACATGTTAAATAAGGATGATGCCAAATAAACATTTAAATGATATATTTTTCAAAAATACAAATCTGTGATTTGAGAATATTTTTAATGTCATGTAGAAAGAAGAACTCAAAGCACTTTGAACAGCCTAATCAGACACATTAATATATAAATTACCATCACCATGCTAGCCTGTGAGTTGTCTGGGAACAAGAGCCATAATATTCCCATTCAGTCTGCGTTACATTTAGCACTGTCGGCAGCCAAATTCCTATAAAATGTATCCAGTTGTGCTTTTGTTACAGATAAGGAAGATAAAACTTGAAGAGTTGACTCAATCAGAGGACTGCCCTCAGTTATTCTCCAGGATTCCAGCTTGTCACCACCCCTCTTAAAAGTGTGGTGTTCCAAACCAGACCCTGTACTCCACATATGATCCAAGACTACCTATCCATAGATTTCATAAATGTAGTCTTAAACTCCATTAATAGTTTTGATACATTACATGGCAGCTCTCTATTGAGCAACATAATTGACCTGTATGTTCTGTAGTGAACCACATCCGCACCCATTGTTTACTACTGCCTTTTGGGACATAACCTGCTGGACTGAACAATTATTCCTATTAAATTGCTTCTGATTTAGATTCAATATACATTTGACATTTAAAAATTTTTCTTGCATCTCTAGTTTGTTAACCAGAGTATTATTAGCTTTCCTTACCAGATTCCTGTCAAATACAAATCTGTTCAGCAAGTCACACAGGTCTTCCTTTATTCCCTGTTAAAAGCACAGTACAAATACTGGAACCTTCCAATTAAAGCCGGCCATCAGTTTGTACTGTGTGTACAGTCGTTGATTTTTTAATTTTTCTGACATCAGTCTTAGCGGTTTTATTTTTTTTTAACATCTTTAATGGAGTATAATTTCTTTACAATGGTGTGTTAGTTTCTGCTTTATAACAAAGTGAATCAGCTATACATATACATATGTCCCCATATCTCTTCCCTCTTGCATCTCCCTCCCACCCTCCCTATCCCACCCCTCTAGGTGGTCACAAAGCACCGAGCTGATCTCCCTGTGCTATGCGGCTGCTTCCCACTATTTTGTGTGTACAGCCATTTAAACAACCACAAGGCCACCAGGTCACCTAACTCATTACCACTAGCAGTGATAGCTTCCAGATTTCTCTGATTTCAAGACACATATATTCATACATAAAAAATATGTATCACAGACACACACAAAGTACCACCAAACAGCACTTATCCTCACTATGCAAAATTACACTGACATTCTCCATTCTATTTTATTCTATCCTAGTCCCCTGTTCCCTTCCCTCCCTTTTAAAATGCTAGTCATAGCCCACTAAATTGATCTCATAACCAACTGATAGGATGGGATGGGCAGTTTGTAAAATAGATTTATAATCAACCTGAGTAGTTCATTTACTAACGATAGCTATCTTATTCACAATGCTTAATTTCTCAAATTATCACAAGGCAAAAAGATTTCATCACTTGGTTTAAGACTTGAAATCATAGTTACATATTACAAAGCATTATTTAGAAATACTTGTAATACATGACTAATTAACTGATTTCCATGAATATGTTAAAGGCCTTTTATCAGCATGGATCTGCCATCTTTAATTTTATCTACACCAATTCATTCACAGATATTCTAAGGAATTAAGTTACATTACCATAGTTGTAGAATTAGTTTCAGAAACATGAACTTCAACTATTCCTTGACAAATTAGCACTGAATTTAATAATATGAAGGTTAATCAGTGTCCACATTTTTAAACGTGAAATCATTAATCTTCAAGGAAAAAATTATAAATCCATTTTTCTTCTGGTTCAATTTACTACTCACTTTGCCACAAGGTTGTGGAAGCATAGTCCATATGACCATGAGTAAACATCACAGCCTCACCCATGTTTGGTAAAGAAGAAAAAGCAAATAGCCAATCCTGCTCTTTTAAAAAGATGGTAATTCCTTAAAAAAATTGTGTAATTCAAAACTTGAACAGTAAACAAGTGAGAAAATTTGAAACAAAGTTCAAACAAGAAAAATAAAAGCCTTTTCGAAAATTATTTTTTTGTCAAAGAATTAAGATAGATTGAAAAAGTAAGAAAATACTGTGGTTCTAAAAAGTTACACCTGGGAGTGTTGAAATGATTTTTATTTTTTTCCTTTCAGTCATTCCAATTAAGAACTGTATTTTGAAAAAAAAAATTCCTTTTTAAAATTTATAACCGTAAAACTTATTTCTAGAGGATCAGATGTAAACCTGAAAAATCACTCTCCTTCAAGGTTCAGCATTGCTATTTCTGTTCTGGCTAAATGCCCACAAAAGCATAAACATGCCACAAAACCAGCCTGAGCTGAAGCACCATAGTTGGAGATTTGAAGGTTTGTTTTCTTTTAAAACTGCTCAAAGGCCACCGTATGGTGGTATTCAGTGTAAACAGACTTTTTCCAGCAGAAATATTTAGAGTCACAGAATACACAGTTGCATGGCCCTTTAGAGGATCATGTAGAACATTTTACCCAAAGATGATTTCTCTGAGAATTCTTCTAACCAGTCAACATTCCTTTCCACCCCTCCAAATCAACACACTAACTGGCATATGGAGGCTTGATCCTGAGTTGAGAGAAAAACTCTAGAGGAAATAATGAGGCTAAAAACATTTTATATCAGAGGAAGTAACTGAATTCATTTGTCACCTGATTGGCATGTTCGTATATAAAAACTCTTGCTTGTGTTTTTGGAGGGTAAAAGTTCTCAATCCTACAGCCAAAACTCAGCTTGTGGACCAAAAGATGTGGTCATGCCTCATGTGGTACACACAGGAATTCTTCCAGGACTCAGAATACAGCTAGGGAGACAAGGCACACACAGCAAGAGTGAAATCTATGGAAGACTAATACATGCCACCAGACCCTGCATGACAAAACCCAAATAAGAGAGCCAAGTGGCAAGCTCAGAGGACAGACAGGGCACTGTGTGTTGAAGGTCTCACACTTCATTCGACAGGGGAGATGATTCTTGAGCTGCATTTTGTAGACAGAATAAATTGGGATAAAAGTCAGAAAATGTATTACAATTGATTAGAGAGCTTTATGCAACAATCTGAACTCTGATAAGGAAACAAAAATTATTTTGTAATTTCATCAAGCTCTGGTGGGTAATAAAGTGTTGAATGAAAAGGAAGGCAGAAGGCAGTGAGTTTACAGAACTCACTGTAAACTTAAGTGCTGTTTACAGAATAAACACATGGCTTCTTTTATTACTCAAAGAACATTCCCCACTTTATGGAGTGGTGCTTTTTAGGTGAGTGTTGACATCACAATACAGTCACGATGGAAAACTTGCTTTTTATCTGAAAGCTGTATTGAAAATGCACAACAGAGACATCTTATATCCAAGGGAGTATAGACAGTTAAGTTTTAGGTAGAGGCCACAAAACATTCAGGAAAAGCTACAAAGGATACATTTTCTTCCATTAAAAACTTATTTCCTTCTACAAAAATTCTGAACATGGGATTCTGTTTTTCCTTTACTGTTTCAGCAGAAGAGTGCTACCAACTCAAGTGAATATGATTACTAGGCCTCAAAAATCCACCTTCTTAGTTTTTAACTTGATCTACCAAATATTTGGGTTATTGCTAACCATGTCACCAACCTATCAGAATCACAGTGGTTTAAACAGGAAGTTAATGAGTTAAATGTTAAAATTAGGCTTTCTACAAGTATTCTGTGGGTAGGGGGCACACAGGGTGAGCTTGTTCCATAAAAGTGGGAGTCTGGTGATCCAGGCTTTCTTGAAGTTTTTCCAAACTAAAATGGTGTTAGCCTTGAATCTCACAGTGGCTTTTAAACCTTGCCCTAAGGTCTCCCTAAGGAGCAGGTGAGGGTCCACCTCATCTCTAGCCCAAACACCTCACTTCCATCAGTTTTTTATGTTGGGCTTCTGTGTCAGAAATTTAACAAATTAAAAAAAAATTACTACCTTATGACGTAAAACACTATCCATTAAACATGTTTGGGGGACTTCCCTGGTGGTCCACTCGTTAAGACTCCATGCTCCCAATGCAGGGGACACATGGGTTCGATCCCTAGTCAGGGAACTAAGATCTTGCATACCGCGCGGTACAGCCAAATAAAATAAAATTTAAAAAACAAAAAACAAAACCAAAAAACATGTCTGCATGTTGGACATAGAACTGTTTTCTGAGGAATTCAATGACCTGGCCTCCAAGTCAATTTATACATCTAGATTTGAAATCAAGTCCTGGTTAAACTCTTCAATTTTTCAAAGGCAGATGATTAGTGCTGCTGGCCCCCTCAGTTAATTGTTAAAGTAGAGTAGTTACTAGAAAACTATAACCTTGGACCTCTTTGGTACTCAATTTTCATAAAAAGTTCAATGGCATGAACGATTATAGGGGGCCATTTCCATAGCTATAGAACATCAGAAAAGTAGTGATTTAATTAAACTGTGCTCCAGTCTAACATTATTCCTATGTCTTGTACTAAGATGCCTTATACTTGAACTGGGTACCTTTACAGACACTTCAGAGAACAGAGAGAAGTGTACCAAGGACCCAGAGCCTTCATTAATAAAGGATCCACAGGGTCTCAATTCCTGGAAAAATTATGCTTCTCCTAAGTGGCTGGTTTACTTTTTATCTCATGAACACAGCCTTGCAATTGATCGATTTCTTCTTTGTTTTGGCTTCTAAAACTCAAAGCCAAATGGGTGGTCCCCAACTAGCTAGTGTAAAAGACATGCATTTATTTGTGTACTAACCCTGCCCCAGGAATCATTTTGTCTTTCCTTATTTTTCCTTTGCTCCTTATCTAATTCTCTGGGGTGAGGGAGAGGATGAGACAGAAAGGGGAAAACAGAAGGAAACATACCCCTATTTTTTTGCATTTCCCTAAAATGGAAGGCAAGAAACATGAAAAAAAAAAAAACTAGCTAATCTTAACATAAGGGTGTGGTTTTAACCTTACCACCATGATAAACTTGTTAAATACTGCAAGATCTAGTGCGTCAATTTTCTCGCTCAGGTGGAAACAGGTAACACTGCTAAGGGGACATCCCGTCTGGGAAGAGATTACTAAATTAAGTCAAACACGGAAAGTGTATTGAGGCAATCAACGTGTATGGTGTGCAGCAAAATAAAGTACTTCCATCACTGTTCTTCAGAGTCAAATAATTTCTATGAATAACAATGGCCCCGGCCTCTTTTCTAACATAGAGAGATGGCTGTCACAGCTCCTCCATCACTCAAAGAGCTCTGACTCCAGCATGCAACTCCTATTCAGTCCCTGTCATTTGGTAAGTAAGGATAAATAAAAAATACTTCCAAGTTTATTCAACATATTTTTCAAGCCCCTATTACCTATGAGGCTTTACAGATACAAGGTCTGAATGGCTGTGTTTACAGAAAATATTTTTAGCCAGTTATACAAAATGTATTCTATTCAACTAGTGTAAAAAATACCATTCATAAATTAAAATAATGGCTGAATTATACTTCCAAACCTCTATTCTATTCCAATGTCTTCTAGGAAATTAGGAAAAACAACAAGAATACAACTAGGGGTCAGGGCATTTGGGGCGGGGGGGGGGGGCGGGGGGGCGGTGCAGAGGCAAAGGGCACTTCACTGTAGCTGAAACAAACTGAGAATGATGTGATAAATCAAAATGCTACTCAATCAACAAACACTGCTGGTTTAGACTAAAAGCAGAACACCCAGCCCCTCCTTCTGTATTTCCAGGATTGTTGATACAAATGCAGTAGCTTTTTAGTCAGAGGTGGATTTCCTTTAGGATACTATGGTCCAATTCTTTACAGACTCCTCTGGGCCTTGAGGATATCTATGGCCAGAGGAGCTAAGATGGAGCCTGTTTTTAAGGCTAAAAAGAAAGATAAAGGACAAAAGAATAGCAAGAAATATGTGGCCTCAGGGCAGACAAATAACCAAGAAGTCCTTTAGAACTTGCATCTTGGACACCTAAACAAATCAGATAGGAGGCTAAGGATGCCAACAATCCTCACAGCTGGGAACGTCATAAGGTCACTCTATAGGGTCATAAGGTCCCCAGCACCATCTCCTTCTGGCAATTGCCCCTCCCACCCCACACCATTAACACAGCTCCAATAGGAGGTGCTATAGTCCTGTAAGAACCATACCCCTGCTGTCCCCAGCAAAGTAACCTAGAGGGGAAGGTAGACCCCGGACTAAAGTGTCTATTGAGGGGCTGAAGCTCCATGAAAGAAATGTAGGTGACCAGGCTTTCTATCAGGTGGAGAAAGCTGGTCTGCAGAGAGAGGATGCTGGGGGGAGGGGGGCCACGACAGTGAGTAAACAGAGAAACGCAGTGGCAGATGGACACTCACAATAGAGTTTGTGTCCCTGGTGAGAACTCTTGGTGAGACCCCAGTGCATTTCTGCCTTGAGTGTTTGACTCCTCCCTGAGATAAACTTTCACTAAATCTCTGCCTTGTTGGAAGAAAGGGAGTTCCAAGTAACACAGGGGCTACTTCCTAGGCATCACTGCTCCAGCCCTGTGCCTCAGAAAGGCAACTCTAATAAGGGTAGGGCTTAGACATTGCTCTCTCAACCTTTTAGAGGCCAAAACTGGAGCAGTGAAGACTAAGAGTGGCACCATCTTTTACTCTACCGTGTACTCCACATACCTACTTTTGGGGCTGGAGATCTGAAATGTGTCATTAAATGACACAGGAAGTAACATAAAAAAATGAAAATGTGTAAATAGATATGTCCATTTATTGTCACAAACTAAGAATAAAGCTCAATATTATATAAGCAAATGCAAATTAAATGCAATTTTTTCCCATGGACATCCTAAAGTGAACTCTCAAGATGATTTTGTGAAACGCTTTATCTTTCCCTTGAAAACAGTTGCTCTGAAATGTGGAAGAAATATGGAAACGTTTAAGAATTAAAGATTACATAAATATATAAGTGTAGAAAATACAGGTATATCATCTCTTTAAACAGTCCTTTTAAGAAATCATAAACAAAACGAAAAGACAACCTACAGACTGGGAGAAAATATTTGCTAACAATGCAACCGACAAGGGCTTAATTTTCAAAATACACAAACAGCTCATACAACTCAGCAACAACAACAAAAAAACCCAATTAAAAAGTGGGGGCTTCCCTGGTGGCACAGTGGTTGAGAGTCCGCCTGCCAATGCAGGGGACACGGGTTCGTGCCCCGGTCCGGGAAGATCCCACATGCCGCAGAGCGGCTGGGCCCGTGAGCCATGGCCGCTGAGCCTGCGCGTCCAGAGCCTGTGCTCCGCAACAGGAGAGGCCACAACAGTGAGAGGCCCGCGTACCACAAAAAAAAAAAAAAAAAGGGCAGAAGATCTAGATAGACACTTCTCCAAAGAAGACATACAGATAGCCAATAGGCACATGAAAAGATGCTCAAAATCACTAAGTATTAGAGAAATGCAAATTAAAATTAAAATGAGGTACTACCTTACACGGGTCAGGATGGCCATCATCAAAAAAGTCTACAAATAACAAATGCTGGGAAGGGTGTAGAGAAAAGGGAACCCTCCTACACTGTCGGTGGGAATGTAAATTGGCTCAGCCATTATGGAAAACAGTATGGAGGTTCCTTAAAAAAACTAAAAATAGAGTTGCCATATGATCCAGCAATCCCACTCCTTGGCATATATCCAGAGGAAACGCTAATTTGAAAAGATACATGCACGCAAATGTTCACAGCAGCACTATTTACAATAGCCAAGACATGGAAGCAACCTAAATGTCCACTGACAGATGAATGGATAAAGAAGATGTGGTGTATACACACAATGGAATACTACTCAGCCATAAAAAAGAATGAAATAATGCCATTTGCAGCAACTTGGATGGACCCAGAGATACTAGTGAAGTAAGTCAGAAAGAGAAAGACAAATACCATGAGATCACTTACATGTGGAATCTAAAATATGACACAAATTAACTTATTTACAAAACAGAAACAGACTCACAGACATAGAAAACAAACTTACGGTTACCAAAGGGGAAAGGTGTGTGGGGGGGTACATTAGGAGTTTGGGATTAACAGACACACACTACTACAAATAAAACAGATAATCAACAAGGACCTGCTGTATAGCACAGGGAACTCTACTCAACATTCTGTAATAACCTGCATGGGAAAAGAACCTGAAAAAAGATGGATATATGTATAACTGAATCACTTTGCTGTACACCAGAAACTAACACAACATTGTAAATCAACTATACCTCAAAAACAAATTTCCTTCTAAAAAAAGTCTTTTTCAGAGTTATATGGCATCCAACAACAACCATTTAAAAACTAGAACTCCACAACTTCTCTTTCTTCAGTAGTTCCTGAGAAGCTACACGTATGAGTGGAGGAAGAGTGAAAGAGGGAATTGGGGCAAAAACAAGGTGTGTACACTTAGAATCTCTCCATTCAAATGTCTGACTTGAGGTAGAGCAGAACATTTTAGAGTTAGAACATCAGAGTTCTCATTCAGAGAGAAAAGTCTTTTGGTTCAAAAGAAGAATCAGATAGCTGCCATGGCTCCAGAATAAATGTCTCAAAAATCAAGCTACTTTAGGAGGAGACACCTGAGGATCTGAGAGACAACCCTGCTCCTTAAGCATCAAAAATAATAAATAAGTAAATAAGGCAGGGAAGGGGTCCAAGAACAGCTAGTTTTGCAATTGCTAAATGTTAGATGACATAATTTATCATCCAAACCAGGACAATTCAGGGAATAAAGGGTGACACAATGGATAATTATGTGAGGACAACAGGCATAAACCTGGACTTTTCCTGGCAAGCCAAGACATTTGGTTACCCCTACTAAACTATGGCCATCTTGCCTCCCCTATGACCAGCCAACTTTTCTATTTCATTTACTCTGATTTAGCAAAGGCAAAGCACCCTCCACCTACAGCAAGGCCTAGCAGGGTCACCTGCATATAAATACTTGTCAGTGGTGATGAAAATAAGTCTTTCTTAGCAATATCTGGTATTTCAAATCAGCAAACATCTACAATTCACCAGGAAGAATATGCCCATGTCATGGAATAACTTAACTCTTGAATCTCCCACCAACTACTCTGCTCCAGGCCAGGTAGTCAACAATTTGCCAGTTCCCCTATGTCTTAAATATTATCCTGACTCATCCTATCCTGCTCTCATTGCTGAAGGGATCAGAACAAGCTGATCCAATTGATCTAATTTGCCCCAAAGGTTAATTGTACTCTGTATTTACAACATTTACATAGCATTTACATTGTATTAGGTATTATAAGTAATCTAGAGATGATTTAAAATATACTGGTGGATGTACAAAGGTTATAGACAAATACTATGCCATTTTATACATAAGGGCATATTCTGGTATCCATGGGGGTCCTTGGAACCAACTCCGCTCAACCCCCGCCTGTGGATACAGAGGGCCAGGCTGTACATAAAATTGCCTTATCTCACGTCTCAACCCACCCCTAGTAGCATAAGCATTATCAGTTTTTAAAATCTCTATTTAATAGCCTCTGCCCCATTGTTTATTTGAATTTCTTTTATTTAGCCACTATCTGAATTGACTACTCATTTATCCAGTGCTTTTAGTCTTACAACCTGTTTGAAAAACAACATCTTTTAAGAGCTGAGAACATAAGATCTTATCACACCCAAGTTGGAATCCAAGACCCGCCATTTAGTACAAGTGTGCACAAAAGCTCTTGGGCAAAACATTTACTTTCTGAGTCTCGATTATTTACAAAATGATAGGGTGACTATTAAATTTTTAACATGAATAAAATGCCCAGGGTAGTACTGAAAACACGGGGAGAGCTTACTAATAAATGGCAGTTATCAGTCTGTATGAGCTTTTACTATTACTGAAGTAAATATTAACCTTTTGTCTATCATTATGCAAAGTTTTTTCGCATATTTACCTTAGTGTCTTTTCCCTTTCAATCACTTGACAGCAATGGAAATAAGCCTGCTTCTCATCCAAAGGTCTGATAAATATTCAGATAAATGTTCTAATTTATGTTTTTATTTGTTTTCTCATTCTCCCATCAGATTTATTTTCATAAAGGGGTAGCTTAATTATCAAACTCGATTTTCCCAGAGAACAAATAACCAATTATCTAAAAATCTTTTGCTAAACACTCCTTCCTCCTTCCCCACTGATGTATGATTTCACTTATGTATTAGGTGCATATATACCTCTCACTGAACTCCCTAAGTTGACTTTTTAAAAATCTGACTGTATTCTCTGGCCAAGAATACACTAATTTAACTTGGGAAATTTTCTTGCTTCATAACATTCAGTACTCACATTCAAGAACATGGTAACTCTCCATTCTTAAGTCTTTTTTTCACTCAGTTAAGTTTATACTAGTTTTCTTCAGAGATCCTAAACATTTCATATCAATCCCCCCAACTTAGGAATTTTATTTTTTGTTGCTATGATGAGATTTTTCTCCCAGTATTTTTATAACTGGGTATTGCTAGCAAGAAAAATGCTACCAACATTTAAATATCTTTATGTGGTATACACCTATCTTATTAAACTCTCACTTTTAGTTTTTCAGTTGATTCTGTTGGTTTTCCTAGGTTTAAGATTGCAACATCTGCAAATATTGCTATTTTCCACCATTTTTTTCAAGCAGTTATACCTTTTATTTGATGCATTCTTGCATTGGCCAGGATAATATCAAACATCAAAGGTGTATGGCATGCTTGTTTCATTTTCTGATTTCAAGGGGAATTCCACCAATGTTTTCCCATTTAGTAGGTTGTTTGCTGTTGGTTTAAAACAGATATTCTTTTAAAGAGTTCATAATCAGGAAGAACTGTTGAATTAGCATTGTTATCTTGGCACATACTGGTATGATACCGCATGTTCAATGTATGCTGATACCAGACCTCAAGGGTTCAAAAACTAGGCTCTGTGACTTACTGGCAATTTATCCTTGGACATATAATTTAACTTCTTGGCCTAAATTTCTTCACGCATAAAATGAGGGTAATAATAACAACCTCTTTCTTAGGGCTGTTTTGAGGACTGTTAACTGAGATAATATATTAGAGCAATGCCTGGCACACAGTAAATACCAAGCGTTATTTGTCTTCTTTAATTAAGAGAATTTCCTATTTAATTAAATTTGCTGGTGTTTTACTGAGAATTTTCATGGCTATTTCCACAAGTGAAATCGAAACATAGTTTTCTTCTTTTGTAATGTCTCAGCAGGTTGTCTCTCTTATATTTTATTGTGTTTTTAAGAGTTCATGCTGGTTTTTAAACATGAATTTTATACCTCCTGGTATTTTTGTAGAATCTAGAATAAATGAGATCGTTTATTGATAAGTTTTTCAAGATTGTTAAAAGAACTTATCCTGTCTATATTATAGAGGTCTGAAGATTCCCTCCTTTTTTTGGTTGGGAAGCCACGGCCTTTAATATACATGTAATATATTCCATGATTAACAATCTATTGAAGTGCAGCAGCTCTTAAGACAATTCCTAAAAGCAACCAGTTCCACCTTTATCGTTAGCTCTTTCAAAGTTGCACATGACATACAAATTTAGAGCCACTGTCTTTCTCTCTGGTCACTTCCTTCCGGATGCACTGCTATGCCTTGTTCCTCTTCCCTATTCCTTCCTCTTCTTAACAACAACAAAAGCATCTGCAAAAGATAGCTGTGCCCTTTCCAAACACCTATGATAGCCTAGGCTAAGGGCACTCATCCCTCACTACATTTAATTTTAAAAGTGGGGGAGTTTTCATAAGATAAAAGAGAAAAAAGCTAACCCCCCCCCCCCATAAGGTTTTAGCTCTTGTGAGGATGGAGTGCACTCCCCTACTGTCCAGTCCTCTTCCATCAACTTACTTCCAGTCACTCACTAGGTAGTCTTCAGGAACAAGAGCAAGACTAGCTCTTGGGTAAACAAATGGGTTATGACCAATCTTAAAGAACAGGGGTGAATGATTCTAACAATATAAAACTAGGAAGTATTTACTTTGCTGTGTGCACATACAGGAAGATGGTACCAGTTCTAGTTCCTCCTTGCCTACTTGAGAAGGCAAGGCACAGGGATGCGGGCCACTGTATCTGCAACTGATTTGCCAGATGCAGCCTAGGAAAAGTGTATTATTATAAAGCTATATTCTAATACAATAAACATAAGTAAAGTGATCTTGTAAAGACATCAAAATGACTTCTAAGTCCTAAAAAATATTCCAACTTAAATTATACGATTTAACATTTTTCAGACAATCTCAAATATGAATGAAACTATGAATCCTTACAGATTCATATCTTGGCTACATCCTAATCCAACACACTTAATAGAATCCTATTAGGAAAAGAAATAGTTAATAAATGGACAGTAGCTTCTAGAAGTTAACACTCTGCTAAGGACTCACCCCTTTCTGGAATCTGTCCAGCAATCATCAAGTTCACTGTCTATGATTTGTGGATTCCACCTTTTCCTCTTTTGGAAGAACAGTACATTAGCTTCTCTCCTCTTCCTGCACAGCTCTCTCTCTTCACAGCTCCTCAAAGACCCCTGACAGCTACTCAGTAATGTGCAAGTTGTCTCAGTGTCCTAGGATATCACACATCCTGACCAAAAAAACTTGATCTCATCTGTTTCTGTAACAGAAATTTCCTATGTTCCAGGATGATTCTACATTTCAATACCTTGTGGTGAAGGCAACAGAGTATGGTGGGATACAAGTGCACCCTCCGGGACCAGGGTTTCAAATTTAGGGCCCCTTTCTAGGTGTATGATTTCAGACCAATTACTTAGTTTCTTTTTCTCTGTTTACTCAACTGAAAATATGGTAATGAAAATAGGATTATTAAAGGAGTAAATGAGGTAAATATATATAGCGGTCTTAAACTTTATACCAGCAGGTAACATATATGTGCCATGTTAGTAATTATTTATTCTTTTTACCTCATTCCTCTTACTTACACAAGTACAGAATCTTTATGCTTCTTTAATACTGACTTGGTCTGCCTCAGTGATGCTGATTAGAACCTCTCATTTCAGAAACTTCAGGTCATACTGAGGACAAATGGGCAATAAAAGAAACAACAGGAGAAAATTTAATTAGGGATGGACAATGTAAATGCCTCAACAGGTGACAAAAATGACTGAAGCAGCCAGCTAAGTTCAGGACAATGGAGAACAGTCTACAAACTGGATTTGGCCCCCACCATTGTTAATACGCTCTAAATGTTCCTTTTCTTAGGTCAGGACACAAAAATTAAACCCTCAATAGCATTATAAAATACTGAGGATGGGGGAATTTAAAAAATGCAGAAATGGAGATAAAACAGGAAAGAACAACTTTTACCTTGTTCTTCTTTTAGTGAACTACAACTATAAGAATACTAAATTAACCACTGATATAGGTATGTACTTATTTGTATTTAATTACATGCTATAAAGAAAGATTATTCTAAACTTAAGATACTGTTAAAAAATAGTTTAAAAAATACAATAATATGGCATGAAGCAATTATGAGTCCATTTACAATTAGGAGGCAAATCAACTTTGAGTGGGTCCTTACGGCTATTTTAAAGCTTACTATTCCAGAGGGCTGATATCAGAGCAAATGATATATCCAGCTACAGATCAAAAAGAGTTCAGGTTCACCTGAAGGCCACTTTAACACTTTCAAAGTCCTAAAATATTTTTGAAAGTGTGTACAGTGCAGAAGGAGTTTTATAACTTCAGTTATCATAAAAGCTAAAAGGTATTGGGCACTTAAAGCATATCAGACACATTATGCAAAGCACTTCTTACTGAATCCCCCAATCCTCAAGACTACTTCATCCGTAGGTTCTACTCTTGCTATTTTACAGATGAGAAAGCTGAAGCAGAATGGACACAGAACACCCTGCCCAAGAAAACACAACCAGAATCTAAATCCAGGAATTCTAAAGCGAGAGCCCTTCCTCTTCTAGGCTGAGCTTTAGTTTTCTCACTCACAAAACAGTCTTGACAGTATCTTCTCACTCTAAGTCTTAAGAGTTTATAAATTCATGTAACCTCACAGTGTTTCTCGAATTGAATGGTGAATTATTTCAGTAACTAATAACATACATTTAAAAATAGAACAAAATAAGAAGTATCAGAACACATGCACTGTACATAGGCAGGCCTAAGTATTGTTTCATGAAACTTCTTTTTCAGTTTTGACAGTGTGTTTATATATGTGCTGGGTCACTGATTAAAAATGGAATTTCTCACTGTGGGCTGAAGTTCAAAAAAAAGGGGGGGCGGAGCTTGAAAAGCCACTCACCTAAAGCGTTCATTCTTTTACTTAACAAAACTGAAAATAAATTATTCCAACCTTAATTGAATTCCAACTTGCTGTAAGTAATCATTCCAATTAAAAAGTAAATGCTTTGAATTCCATACTAATAAGTATGGAAATAAGAGGTTCTCCCAAATTATGTTCCAACAGAACCCTCCTTCAAGGTGTTTGTGGGTACTTCCTGGGGAAAGGAGGTGTTCTTGTTACCAAATAAACTGGAAAATTGGGAAATACTGTACATTACATTTCCCTCCTGGACAGTCAAAATGCACATCATTAAAAACTCTGAAAAGCTCTGCAGAAAAACAATAACACGACCATCATCAAAAAATAAAAACTGATGAACTGTTTTTAATCCAATGCTTTCTAAACTTAAAATTTCTCTGGAACCTCTCCTACCAACTACTAATCTCTCATAAAACCATATTGTAAACAGAAAGCCGAAAGATCTGCAAGGATCATTTTAATGACCTGAGTTTCTGTCTCCCTGCTGGAGAATCCAGAAAAAGTAAACTGGCTGATAACATGCCATCAAAGAGGGGAAGAGTTGTTTACCTGGACTAGGAAACCTCTGAGACTGACATATAGAACAGGACCCATTATAATGGGCAGTAAAGACTGCCTGTGGAACAAATTAATTCAGAATAGATGTCTGAGGAGTCATAAATGCTCAGGGGTGGTGAATATCACTCTCATCTCTTATCAGTTACAGAACCCTGGGCTAGAAACCATCCTATGATCTAAGCCAGCCTACCACCCTTTCACAGGTAGAGGATTAGTACCAATTATAACCAAAGAATACTATCTTGAGCATGTTCTTCACATCTTCAAATCTGTTTCTACATTTTTGGTCTTTTCTTTTCCATTCACATTGCCTTTAGTTAATATTTTTCCTTTCTGCAAAACAAACAGCTCATAACACTTCACAACATATAGTATTGATACTTAAAAGTTGACAGTGAAACTAGATGTGAGGCTTGAGGATTTGTTAATCATTAACTTACTAAGCTTGTACTTCACAACCACATAACACTAGATCGTAACCATTTATTCATAAGTACAAAAGAAGAAAATTTGAAAAATAAATACATTTTGATGTAACATTACCTGAAGCAGAAAACTACTGCATTGTGAAATAACACGAGGCACCTGACCAACCAGAAGAAAAAATGTAAAAGCATGGTTACGTGCCACAGAGCTCACGTAAAGAAACTGACTTCAAGACCACAGGCAAAAGGAGAGGTGTCCAGTAGAGGGGGGAAAAGCCTACAGAAAGCTTACACATAGGATCACTGAAAATAAGAGCAAAAGAGACTGAAAGAGCTTTTCGGTCTGGTCCCCTTAGTATAATAATGGGACGACTGAAGCCTAGAGAGGTGGAAAGACTTGCCCAGAGTGACGTGATTAGTGAACGAGTCAGGACCCAGCCCAGATCTTCCAATTCCCAGGCTTCTGCATTGCCCACTATAACACAAAGCCTCCCATCTTCTCTACAAGACCAACATGAAAAATAAACACTACTTACTGGCCTAATAATCACTAATCAAATTATGACTCTATACAACTAGAGCATTTAGAAGAAAACATCTCATTTTGTGTTACAACATGTGGTTGCTGCCTAGAAACCTATTAATATCCTCTTAGGTATACTTACAAACCTTCATTCTAAAGTACTAAATCAAAAGAAGTCAGCAAGAAACCAAAACCCTATGGACTGAGATAAAACTATGTCATATGAGAGAGTCATACTGTTTCCGGGAGCACACATTTTGAAGTGAGGCAAATCTGGGTTCAAATCCTAGCTCAACTGTTCAATGTCTGTGTGACCTTGGACATGCCCTCACCTTGGCTTCCATCTGTAATGATGCTGGGGGATAATACCACTTGATTCTTCACCTATTTCAACTTTATATTCATACAACTACCCCCCTTCCAAAAAAAACTTGTCATCTACATCATGATTATAAACATTAGTATATTAAACACCTTTAAAAAAAGGATTAAGTGCCATAAAACATTTAACATATGAATACAATCTTTGTAAATTTTTTGTGAAAAAATTCAAAGAAGACATTACTGCATAAAGTATAAAATTAACTTTCTTTCAAGCAAACTGGATAAAGAACAAAGAACCAGACTCTACATCAGTCCTACAACTAATAAGCAGCACAACCCTAAGCAAGTGACTCCACCTCGCAGAAAACTCCACCAGTTACAGCTCAAAGTCAGCCACACCCCATTCCAGTTATGGTGCAGGAAGAACCATTCGGACTACAGGGTTCCTAAAGCTCTCTTCTACTTGAAACAGTGTAGCATCAGCACCATCACAAAACTCAGTATGAATCGGCCCTGTTCTAAGCACTCTAGACATAGTAACTCGTTTAATCCCCCTACAATCTTCTCAGATGGTCTGTATCATTCCTATCCAAGGAATCTAAGCTAGAGAGAAGTGAAGGAATTTGCCTGAAGTTACAGAGCCCATAAGAGGGCTGAGGGGTTCAACAATCCAGGAGTCTGGTTGCATCTGTGCTTTTAACCACAGGTAATACTGGCTCTCAGAATCCTATAAATCCCAGAGCGGGCCTTAAACTATAGACATGTAAACAGAAAACTGTTCATGCTATTTCTTCCTTGTGTCCAAATACAGCTGATACATAATCTACTGTGGAGGGAGAGAACAGTGACTAACATGTTAAGGGTACCCTGTAAAAGAAAAAACTACAGTTCATTTGACAAAGTTATAAAGTAGCAACTTAAGATCAAGCTACAAAATGTGTATTTTGTTTCTCAAACATGTTATTAAAATAATCAAAGTGTTGTGATATTTTAACATTATCATACTTCCTTGGTTATAAAAATTTATCTGCTGGATAATGCTCCTAAGGAATAATTATCATATAAAACCAGAATGCCACTAAATATTGGTTAACTACATTTTCTGCCTCTGTAACCATGCACAGGAAAATATATATATATACATATCAAGAAGCACACACAAACCTACAACTTAAACACTGTATTCTGAGTATGGAAATCTCAAATTAGACACAATGTACTAAGGGTTATGCAAATAGGTATATGCCAGACACTGCCAACATAAACGGCCAGGGCAGGCTTGACCTCCCTCCTTTGGAGCTACTTCACACCTGACTGACTTCTTGCAATTCTCTGCATGCCACTCTTCCTTCCTCTGCCAACTTAACATCACAGTTGCTAAAAACCCACAATTCTGCCATCCCCTCACCCCTTCTATCTCAAGAGAAAAGTTAAAAGCACAGTGGCGCCAGGGAAGCTCAGTGGGGTAGAAAACAAATCACATTGGAGGACAACATACACATGCACACACATGCATGTGCACACACCCCCGCAAAATGCTGACTGCAATAAGCTGTTAACCTTAATTTCATCACCACAGTCTATCATCTGCCACCTAGTCTTGCAATAACTCTTTTCAGAATCCTTGGAAGGCCTAAGAAACAGAAGCAGAACAAACATTTAGCGTTTACTCCCAGACAAGTCTACTCTATAAATGGTGGTGGTACAAATATTTGCCTCACTGTGCTCTGCCCTCATACTCTGGACTGACAGGGTAGTGATTAGGGTCCAGTTGGATAGTCATTTGAGTGGTGAGACACATAAGTAAGAAGTCCCATAGATCAATTCCTTCTTTAATTAAGGATGGCTCCAAACTAGCCTTCTCTCCAATAGAAAACAGATTACAGACTGATGACCAAACTGTTACGCAATGTTTAGGCTACTTGGCTTGATCTGCATTCACACAAACACAAGATCTTTATATCTCAATAATTAAATAACAAAACAAGTCATAAGCAACCTAACACAGAGTTTCTAAGATTTGATCTTCTTTTCCACAATTTCATCACACAACAAAGTTTTACCAACATTTTGCCATTATATACACTAATCCACCCATCAGACTCCTGCTTCTATTAACACCAGAAAACACCCGTAAAATCAAATTTCTAAATAAAAGAAGCCATGGAAGACGGAAATTGATGTTTAAAATAGAGACACCACCAGAAAGGTAACCAGAAGACACTACCTGAAATGATGAAATCCTGCTGTATATACTGGATTTTGTATTTGCCTGCTAAGGTGAGGTGGGTGGAGGTAGGGGGGTGGGATTTGGGTTTGTGTCTGTATTTTATGACAGGTGGCACAACTGTGAATGATCAATGAACAACTTCTCTTGGAAAAAAGACGCTTAGTAAAATATGGCAGTAATTACAGAAATCTATAACCTACCAAAGTTGATCAAAAGAAAAATACATCAGTAAATATTCAAAAGTAATAAAGGATGCCTTGTGGTATACACATTTGCAAAATACAAATAAAGATTCAAATTAAACCATATTAGGACTTCCCTGGCGGTCCAGTGGTTAAGACTCTGTGCTTCCACTGTAGGGGGCATGGGTTCATTCGATCCCTGGTCGGGGAACTGAGATCCTGCATTCTCGGGGCGCAGCCAAAAAGATTAAAATAAATAAATAAAAATAAGACCAGATTATAAAACCAAGCCCCATACTTAAACTGGGCTTTCTCAGCTCTTCCTTTACAGTAACTTTATTAAAATTTATAGTCTAACTCAGCATCACACTTTAAATGCCATTAGAAAGAGAAACAGAGACCTCATTAATGCAGTTTAGACTGTAAAGCACAAGGGAAAAAACTGGTTTAAACAAGAACCTGCTAATGAACTAAAGTGATCTGCCTTGAAAAAAAAAAAGTCCCTTTTGTTACAGCAGCAAATTATTTCACAACAAATTCTATATTTTACTAAAGAAATACCGACAGAAAAATGAAATACACCTAGCCTGAATCTTTGTGATGTTATGATCAAAAAGTAGTTAACCTATATGGATGGCCTTAGTATAAAGACTATTTTTTAGGGGCGGGGGGAGATGGGGTGGAGTGAGAAGGGGAGGTGCATCACAGTGTATGGGAGATATTATACCAGCTATGAAAGTAACCTTTTTATAGTGCCTTTTAAAAAAAAGTACATCCACTCATATAGCAGAAATGTGTGATCTCTTCCATACCTGATGACAACACACATCCCAAGTAATAAAACCTTTCTTCATTCAACAAGCAATAGGATCCAAATCTTACAGAGAAGTTAAAAAATAGTCTTCAAACAAGAAGGCTTTAGAAAAATTTCCGTCCACAGCAACAGTTATTAAGCATGACTACTGCATTTTATCTGAGGTAAATAAGGCTATCTTATCAGAAAAAATAATACACTTAAGAAGAAAGACTTCCCTTACACTTCAGTAAAACTATTTTTATATGAAGATATTCAATGACAAAAATGAAAAGCCTAAGAAAAGCTATATATGCATAGCTTATTTCATTATGTAAAAAAAAAAACATAAAAAGACTGAAAAGGAAATATGCAAAAATGTTAATAGTAACATAAGTGGTGAGATTACATAAGATAATTTTTAAAAATTCTACAGTACTTCCTGCAAAAGTCTTTTTTTTTAACTGAAAAAAAGTTGGCATTCACTTGTCATATAAACAAACAACAAATAAGTCCTTACAAAACCAACACAGGTTCTAAGCTGCTTCCATAGACCATACTTCTAGACTTCGAATAAAGGTGCTAATTATTTGCTAGTAATCTGGAAAAAAGGAACAAAATAAAGCCAAAGACTTTCATTTCTGGCTCTCCTATAAATATTTTCATAACTAAAAACTAATGAAGAAATTTTTACCTTTCTAAGAAAAGGTTCTATGTCCAACTTTCTATTAGTGACAATCTGATTTTTTAAAGCATCAGTTTAGACTGCCTTACACAAAAACCATCTCAAAGAACTAAGTTATGTTCAGTTCAGTAGTTCCAAAATGTAGACACCTAATACACAGTGCGAGAAGTTTTGATGCATTTTAGTGAACTGCACCAACAGAAACACCTCATTTTACACACACCTTTCCATTACTTCTTAAGAGCCTTATATCTAAAGAAGCTTTTTGCAAAAGGTCCTTTGCTTAGCCTGGACGTGGATTTATTTGAATATCCGGGAAGCTGTCAAAATCGATCTCAAACTGCATTATATTCAAGGCACAGAATGTCACCTCTTTACTGGGCCTCCTTCTCTTTCTTTCACAAGAGCGCCCTTAATATCCCCTAGCTTACATTTCCGGGCCCATGAGTCACTGAGAAATCAGCTCTAAGTTTCCTTAAAATGCCACTCAAACGGCTCCTCTACAGCATTCAACGATCTGTCCCCCCAGCAACTCTTTGGCCTACCCCCAGTCCCCACTGTGGCCCTACGCAATAAACTGCACTATATACTATTTCTAGACTATACCTTTTTACCTTTGTCCTCTAGCTTTGCGGCTCCTCCACATACCGTTCTCTTCTGCAACCCTCCCCTCTCCCAAATGCCGTCGGGCCTTCAAGACCCGCTTTGTACCGCCTCGCCCAAGAAGCCTTCCAGATTTCTGCTAGGCGGAAGTGATCGATCAGTCCGGTCTTCCCTGGGTACCTTTCTAGCATTCTGTAGTTCTTTCACAGGACTTATCATCTCCTTCCCGGTATCGTGGTTATTTGTGTACTAGCCTTATCTCCTGCACCACAGCGTAAGCTCCTCGGGGGAGGGGACCGCGGGCCCGGGTTCCCCTTTGAATCCCTCTGGCACGGACCGACCAGGGCGCCTGCACGCACTCAGCGCGCAGGCTGGTTCAACCGAACTCGGGAACGCTCCGACCGCACAATTCCTAACCAGAAATCGGTTAGGCATTTTCCCGAACTGAAGAACGCAGAGATGCTATCCGCCTCCTGATAACAGGAAGTTTACCAGGGACCAGAAGCGAGGTGGCCGGAGCCCTTGTGCAGTGGGAGTGACAGTTACCCGGGCCCGCACTCCCCTGTCCTCCCGGCTCCGGCCGCAGACGCCCCCACGCCGCCAGCCCCGCCACAGAACCGCGGAAAGCTGGCAGGAGAGCACGGGGCCTCCGGAGACCCGGCCGCAGGCCCGTGGGCGCCGCGACGGCGAGGACGAGGGGGTAAGGCTCCGCGAGGAGCCCGGGCCGGGCGGAGAGGGCAGGCCGGGCCGCTCCCGCCGACTCCCGGGCTGGGGCCGCCGCCGCCACCCGAGAAAATGGAGGCAGCCCCGGGGCCGGTGACGGGCCGGGGCAGGGAGGCGGAAGCCGGGCTGGCGTCCGCACCTCGAAAAGGGTCGGGCTGGGGGTCACTCACGGGGCTGGGCCGGGCGGCTCCCTCTCCGCCTCCGCGTCGTCGCCGTCTCCGTCCTCGGCCGCCGCCGCCTCGGGCTGCTCGCTCGGTCCCCGCGGCGCGGCTTGGGCGCTCGGCCCCTCCGTTGTCTTCCGCCCGCTCCTGCTCCCGGTGACAGGATCCCGCGGCAGCAGCGGCGGCTGCGCGAGCGGACGGCGGCCCAGGGGCTCCCGCGGCGGCCGCCGCACTGCTGCTCTCGCTCGCTTGCTCCGGCTGCGGCTCTGCTGCGGGGCCCCGCACAGCCTTCGCCCGGCTCCCGGAGTCTCAGTCTCTCCCAGGCCGCGCCGCTCCCCGCTCCCGGCCCGAGCCCGGCTTTGACGTGCGTCTGCGCAGCCGCCGAGGGCGCGACGTCGGGCGGTGCCGCAACGCCCCCTTCGGCCTCGGGCGCCCTCGGGCGGCCGGGCGGACTCGGGGCGTAGGAGTCCGCGCCGAGCCGCAGCGGGAGGGGGAGCAGAGAAAAGCGGAAGCAGAGAACGGGAGTTCCTCTCCTTTCACCTGCAGCTGAGATGTTGGTGCTCAGCCCGGTCCCGTCGTTCTAAGAACTCTAACCAAAGGAATCCTACGTCCACTGTCTGCGACCACTTCCTGAACTCTTAACAAAGCTCTATTTCTGCTAAAGGCCGGGGGCTGACTTGTGCAGACTCATTCCTTCCTACTTTCGAGGGACAGGTAACTCTCATTTTAGCATCCTCTGAGAGAGAGTGTAGAAAGTGATCGAATGACCCATATTAGTAGGATTCAAAAGCCTGGATTTAAATCTCAACTCCACCATTTAGTCGCTATGGGCTATTTCCTGTCCCTGTTCCTACGTTCCTTCACATACACTCACACAGAAGTATAATAGCATAGTACCATAGGCTTATGAGGTTGAATGAGATAATGCATCGCAAAGCTCTGACAACAGACTCTGGTACATAAAAATGCCATACATGTATATTTTCATTTCTTTCTGTTGCTTTGCTTTTAATTTGTAACTGAACAGCTATTTTTGAGTATCTGTTGTGTGCCAAGCACTGTTCTAGGTGGTGGGGCACTGAACGAAACATTACCTGCTCCTGAGACAACAAATAAACCAACATATATATGATATCAGATGGTTTTTAGTACTATGGAGAAAAAGCACACAGGCTAAAGAGGCGAGGGAGTGCAGGGTATTGTTATTTCTAGCGCTCCCGCAGGGGGCAAGCTACTTGAAGAAAGAGACTGCTGTGAGCTATGAGTATGGAAAAGCAGAAGGAACAGCAAGGACCAAGGCCCTGAGGTGGGGATGCCTTGGAGCCCAGCAAGGCAAGAGCCCTGAGGTGAGAGAGGAGAGATAAGAAGAGAGGGAGGCCATATAGACCAAAGTGAGGACTTTGGTTTTTACTCTGAATGAGAGCGGGAGATATTTGGAGGGTTTTGAGCAGAGAAAGGATGTGGTCTGACATTTCAAAAGAATTACTCTGGTTGTGGTGTGAAGCCCAGCCTGAAGGGCCTGAGAGTTTCATCCAGACCAGTTGGAAGGCTTTGGAAATAGTCCAGTGACAAGAAGACAGACTCAGCCCAGTGGAAGACTAAAGAAGTAGTCGTGTTCTAGCCACATTTAAAAGGGGGAGCTGACATGACTTTGCTGAATTCTTTTTTTTTTTTAAAGATAGATTTTATTCATTTAAAAAATTTTTTTGTTTATTTATTTTTGGCTGCATTGGGTCTTCATTGCTGCGCACAGGCTTTCTCTAGTTGCGGCGAACAGGGGCTACTCTTTGTTGTGGTGCATGGGCTTCTTATTGTGGTGGCTTTTGCTGCACAGCACAGGCTCTAGGCACGTGGGCTTCAGTAGTTGTGGCACGTGGGCTCAGTAGTAGTGGCGCACGGGCTTAGTTGCTCCACAGCACGTGGGATCTTCCCAGACCAGGGTTTGAACCCGTGTCCCCTGCATTGGCAGGCAGATTCCTAACCACTGCGCCACCAGGGAAGCCTGATTTTGCTGATTTCTAAGTTTTTGTGTGTATGTTTTTTTGTCTTTTGTTTTCTCAAGCAACTGGAAGATACAATTTGGGGAAATGGGGAAGACTTAAACAGAAACAGATATGAAGGGAGGAACTTGGAAATACATTTGGGGGCATATTAAGTTGAGCTGCCTGTGAGACACCCAAGGAGGGAGCTTGATGTAGAAGTCTGGGGTTTGGGGAAGAGGTCTGCACTGGAGATAGAATTGGGGGAGTCCTCAGAGTAAGTAAAATCTCAATACAGTACTCAGGGAGATCCTTTAGGGAGAGAGGGTTAATAAAAGACAAGGCCAAGGGTGAGCCTGGGCCCCAACACTGAGAGGTCAGGGAGATGACAAGGAACCAGCAAAGGATGCTGAGAGGAGCCAGCGTGGCCGGAGGAGACCCAGGAGAGGTTCACATGCTGGAAGATCAGGGATGGAGGATGGATCCATGGCTCTGAATGTGGCTAATAGTTCAAGTAAGATTATAGTGGTGATTGGTCATTGGTGTCAGTGCCACAGAGGTAACTAGTGGCCTTGGGAAGAGCTGTTTCAGCAGAAGTGGGTGGGAAAGCCTGACAGGAGTGGTCTCTAGAAAGAATAAGACCTAGAAAGACCTCTGTAGAGAGAATTGGGCTCTAGAATGAGAGACCATGGGTGCAGACAATATTTTCATGAAGCTTTGTTCTAAAGGAGAGTGGAAAAATGGGGCAGCAGCCAGAAGGGAGAGTGAAGTCAAAACAGATTTTTTGTTTTATTTCATTTTGTTTTGTTTTGAGGATGGGAGCTGTTAGAGCCAGCTTCCGTGTTGACAGGAATGATTCAGTAGTGAGGGAAAATTTGATGATGACTGGGGTGGGGCAGCATTTTGTGGAGAGTTATCCTTGAGTGAGCAAGTAGAGAAGGTTGCAGCGCACAGTGGTGGGTCTGGCCTTGGAGACCAGCAAGGCAAGCGTTCCCTCACAGTAACGGAGGACAGGCAGCCCCGGGGATGAGGTGGCAGAACGTGTGGACGTTTCCTTTGAGGGCTTCTCTTTTCTCAGGGAAATAGGAAGCAAGCAAGGTCATCAGCTTAGAGCGTGGACAAGGTAGAGGTGTTGGAAGCTGGAGGGGAGAGGGGAAGGTGTACAGACGGGCCAGTCAGCGGGATAGTCTGTCTTTCAGAGGCCACAATTTGCTGGGATGGTGCCAGCACAGGATGGTGGAGACTTGGATTCAGCCGGGGTTATTTTTCTTAGATAATTCCATGGAGGGAAAAAGGGGAAAGGAAGGCGAGAGCATATACAAGGAAGTAATAATAATAATTGCTGACTGTTGCCTCCGAGCTGGATAGGAAGGAATGAGGAAATGGGGGAGGAGGTGGGAGCCATGGGAGGGCAGAGACTCTGTGGAAGTGGCAGCAGGATCTAAGGAATGATGGGTGAAAGGATGGTGTAATCAGCACCGTAGGCCAAGTGAGCTGGAAAGGAGGAGGTGCTAGAAAGGAGGAGAGCCAGGTTGCTTACCATGAGACTATGGAAGAAGCAGTTTCCGGTAAATGTCAAGGCCTGGGACAGCTTCTCAAACTAATGTGCACGTGCATTACCAGGGGATCTTGATGAAATGCAGATATTGATTCCCTTGGTCGAGGGTGGGGCCTGTGATTCGCCATTTCTAACAAGTTGGCGGTGGGATGGGGGAGGATTATTCTTATTCTGGTTATAGCCTTGATACCAAAACCTCAATAAATGCAACGCACACACAAAGAAAACCAGTGACTCTTGCCAGTGAATATATATAATCTTGCCAGTGAATATATATATGAAAAACCTAAATAAAAAGTATGAAATATAAGTAAAATAATAACACATTACAAGTAAAGTTCATTCCAACCAAGGACAATTGATCTCAAACATATTAGAAGCTATTAGAAAAACTATAGCTGTCTAGGCTCAGAGAGAAATCAACTGATGACAAGCCCTGAGCAAGATGGTTCCTGAGGCTGTCTCTGCTTCTCTCTAGTTACCAGGGAAGGGAGGCACCTCGCCCCCTTCAGTGAGCAGACTGCAAGTTTTATCTAATTTTGAAACTTTGTTCAATGAGGAGTTTACTCCCACTGCATTTTTTTTTTAAGAGTTTTCTTTTTAACGGCAGTCCCCCAAAAGGTGGGCTTTATTGTGCTGACATTCCACAAAAACAAGTAGGGACCCAATTTCCCACAGAATAAAAGAATGCACGGGGGTGGATAATCCCACATGCAAGGTTTGGATTCCTTTGATTTAAGGGTCAGAGCAGGATTCCAGATTAATCTTTTAACTGGGATAAGTCCACTGCAGCTGAGAATTATAGCAGCAAGATGGCAGAAGTTTCTGGAAAAAGGAGTTTGTAACAAATTCTGAAGCCAAAGTGAAAGAAGCAGCGTCATCTGAGCACTTGACCATCTGAGCACTTGAATTTGCCCTTGGGGAGATACCTTTTCAATCCTTCTACTGGACTCCAAGCCCTTTCTATTAATATAATATATATGTATTATATAATATACTCTATACTTTATAGTCTATGAGGCATGACCTCTTTCTTGGAAATTCCTTGACCTCTTCATCTTGAAGGCCTCTCTACAGGGGCCCCTCAGTCTCCCATGCTATGTCCACAGACCTCAGAGTCACACAGGAGGGTCATCATTCTCCTGGAGTCCGTATTGGTCCTGTGTTAATGCTTCCATCATGTTCATTTCCCTTCCTGTCTTCTGCTGAAGCTGGGCCATCGAAAAAGGCACCTCCCTGCCTTAATCACACCACTCGTGAAAGGACTTTGAAGCCTGACTCACAGCTTCCCTCCCCACCCCACCCTGTGCCTGACTTCTCCAGGGCAATATAAGTGCCACTCATCTGATATGTTAGGTCATGGTTCCCTCATACTCTCTGCCCCAGTGACCTTCACTTCCACTCTACTCACCAACCACCTGGTTAGCGCCATCCTGGTCTCTGCAGTCACCAAGATTCCACCTTTGAAGCCTGAACTCTGTTAACTCTCCTGTTTAACTGCTCTTTCCACCCATTCACCCTTCCCACACCCTCATACCCACAAAACCTGCTCTGAATCTCATTAAAACTTTGTTTATTCAACAAATACATATTGAGAGCACATAATTACTGGGCACAAGCCGTGGGAATGAGACAGTGGGCCAATACATGGCCCCTGCATTCAGTGAGCCTGTGGTCCAGGAAAGGCACACAAAAAAACAGCAATTACAGAAGAGTGAGACTTGAAGTATAAATAAGATTTAGCCAGTTGAAAATGGGGGTAAATGCTCAAAGAAAATCATGTACCCAACTGTGCTTTCCACCCAACCCACTGTGCTTTCCACCCAACCCACTGTGCTTTCCACCCAACGCAGGAAAGCACAGTGAACATACAGTATATACAGCTTAGAGCTTGCGGAGGCGAATTTTATTTTTTTAATTTGTTATTTCTTTTTTTTCCCCGACTTCTGAAGTATTATTGACATACAACATATGTAAGTTTAAGGTGTACACTATGGTGATTAGATACATGTATGTATTGCAAAAGGACTACCATAATAAGGTTAGTTCAAATCTTCACCCCCTCACATAATTATGATTTTGTGTGTATGTGTGTGGTGATAACATTTAAGATCTACTCTCTGCTAATTATAGTCACCACGCTGTACATTAGATATGTACATCTCTATGAGCATTACATATGTGATATATGTACATTATATATATTATATTTACATTAGATATAGTATGAACATCTCTCCATTTCCCCCACCTGCAGCCCCTGGCAGCCATCATTCTACTCTCTATTTCTGTGAGTTCATCTTTTTTAGATTCTGCATATATAAATGAGAACATGCAGTATTTGTCTTTCTCCGCCTGACTTATTTCACTTAGGAGAATACCTGAATACCCTCCAGGTCCATCCATGTTGTCGCAAATGGCAGGAATGCGGAGGGAAACTGGCACTAGATAAGGCTGAAGGATAAACAAAGTTCTAATATTTGAAGATCCTTATCATCCGTGTTAAGGAGACTGGATTTCAACATGAAGGCGATGGGGGTAGGTTGGGAGGAATGAACACTGAAACTTTAAGCCATGGAGTGACCAGCTCAGATCTGTGCTTCAGACTTATAAACGTCACTCTGATCCTGCATGCACTGTGGGTGGGAAGAAGGCCAGACTAGAGGTAGTGAGGCCAGTGGGAGGCTATTTTCATTCTGGCAAGAGAAATGGGGCCTGAACTAGGGGGCATGGAAAAAAAGTGAATCAGTTAGGAAAAAAAAAATATCTAGAAGGCAGTAATTGGTGATTTGAAGGCTATAGGTGGTAGGGGAGAATATAGACTATAGGATGAAAACCTGGCTTTTGACATAGGCAACTCGTTGGATAATAGGGCTAATTCATTAGATGGATGCCATCCAGGAGAAGTCAAAAGATAGGAGGAAAACCAGGAGAGCATAATATCCCACAGACACATTTCCAGAGAAAGAATAGTCAGCAGTCTAGTGCTACAGTAGGATCAAGTGATACAAAGTTGGAAGTTATCGGTTGGATGTGGCAACAGGAGGATTTTGGTGACCTTGAAGAGAGCCGTACCAGTGGAGTGATGGGTGAAGAGGCACTCATATGGCAGTGGGTTTAAGGTGTGAACAGGAGCTATGGAGAGGGAAAATATGAGTAGAGGTTGCACTTTCAAGACAGGGAAGTGGAGAGGAAGGCCTGGTCAAGAGAGGGTCTGGGAGACAGCGGAGACTTGAGCACGTTTAAGTGCTTGTGAGAAGGAACAGTTAAAGAAGTTGAAGATACAAGAAAGAGAAGGGAATCACAGATGCCTGGAGGTCCCTAAGGAGGGAGGAGATTTCATGGGAGCATAGGAGAAGGACGAGGGCTCCCACTGTGTAATAGCAAAGACAGAATAGGGTGGAGGTCCGGGAAGATGGTGGCTCAGTAAGATCAGGGGAATGTTTCCGGGAGTTGAGGTATGCAGGATGTGTTTTGTTAAGAAAAAAAAAAAAGAGTAATTTTGTCCTAAAGTAAACGGACTTGTTGTTCCATAATGAGAAAGAGGAACGTGTAGGTTACAACCTGAATGGATATAGAAAGGTACAGAAGGTCTAGAAAAGGGGATTTTATTTGTCAAAGCTGGCTAAGTTTTGGTGGATTTTTTTTATGGATTTATTTATAAGATTTTTTAAAAAGAGTTTTAGTATCAAATATATGGACACAAAACTTGAATTTGTTTTTCTCTCCAGTAAAATGAGAAAATTATTCGTCTGCCTTTCGTGAGAGGTTTGGTAGATTGACTAATGGCTATTGACTAATAGCCCCCTAAAGGTGGCTATGGCCCAATCTCTGGAACCTGTGAATATGTCACCTTACATGGTGACAGGAACTTTGCAGAGGTGATTAAGTTAAGGACCTTGAGATGGGGAGATTATTCTGGACATCTGGGGGGCCCAGTGTAATCACAAGGATCCTTATAGGAGGGAGGCAGGAGGGTCAGAATAAGAAAACGGTGATATGACAACAGACACTGAAAGAGATTGAAAGCTAGTTCACTGCTGGCTTTGAAGACTGGGGAAGGGGCCATGAGCCAGGAATGAAAAGGGCCTGTAGATGCTGGACAAAGCAGGGAAATGGGTGCTCTCCTGAAGCTTCCAGAAGGAGCCAGCTTTGCTGACATCTTAACTTTAACCCAGTGAGACTGATTTTGGACTTCCGATCTCTAGAACTATAAGATAATAAATCTGTGTTGTTTTAAGCTCCCAAATTTGTTAGAGCAGCAATCAGAAATGAATATGAAGCTGTAAAAGGTTATTCTGTACCTTCTGTGTGGTTTGCCAAGGTAACAAAGATTCTGTGTTTTGCCAGAATAATTTTTATGGTTTATGCTGACTTTATTATGTCCCTGATTCTTTAAGAGAACAAAGTTTTCTTACTTAGGAAAGAGCTAAGATTCTTTACAATCACGTTACCTCCTATGCTTATTTTTAAAATCCTTTCTTGTCACTTTAAGTAAGTACCAAGTATTATTTCTCAGGAACTCATGATCCTACCGTATTCAGGTGTTCGAATATCCTGACAACTTTTGATATTTTGTCTTACCCCAAATTGATCCTAAATAATACCTTTTGCACCCAAGACTGTCTTTAAGATTTCCCAAAGGAAAAAACACAAAGGATTTGTTCTCTCATTGTAAAAAGAGAAAAGGCAGGAAATAATTGGGTATATTTGATGGTTACTACTGATGAGTTGCATAGGAAGAGTTGTTAAATCAGAAGAGATGCTGCTTAGCATGTCCCAGGGTAATAAATCAGTTTGGTAAATTGTAATTAAATTCGGATTTCAGGAACTATATGCTCTGGGGAAAATTCCTAGAGTGTTGTCAATGCTCTCATTGGCCCTGTTGTTTCTTGGTGCTGCTGTACCTGATAGTACAGTCATCCCTCAGTATCCACAAGGATCTGGTTCTAGGATCTCCCACAGATACCAAAATCTGTGGATACTCAAGTCTTATAGAAAACTGCAAAGTATTTGCATATAACCTACTCACATCCTCCCGTATTCCTTAGATTACTTATAATACCTAACACAATGTAAATGTTATGCAAATACAATGTAAATGCTATTTGAATAGTTGCTGGTATGCTGCAAGTTCAAGTTTGCTTTTTTGGAACTTTCTGGAATTTTTTTTTTCCAGAATATTTTCTGTTCTCGGTTGCTGGAATCCACAGATGTAGAACCCATGGACACAGGACCAACTGTAGACAACCACAGGAGGTGTTGTCAGGCATAATTTAGCTATTTCCTAAAATGGTAACTCAGCCATAGCTTCTTTAATTTGAATTTAACTACTACAGTGGCAGTTTTCAACTGGAAACTAATATCCTTTACTATGGGCTTATATTAATATGCAGAGGTTTAGGACCAATTCCAGATTTACAGAGTCTCTTTACTTGATATTCTTTATATATTCTTAGTGTATATTATGTCAGGATTACTATATGTTATATCTGAAGATATTTTTCCTCTGAAGATTACGTTCCTCCATTTTTATAAATTAGATATAATGTCTACTCTTCTTTGAAAATAGAGTTACTCGTTATGTTAACAGATATTTTACCTAAAACATTTTCTGGATTGACTTTATTATTTTGGTTTCTGTGCTGTAGAAACGACCAAATTTCCTTGTCAGTTGTATTATTCTTGTTATGAACTCCCAGCCTATCTTTCACTTTTGAAAATGTCAGTAACAGGTTAACCACAGCCATCTTATTTTGTCATCTAAAGGTAGTTTTTTGGGTTTCTCTGATGCTTCCCTGAAAGCACTTACAATCAGCTATAGACTAGAGTGCTTGTCTTTGACAAAGAAGCGCTGTCTCAGAGTCCTGTGGAAAGGGACTATGCTAGGCACTTTGGGGTACAGGCTTCTGGTGGCCTTATTTAGACAACTGTGAGACCATACCAGTGGGCTGAGTCAGGATTTCTAGAATTCTAGCTGAGACACAGATGAATTCATGAGAATACAAAACCAAAATCCAGGGGAACAAGAATTAGTTACCTAGGACCGAATGAATGAATGAGGGGTGATGGTGGGTTTTGTTTGGAATATTGTTGGTGTTGTTTTAATGTTCTGTTTTCTAGGTATATAAGGAACTCCATTCTCTTTTCCTAAAGCTATCTATAACTCATAATAATTCAGTAGACTATGCTTTGCTAACCAGAAACAAACCATGTGTAAATATCTTATGCTCCCTCCTTGATGGTTCCAAAATTCAGAAAGTCTTGTGAGTATTCTTAATTTCATGGCAATATAATTATTTGCATAGGTTCAATAAGAATCTGTCTTCCTTTTTAACAGGACAAAATTGGAAGCACTGGTTATGACCCCAAGGCTTTGCCTGGAATATCATATTTGAGAATGATGTTCATTTGATCAGAAATGACCTGATACTTCTAAGGAACTAAGGTTGATTTTATGGAGCCAATGGTTACAAAGCCTTCTTGGGAAAACTGACCTGGTACTTGTTTGCCGAGTTCCCAGCCTTACAGGTGAGTAAGGAAGATCACTTCCTGGCAGGCCCATGAGCCTTAGGATAATTGGGCAACCTTGAGAAGAGAGGAATTTGCTCAAATTTATGAGCACTGCAGGTGAATTTGATGGCAAATCCTAGGCTTGGCTTCCTAGCCTGAAGAGGCTTTCAACAGCCAATCTGAGATACCTTATTAGAACTTCCAGCAAACGAACTTAAGCAGGCCTATGTGGAAGATCGTCATTCTGGAGGTACCTATGTAAATAGGCCAAATCTACTGAAACCAGCCTTATTTTGTGATCAAGAAAAATCTTTCTTTGAGGTTATCCTTGCCAAAAGAGGGGTATCAAAAAAGAGAAAATGTGTGTTTCAATTATAGCACACCCTTCCAGGTTATCAGACTCTCACCCTGTTTGTTGCCTTTGAGTTTTCTTCTTTTTTGCAGTTGTTTGTACATTGCAGGTAGCTGATGACTGTGCAAACTCTGTCTTGTCTGATGAGGTTTCACTGACCTCCTTCCCCCACCCCTCATGGAAAAACCAGTTTTGGTCCCTTCCTTTAAGTTGGACTGGATCTGTTGCCTTGTCAAAATTGTCGATCCTTACCACATTTTCAATTCTTTCAGTTTTCTTCAATATCTGACTACAATCTTCCAAACTAACTTTTCAAATTTTTCTCCCTCCTGCCTGACTCAGCATTACCAAGCACTAAAACTTGTCTACCTGGATCCTATCAGCACTTCAGGTTGCCTTGCAGCTGGCCTTTCCCCCCAGAATCTGAAGAAGCTCTGCAAGCTGTAGCCTAGTGACTTGGCAGCAACCTTTAAGGACCCAGCTCCACAGCAGACCATGCACAGGCTGGAATTCTCCCTGGACAAGCTGCTGCTGGACCACTAAGGAAGGCCAACAAAATACTTGGATCACACGTGCCCGTGAATGAAAGGTAGCCAAGACGACACACAACATCACCAAGAGTATGGCCATCTTAGCTTTGAGAAACTCAAGGAGTGGTGCTGCAAGATTTTCTTCCTCTAGAATCCCCTGGACTGGTGAATTCTCAAGGTTCAACTCCTGGCTCTTTACCTTAATACAATTCTTATACTATTATGTCTCTATTTTAGGCATCCCTCTTTTAAGATATCTGATCTCCAGGACCATAAAACAACTGACCTCTGCCCCACCTCTCAACAGATGCGCCACCAGTTTTAGAAGAACAACACCAGCGAGAACTCTGGAGAGACTGTTTCTTAGGCCCTGCTTCCTGCCCCTTGGGAGACTTATGCTTGCCTCTGAGTTGTTCAGTGACAAAAGATAGTCATCTGGAACAGGGAGGCGGGACTGACATTACTGAGCGTTACCTGAGCTCTGTGCAACTTCAGCAGTGATGCTTAAGAAATCCCCGGACCCCTCTGTGCCTTGGAAATGACAAGCCAGCTAACCACAAAGGACCACACTGCCCTCAGAGTCTCCAAGGGAAGTCTCAACTCCATCCTTTCTCATGACTCCTGTAAGATTCCAAGATGGCTCCCTTGTTTACCTGCCTCTATAAAACCCCTGGTCCCCTTCCTTTTCTTTGAAACGTTCCTCATCAGTGGATGTTCTCCTTATTGCAATCACCTGAATAAATCATCTTCTTAATTATCAGGTGAATTTTTTCTGTCACAGCTCCAGTGAGGACCTCCCTTTGATGGCAGCCGGCACGTTGCCCCCGACTGCCCGGCTGGAATAACAACCAACTGTGCCCTGATACTCTGTTCAGCCCTCCTGAGGACAACTACCCTTTCGACAGCTCAGGACATGAGTAAACAGAGAAGGACAGCATGGCCCTAGTTGCCTCAGGTAGTGTTGGAGTTACGGAAGGAAGCTCTCACGTCCTATGTTGAATGGGACAGCAAGGAATCAGTCTGAGATACTTCTGAGATGAGCTGGGGGTAAACACACCCAGGGATGTCTTTAACATCAGCTGGACAGGTGCCAGGCAGGGCGCAGGCTGAGGCAGAGCTGGACCGCAGCAGGTGCTGCTCACGGGGGAGCTGTCGGACTGACCATTATGAAGCGAAGGGTGAATCTGAAAGTCAGAAATGCCAGAGGCAGCCCTAAAAGCTGGGAGGAGGGGAGATCCCAAAGAGGGAAAGTCCAGGGGAAAGACTGGCCAGGAAGTAAAAGGTGTGCAGGCCTTTAGCCAGCCCTGACCCCGTCTGATTCCTCTTCCTGGAGGGGAGCGAGGGCAGGCAGGGAAGGCTCCACTGGGCAGAACATGTACCCTCAGGGGTCTCTGATGGCAGCATGTGACAGGATTCACCACCTCTGCAACTTCACAGGAAGTTGAATCAGAAAGAGGCCTTCCAGATTTCAGCAAGGGCATGATGCTGAGAAGGGCGAGGAGACCAGATGATGTCTCCATTCTGGAATTGTCTCTCTTGTAGCCTGAGAGATCTAGACATCCGTGGTGGTTTTTTTTTTTTTTTTTTTTTTTTTTTTTTGGTGTATCAGATATGATTCCCCTTGGTGAAGCAAGCATGTCTGGGACGAGATCCTAGGGGACAATGATAGCCAGGAAGCTCGTGAGAATCCTCAGGGCCCTTGGGTATTCTCTGTGCTGTCCCCAGGCCTAGCACAGTGCCTGGGACTGAGGAGCCATTTTAAGCAGCTTAAGAATCTGTACTTACTGTACAAAATTGTGTCCTGGGTCATAAAAAACCTGACAAAGTTAGAAAGCTCATTAGAGGCAGGATGAGGGCATGGGGCATGCTGACTATATGACATGCAGCCAGGAGTCATATTAAACATGTTTATTCACCAGAACTACACTATTTCTACAAGTATATACTAAGCAGAATGGATTCTGGCTAAAAATCATCTCTGTGTATAGCAATGGTAGGACCTCTCTGGTCTCTGACTCACTTATTATTTGAATAAAACCAGGGGACAGAGAGGTGGATTGACACTCATTGGGCTTTGAACTGTACTTCCAGAACTGGGGTGCAAACTCAGGCCACTAGGTAGTCGGTGGATTAGAATCTAACCTTGACCAATAGGGCTGTGATGGCTGGAAATGGGCTCTGGTCCAGGAGATCATGTGCATTGTCTTGGTGACATCATCCGTAACACCAGCAATTCGAGAGGCCACAACCATTACAGAGTACAGTTTTTCAGGGGCCTCTGGCATCCAAGGGAAATAGGGAGCCTTTAGAGTCTTCTCAGCCCTTGCCTGGACCTGAGTATATTCTGCCAGAAACCTCACATCTGGATGTGTCTGGGTTTCTGTCCTGGAAGAAGTACAGGCCTGTGTGCTGGCTCTTCCCCAGGGAACATGCTGAAGGGGTCATAATGGCAGAGCAAGCCTCCCCTGTCCTCTGTCCTCTGGAAGTCCCTACCCAATGGTACAGGACCTTGTCCAGGGGCTGCTGAATGCAACACTGGCCTGTTGCTGGTATCTGGTCATGCTGGAGGTTGTAGGAGCGCTAAGCTATAATTTATTTAGAATGGAGCACCTTCCTTGAGTTAGGCTGGCCTCTGCCAGCTCCTGTTATTTGGGCTCATATGATAAAGGTTTAGCTGAGAGGTTGCCTAGGCTAGCTGCTTGAAAACCCCATCTTTGAAAGTTAAGTGCCCACTCTAAGTGACCAGGGCTGAGTTTTCCTGTCTCTGAGAGCTGTTTCCAGACGCTGTCGTTAGCCTTTGAGGCCCAGTATGTCAGATTCTGTTAAGTTCATCTCTCCAAGCCTTAAAACCTCTTTTAATGTTATCTGTGTCCTGGGAGTTGGTTTCTCACAGAACTAGATTCTTTGAAAAATTGGCAACAGAGCAAAAGTTTTCTAGCAACATGGTGGCCCCGTATATATGTTTGGGAGGCTTCCAAGCCAGGCGGACATGGGTGGGCTGAGTTAGAATAGGCTTGGATGAGGGCAGATAAGATCGTGATTTGGGGAGGAGTTTTTGCTAATTTGGGGGTCCAAAGAATATTCCTTTTATTCTGAGGAAGTCTGTTGACAGGATGGTAATGAAAAAGTGAGTTTTTTTGTTTGTTTGTTTTTTTGCGGTACGCAGGCCTCTCACTGTTGTGGCCTTTCCCGTTGCGGAGCACAGGCTCCGGACGCGCAGGCTCAGCGGCCATGGCTCACAGGCCCAGCTGCTCCACGGCATGTGGGATCTTCCCGGACTGGGGCACAAACCTGTGTCCCCTGCATCGGCAGGTGGACTCTCAACAACTGTGCCACCAGGGAAGCCCAAAAGTGAGTTTTTGAATACCTATGGCAACCAGAGAAGTATTATTCCTGATGTATAAGAGTTTTGCCCCTTGAGTGCAGAAACCTGGTCAAGTCAACCTTAAGTATTTTGCATATACATTTTGGGGGAGGGGACACTGGCCCACACGTAGTGTAAAGACAGGGTCCAGGAAATAACTGTGGGTCAGAACATCAGTCAAGTAGGGCTTTGCCCCTGACCAGGAGGCCTTGGAGGACTACACCTGTGAGTCCTCAGAACCCACCTGGTGTGGTTCAGGCCTCAGAGTATCACCGAAGACCTGGACTGATCCCCGCACGTCCAGAAGGCCTTCTCTGCTGGCCCACAGGCCCACATCTGAACTGTTTGTCCTCAGAATGTCCAGCTTAATGGATGGACTGGTTCCTCCAAATTGACTTCATGAATTGAAAATGATTGGAAGTGAGTCTCTTACTGTGACCACCTTGATAGGGCCACCATACAGGGTCTGGGCCTGGTGAGAAAAAATAGAGGCAGGGGTTTGAGGGCTCAAAGTACTTACATGGGATTTGTATGAATATGCAACCTAGTTATATCCTAGTTTCCCTTCCAGACTGATGTCTCCTGTCTTGGTGGACCCAGCCCCATACAGGGCTGTCCTGTTTTAGCTGGAGCTCCCAGTTTTTCTTCTTTACAATGACATCAGTCCTTGCTGGGTGTGGTCAAGGATTTGCTAACTTCCCATTGTAAGTTTCTTCTAGGTTGTCCTGGACGGAAGACCTGAGCTTCAAAAGATGAATATACTCTTCAAACTCTGCACCTTGTATAATCTGGTTGAAGGACACCTACCTAGGAGAGTGCTGGTTGCAGGAACTGGACGAGGCTCTATGTTCAAGTATCCAAGTGAGACTGAGACCAACGGTTTCCAGTTGGGTGGCGCCAGGAGCAGTGGGGCGTCCAATATGGGTTACAGACAGCAGCTGAGGAGCTTGTAGGTGTGCTCTCGGTGGCAGAGGGGAAGCCCAGTACAGGGACTCATCTGTGCTATCTGTCCATAGTGGTGTGAACCGGAGTTTAGAAGGCTCTTTGACACCCTGTAATTTGTCATGAAAAAGATCATAGTTGCCTATGAAAGGTAGCCAGATCCTTCCTGTCCTTGATTTTAGGGTGAAGAGTTGGATCTTGATTTCTGTAAATGACATGTTTCTTGGGGGCTGGGAGGGGATAGTTGGGAAAGAGCATCTATTAAGTTGAGGAAAATGCATGATTCCCTTGGGTGGTTTGTCCAGTTGGCTGGTGGGAGTGTGTGTGTGTGTGTGTGGTGCATACAGGTGAGTGAGTGTATGTGAGAGTGAACATGAATGTGTATAAATGTGAGGGAGGTATAGCAGGAGGTGGCCTGTAACACTTACACAGGAAGCTGACTGACCCACCCCAGGCAGTGCATGCTGGGCTGGTCAGAAAGGCAAGAAGATGTTCAGTTCTATTAACCTGTTGTCTTTTACCCATTTCTTTCCCTACCTCTCCAAAATGGGTTGAGTTTGGCAGGTAGGACAAGCCTCAATACAGGCATACCCGACCTCATACTGAAGGGTGACCAATGACCTCTGCCAGAAGAAGGATCCAGGGGTCAAAGCCTTCCAGGGACTAGAATAGAGACACCAAGCCCTCACTCAAGCATCAGCCTGGGCTGGAATCTGGCCTTCCCAAGATTCTGTGACGGTGGAAGAGAGCTCAGGGAAGTTGCCGGCTACTGTGGTTTAGTCCCACTGATTCCAGAAAGGATTGTTGAGACCTAGAATGAAGAAGACTCTCTCCAGTCCAGGCATGGTCTGAGTGACAACGCGCCGTGGCACATGCCCAGATTGGTGCAGCTAGATGCAGCTGATGGACTTGGCACCCGGCCTCCACTTGCCATCAGGGCCTCCAAGAAGGAACTGCAATATCTCCAGCTATTTTAGGATCGATACAGAAGATGTTATTTGTATTGCCACAGCATCTGAGGAACGGTACATAAGGTACGTAAAGTGTCCTGGAGATGGCCCAGAGCAAATTCATCAAACTGAAACTTGATTTCTTCCAGGCTGAGGATCTGTGTGTAAAGTCATGGTGTGGCTTCTGCAAACCCCAGTGCATCCAGCCATACCAATTCCATATTCACAGCACACTCTACTAGCCACTCCCAGGATCATGCAAATAAATTTCCAGTCATTTGTGGAACCAGCCCAGGGATAGGGACAGACTATGCCATAGACAAGTTTCATATGAAAAGAGATAAAAATTATTTTCAAAATATATAAAGTATCAACACTGTAACATCTTCATTAAAAGTGTTTGTAGGGCTTCCCTGGTGGCGCAGTGGTTGGGAGTCCGCCTGCCGGTGCAGGGGACGCGGGTTTGTGCCCTGGTCTGGGAGGATCCCACGTGCTGCGGAGCGGCTGGGCCCGTGGACCATGGCCGCTGAGCCTGCGCGTCCGGAGCCTGTGCTCCGCAACGGGAGAGGCCGCAACAGTGAGAGGCCCGCGTACCGCAAAAACCAACAACAACAACAACAACAACAAAAAGTGTTTGTAATCTCTTTGTAGATCTAAGTTGATCCAAGTGTTCAATAGCCCAGGCCTCTTTTACAGTGATTACATCGCAAACCACGTCAGAGCACAGGCCAGATTATGGGTAGAGGAGGTACCGCTAAAAACATAAGATCCCATCAAGTTCACCAATAATCATTACATACTCTCATTCAAATTACCAAGCAAATAAGCTCTAACACTATGGAATGTTTTAAATTAAAATTACATTAAAACAGCCCAATTTCTATCTCACTGTTTCAAATGTAAGTTCCATCACTGACTGTTTTAACAAAAATGATCTCTAAAGAAAAGTCATCTTGATTAAATTAAAGGACATATTGCATCATAGAAAGTATTTCTAAGCATGTTGCTATTTGCCAAGCTATCTTATGATAAAAAACTCAGCTCTGCATTTTTGTATAATCTATATTTTCTAAATATAAACCTGTTATACAACTTTATACTTTCCTTGAGTAGAATTGGGCACACTTACACAATTGTATGCTGAATTATAAACAAAACTGAGCATTTTCACATTTGCTCTATTCAGCCATAAAGGTAACATAACAGTTGGCAATTCTACCATTAAAGTAATTCATTAATAATTCCCTTCTCCTGGGGGGGCTTCCCTGGTGGCGCAGTGGTTGAGAGTCCGCCTGCTGATGCAGGGGACATGGGTTCGTGACCCAGTCCAGGAAGATCCCACATGCCGCGGAGCGGCTGGGCCCATAAGCCATGGCCACTGAGCCTGTGCGTCCGGAGCCTGTGCTCG
This sequence comes from Aethalodelphis obliquidens, assembly GCF_003676395.1. Taxonomy (NCBI): domain Eukaryota; kingdom Metazoa; phylum Chordata; class Mammalia; order Artiodactyla; family Delphinidae; genus Aethalodelphis; species Aethalodelphis obliquidens. Next base: position 8,789,466 of record NW_020837946.1, read on the forward strand.
GGAGGGGGAGAGACAAAAAAAGAGAGACGCCCGTAAAAAGCAAAAAAAAAAAAAAAAAAAAAAAAAAACAGAATAATTCCCTTCTCCTAAGAATGAATGTCCTGAGTCACTACTTACACAAGTTTCTCTGTAAGCTTATTTATCTTGATTTTTTTTTCTTTCTTTTGCGGTACGCGGGCCTCTCACTGTTGTGGCCTCTCCCGTTGCGGAGCACAGGCTCCGGACGCGCAGGCTCAGCGGCCATGGCTCATGGGCCCAGCCACTCCGCGGCATGTGGGATCCTCCTGGACCGGGGCACGAACCCGCGTCCCCTGCGTCGGCAGGCGGGCTCCCAACCACTGCGCCACCAGGGAAGCCCCTATCTTGATGTTTTAATGTCTTTCCCTGATTCTTACAATTGGGACCTGTAAAACCATAAACATTTGACATCCTGCAGAACTTTTCCAGATCAGTGCAGATCAAACCCTGATTTTACTCTAAATATTACCCTGCTCCATTAAGCAATGAAATCCTTTCCTAAAAGGCATTTCGAAAAGCACACTAACCATTCAAATCTTAAAGTCAAATACAAATACCCAGATACTCACACACTAACAAAATTTTAACAAAACTGATACAATTTGTATTGAACCAATCATCTGGGTGTGGGGTGAATGAGGGCAGAGGGAGCTGGGTTCTACCGGGGGTAAATGCAGGCGTTACTTCCAGATCTACTCCCGTGTACCTAACAGTGTTCCTTCATTTCTTTAAAGATTGATAGGGAGCTTTGCACCAAACAACGGTCTCTCTCTTCCGGTTAAAAAGAAGAAAGGAAAGAAAAAGTCTTAGATTTTCAACTTCCAACTTTACAGTAACCAAAGCTTATGGCTTCTCAACTCTTCCAGGTCTGGCGGAGCTTAGCCTCTGGTTCTCTACGGCTCAGGAAGATTTGTTCTGCATGTTCTTCTTTGCTCCTTGCTGAGTCATTCGTGAGGCTCGATCACTTCATCTGAGCTCATTTGCCTTTCCCAGGCTTGGAACCGGCATCACTCACATTTCAGTTGCCACTGTAAAGTTCCAAGGAGACGATCGATTATTACTTCACTTTTAATTTCTCCTCCTGTTAATCCCTCTCTGTTTTCTACCCCTGCCCCCCCCTCAGCCCCGCACCCGTCTTCTAGTCTGTATTCCAGTCCTGCCTACACATCAGAGCACTTCCCCCAACAAGCCTTGCAAGAGCACCTCCTAAGGCCCGTAATGACGGTTGTGCAGAGTCTGAGGGTAGGAATCAAACAATTCACAAAGACTTTAAGACTGTTTTTTAAAATCTTGAAGGGATAGTATTAAAATCGCAAATTTTTTGGAAACTACTCTGCACAGGTCCTGTGCCAGAGGCTTTACCTGTGTGATTGCTGATCCTAAAGCAAAAGGGAAATGCTGCACTTCATCAAATCGAATGCTACTCTGTGTAACATTAAGGACAAAAAAACCCCAACAACACCTTGTCAACTGCGTTGTAACCTGACACTGATTGCAAATTGCATCCTAATTTCAGAGATGTTAAAATGTGAAGGAAAAAAAAAGTGCATCTTAGACTTGATGGTGAGGAGTTGTACAGAGAAAACTGAAGCTCAGAGAGGCTGGGTAATGTGGCCAGAACCACAGAGCTAATCAGAGGCAGAGCTGGCTTTAGATTGTGCCAGAGTCCATTGCCTCTCCAGACGTTTGAAGGCTCTTTCTCCTGACTGGTTTCCTTTTCCTTGCCTGCCTGTGTCTCAGAAACCAGTCCCTAAGCCATCTGTCCTGGATAAAAGAGCCTCTGCTTTCAGACAACTGACAGAGCTAAAGCAAGTGTCCTTTTGAGACTGTCCCCTCCTCACGGTGCCTAATTATAGAGACTGCCCATTCTGCTGTCGCTAGGTTATTTTTGGCAGGGGGAGCTGGCAGGGGAAGGAGTGATGGCCATGCAGGCTTCCCCTTCTCCCCCAGCTACTGGCTTCTTTATCTCTTACCCTGAGGCAGCAGCGGAGGGGCCATGGCCCTTGCCAAGTGGATTAATAAAAGCTGATTTAGGGGGCTAGAAGCTGCTGGGGAAATCTACCCACCCCTCTCCTTATCAGGTCTTCTCGCCCTACTCCATCAAAATGTGCTGCCCCTCTGATCCCAAACTCAACATCACCCCTTAGACTTCAAAGTTTTGTTTCCCTCTGAACTGATGTCCTGTGTCTCCCGAGATGAACTCCCACCTGCTGAGACCACTTCCCATTTACTTGTTTATTCATTGGCTGATTTAATAAATATTTAGTGAGCACCCACTACATAGTACTCTGAAAATGAGTGATAAGCCAGCACGCGCACGGTTCCTGCCCTCTTGGGGTTCACAGCCTAATGCGGGAGACGGTTGTCATCAAAGAAGCTTGTAAATTACTGGAGAATGACAAGTGTGATAAAAGTTTCTCAGGAAGCGCTGCAGCTGAGCTAGCACTCCCCCGGTATCCTGTGTGCTCCCCTGCATTTCCCAACACCCCCGCTCTTGCAGTTTCAGTTGGGCCCAAGTGATTAATTCTGGCCAAGGACCATGAGTGGACATGATGTGTATCACCTCCAGGGAAAGACTTGAAGAGCTGGGGTGCATCTCTTTCAACTCTCTTTGTTCTGTTTTGATGACCGTGGGCACCATGTAGATGGTGGAGCTACAGGGTTAAGGGGTCTATCCAACCCACATTGAACATTACATTTAGGGGAAATAAGCCTCTATTGTGCTTGTCCACTGAGACCTTGGTTTGACCCCATAGCTAGTGGTAATTGCCTTCACAGAATCACATGTTCCTGTGAGGGAAAACAGGGAGACAACTGACCAGGAAAAGAGCCGGGAAAGGCATCCTTAGGAAAGTGACATTTAGGTCAGGGTCCAAAGGAAGAGTGGGAATGAACTTGGAGAACACTGTGTGTGTGTTGGGGGGAGCATTCCAGACAAACTCACAGCCTGTGCAAAGGCCCTGTATACATTTCAGTCCTTATCTTCCTGGGTCACTTTGTTGATGTGACATGGTGACCACACTCTCATTTTTCAGACTTCTCACTTCCTTGGCTTCCAAGACAGCCTCTCGCCTGGCTCCTCCTAGTCAATCAACCAATTCTTCCAAGACTCTTTTTTTTTTTTTTTTTTTTTTTTTGCGGTACGCGGGCCTCTCACTGCTGTGGCCTCTTCCGTTGTGGAGCACAGGCTCCGGACGCGCAGGCTCAGCGGCCATGGCTCACGGGCCCAGCCGCTCCACGGCATGTGGGATCTTCCCGGACCAGGGCACGAACCCGCGTCCCCTGCATCTGCAGGCAGACTCTCAGCCACTGCGCCACCAGGGAAGCCCTCTTCCAAGACTCTTTGATAGAGGCTCTGGATCTTAAGACCCGAGTCTTGCTCCTTGGAGTTCTATGCTTGGAGTGGTGCTCTTTTCCCTCCTCTTCTGTGTCATTTCTCATCCATCTAAGAATTTCTTTCACTTCTATGTTACCAATGCTCTGATAGATATTGATATCTTTAGTCCTGATACTGCCTGTAAAGGTTAAAAAAAGTATTCTATCACATATGGATTGCATTTCTTGCTCCTCCATGAACATGGCTGAACACCACGTCCCAGTTCCTCGGGGTATGTACCCGCAGGTCTCAGCTCCTGCTCTTTCTTCAGTCTCACTCACTGTCTAGTCATTGCAGACTCCAGTACATGCCATGTTGCCTCAGGTGTCTCTTCTCATTCTTACTCATCCTCAGTGCTCACCTTAGGCATCACCTCTCTGCCAGGAACCTTTGCCCGTCTGGCATCCTCAGGCAGAGCCATGTGCTGCCCTTCTGGGCATGCCTCCACCGCTGCATGTAACACAGCACATCAGACCCAGCCGCTCTCTCTCCCTCTCTCTGTCTCTCTGTCTCTCTCCACCTCTCCATCTCTCTGTCTCTGTCTCTCTCTCTCTCATGGCCCCCACCCCTCTGCACGCTTGTTACACTCTCCCCAAGACAGCTGGGAAGCTTTGCCTTTGCATGTGGCACTGACCCCAGCCTATGTCACCTCCCAGCTGCAGGGTCCATGAGCCAGCTTCTAAGCAGCAGCACCTCTGGGACTCGGGACTCACTCCTGCATCCCCAGGAGAAAGTGATTGGGCCACTTTGGGTAAGGGATGACCCATGGGCAAATTAGAGTTGGGGGTAGGAAAGGGATCTCTTGGAGCTGTGGCCAGCAAGGAAATGATACGCATCTCTGGTAGAGCTGATTTAAAAAATAAACCATGAAAGGAAACCTCTAGAAAGAAGCACTAAAGCTGGGTCCTCTTCCGCATGTCCTGAGCTAGCCTCTTTGAGTAGCTCCTGTGAAGCTACCTGGGCGGGGCCTTCTTCTGATGCATCGGAGCGTTAATGCTACATTGTGATTCACATGTTTGTTGAAAATCAGAATTTTGTGTCCATTGATTCTTTGCCTGAAGTCCTCTTCTATAAGGGTTCACAGAAATGATATTGGCTGGATCCCCAGAATTGGCTTCAAGAGAGCCTGAGCTAATGTTCCTTGGGTGGTCCCAGGGTCATGTGGAGGCTGTGTCTTGACTTTCCCTGGGCCCTCACGCCTTGGAGACTGGCTGGTGATCACGGATTCAGATACTCAGGGGATCTGGGTGCTCTCAAGGGGCAAGTGGCCATGCCTGTGACAGCACTGGGGAAAAGGACCGGTCAGCAGGATGCCCGGCTAGGCCTGGAGCCCCAAGGAGAAACCCAACCAAATGGCCGTCCCCCAGGAGCACGTAGCGAGAGATACACATAAATGACCCCCTGATACATCATCCCTTTTGCTGCTTTGTGTATCTTCATAGAACTCTAAATCTGACATGCCATGTAGTTTACTTATTTATTTAATTTATGTTTGCTTCCCTCCCATACACTCTGAAATGCAGATTCCATAAGGGTGGGGATTTTTGTTTGTTTGTTTCTTTTGTTCACTGCTACACCCATAGCTGAGGGCAGGTGCATAGTAGATACTTAAGTATTTGTTGAAGGAATGAAGTACTAGGAGTAAGGTCTGTGCCAGGTGCTGGAGAAGTTTAGTCCATCCTAGGGATTCTGAGACGGCTTTCTGCATCCAGTGTGCCTAAGCAGTGTCTCTCAGCACTAGCCAGGTGAATCCAGGTAGGAGGAGGAAGGAGGGTGTCACAGGCAAAGGCTCAGAAGGAGGGAATATCCTGACGTATGCTTGGACTGGCTGCCCTCAGTGAAGAAAGGCTTCTGGATGTGGGTGCAGCTGCAGCGGCTGAGCGTACAGGGACCCAGGCATACAAATACTGAGTGGGTGAAAGTTGAGCTTTGGGGTGGGTGAGGCTGGGTGACACACCGGCACTCACTCCTGTGTTGGAGCTCAGCATAGGCCCAGGAGGAGGGTGTGCCATGTGGGGGCCTCTCCCACTAACCGGACAGCCAAGCCCCTCTTGCAGTCAATCCCACTAGACACAGAGCAGGAGCTCAGTCTGTAACAGGAGAGGCTTAGGATCTCGGTCAGCAGAGGGACAGAAGGGGCCAGGACCTGGCGACAGGCACCCAGGTTGGCACAGGATTCCAAATGTCAGGGAGACAGTGAATGACGGCGACTTCAATCTATCCCTCGTTTTGACTGGGGTGGCTCGGCCCCTGCCACAGGGAGATGCTGCTGGGAAAGCGTTCCCTGCAGAAGAAGGCTTCGTTGTTCTCACTTGGGATGGTGCCCTTGCTCCGCTTTTAGCCCGATGGCAGCAGAGCCCCACCCTCAGCTACTGAGGTATGAACGTTCCGTTTACAGGCTCGCTCTCAGCCTCTGTCTCTGAACGCTACTCCCAGGAGAAGCCGGGTCAGTCCACAGGCTAAGCCCCGCAGGCTAAGCCTTCCCGTTGAACCCGGGTCCTGAATCACATCACCACCTGTCCTCATAGTGAATTCCCCTCTCAGGCCTTTGCTGCCACTAGCCCTCATTTGGGACCGCCTCAGTTCATCAGAGATGCCCTTGGCATGCTGAAGGTCAACAGGCCCAGGGGGCCAGGGTCAGAGTTGCTTTTGTTCTGGGAGGCTTCTTGGCCCCGTGCATATGTGCCCACTGTCTCCAGGCCAGCTCTGCAGAGCAAGGGCACAGGGCAGTGATGTTGAACCCTGTGGCTGCTGCATCCTCAGAGACCACGCTGTGGCCTGCAGTGCTCCCAGGCGTGCACACCACAGAGTGGCCCACCCAGCTCCTGCTGGGGCAGGAGGCCCCTCTGCGGTCAGCCTGGGGCTTGCACTTGGTTCTGAGTTGGCAGTTCGCTTACACCCTAACTCCTGTGCTATGATGGCCCCTCCAGGAAGCACCCTGTCTAGACCCGCAGCTCCTACAAAGTCTGCCCTGTGGCCCCGGGATCCAAGGGCGGATCTGGCAAAGCTCAAATGTGGGGTGGGCCTCAGCTAACCTAGATGCCCCCTCTGGTTGGCACGGATGCAGCTGCCTCCCAGGCAGGTAGAGGCAGCCTCTCTGCAGAGGCCTGAATAAGGAGTAGGGGTGGGGAGGCCGGGGGGTGGAGCAGTAGCTTCCCTCTTCCCCCCACCTCGCTCTGTTTTATATCCTGTCTGCTTCCCCCAGATTGGGGCACACACTGGGTCGCTTTGCTCCCTCGCTCCCCTCTCTCTGCCCTCCGCTAAGCTACTCACTATTCCCTGGGCTGGCTCTTCCCTTGTCTCCACACGGGATGGGGAAAGCACGTTCTGCTGAAAGCTAACTTAGGGGCATGGGGTGGTGGGCTGGATTAAGTAATTTAGAATTCTTTTTCAAGGTGATAGTCTGACTTTCAAGATTATTTTTTTCCCTGTGGAAGGTGAATAGCACATAGGTTTTTTTCTTTATTTAACTCCAGTAACAAATCCTCAATTTTCCCTAGGCAGAAACCACACAGATGAATGTGGAAGTTCCAGGTCTCACTAATATTTTTCAAACCCATCGCATACTTTTCTACTCATACATTCATCATGTACAAAGTTCTTGCTCCAAAAAAATAATAATAATAATAATTTAAAAGTTTTATTTGGCTGTTTGAGAAAAAGAACTGAAATCTCCTCTTTGTTTCCTGCTTCATATTTTCTGGATAATAAATGGGTCACACCATGAAGGAGTCTGTTGGGGGCAGCCCTTTATTCTCGTGTCTCAAGTCCCACCATCCCTGCTCCATTTCTGGCCTCCCTTGTAACCCCACAGCTGTCCTACATATTCCAGAAGAATGTGGGGTCTCTCCCTCTGGTTGTCTGCTGTGGAGAAACTGTTCCCCAGGAGACGATGGCAGGATGTCAGGACACAACTGGACCAGCGGAGAGGGGCGCTCTGCAGTTGTCAAGGGGACACAAATGGAGGTCACATCTTCCCCTGCACTCTGCTGTCTGGACATTTGCTTGGGAAGCAGGGGGGTGATGAAGGAGAAATAAGTCACATTTCTTCATACCTGCCTGTGATCACTGAGTATTTATGGAACACCTGTTGTGTGACATCCAAGGGTTAGGCTGGAAGAGACGATTGTGTCTCCAGCTCCGTGGGCCTCCCTCTGTAGGAGGATGCAAACCTTGCACTGGGAACCGAATCACTGCGGCGCTGGAACAGCAACTCCATGCGTGTAGCCTCAGTCGTCTCCTCCCTCACCCACTCCCATCCCAATCTGCATGGGAACCGCCGCAGCACCCTTCGCCTTGCATCCCATCTCTGAGACCCAGTGGTTAAAAATCTGGGCCTTGGCTTCTGAGTGACCAGTTCAGATCCTGCCTCTGCTACTTAACTAGTTGTGTGACTTCTGTTAATCTCTCTGAACCTCAATTTTCTCGTCTATAAATTGGGGATCACACTAGGTCTCCCGGGCTTCCCTGGTGGCGCAGTGGTTGAGAGTCCGCCTGCCGGTGCAGGGCACACGGGTTCGTGCCCCGGTCCGGGAGGATCCCACATGGCACGGAGCAGCTGGGCCCGTGAGCCATGGCCGCTGAGCCTGCGCGTCCGGAGCCTGTGCTCCGCAACGGGAGAGGCCACAACAGTGAGAGGCCCGCGTACCGCAAAAAAAAAATAATAAAAAATCAAAAAAACTAGGTCTCCCGTCATAGGGTTTTGTGAAGATTAAATGAGATTGTGTTGGGAAGGGGTTTAGCTAGGGACCTGGCTTGTCAGGAGCCAAGGATTCTGTGATCCGTCACCTGCCTGGAGTCTGTAGCCAACTCTGGCTGGGAGCTCTGAGCTGCGGCAGAAAGAGGAGGGTCTGCAGCCCTGGTTGGGGAAATAAGACCAACCCACAGGGAGAAAATAGAGGACAAATTAGGAGCTAAATTGTGATATGGGCCACAAATAAATTAGGATTTATATAAGATAAGGGAGGACCTGGGTGCCTAAGGAGGTCTCAGAGCGTGTAGAGCTGGTGGCTGATGGGACCAGAGGAATCTTTGGTTAAGTAAAGGCCATTCTTGTGAAGCTGAGTTAGGGCCGATTCAGGATGAGCCAGCCCTGTGCAGCCCACCTGGTGGGCTCCGAAGACCTTCTACTGCCCCAAGGCAGTTTGCACTTGAATTTATTAAGCACCTACTATGTGATAAGCATACATTTACAGAACATCTCTAGTTTCACAAAACATTATTTTGGGAAATATAAATACATGATTTGGAGACTTGCTGTTAAATATATACCTAGAGGCTTCCTGGGTAGATGTTTGGCAGAGCTGAAAAGCTCGCTTGTTTTTCTGTGATGAGAGCCCAATTTAGAAGGTTTTCATTGTAGGCTTGGCTTGGTATGATTTTACTCTGTAATTCCCGGCCTCCCCTTATTTTTCTAGTCATGCAAAGCTTCCTTATTTAGAAAAAAATATTAGTTACAAGTTGTTACTTTTTTTAAAATTCAAATACCCATTACACTTGGTTTTGTGGTTATGTTGGAGAATGGACCATTCTTAGGAGATGCAGCTGAAGCCTTTAGGGCTGATGTGTCCCCATGACTAAATTCACTCCCAAATCCTGATAGATAGAAAATATTGGCAATTGTTGAATCTAGATGGAGTGTTCACGAGTGTTTCTTGTCCTATGCTTTCCATTTTTCTCTATGTTTGGAAATGGGCAAATAAAAAGATAGAGAAAACCCATCGAACTATAGAGAAAAAATGGAGTAAGAGGAATCGCTGTCCTTTCTTGGCTGGTAGTTTTAGGATCTACCAGCCTAGGGCACGTCCCTTTTCATGCCTAGAGCTGGAGGGTATTTCCCCTCATACTTCAGCGCTGTTTAAAATTTGGGCCGTTCCTACAGGCCTCCGATTTCTGCTCTCTGCCTTGAGGTCTCCTCTGTGTCTCTCACTGGCTTCGTCCTCAGCCTGCTGGTCTTTCTGAGGATTTGCCAGACTGTACCCTGGCTGCCATGGCAACAGAGGAGCAGCCCCGGAAGAGGCTGAGAGGGGATGGAGAACCTCTTACTTCTGAGAATTCTAGATGTGGGTTCTTTTGGGGACATATTGTGTGAACCTCAAGAATCCCTGAGCAAGCACCTGTCAGCCTCAAGTTTTGGGCAGAGGACTGGGGTTGGGACTGGGGAGAGGACCAAGACCCTCCCCTTAGCTTTGGGGGCGGGGGTCTGAGGAGGGAGATCTTGCGGAGGAAGCATCATTGCACTGGGCTTACTGAGAGATTTATGTCTTCCTGATGGCGTCTCAAGGGTGATTTAAACTCTGAGCTCTTTTGACCTTATTTGCTAACTTTAGACTTAACCTCCATGTAGCATGCGATGGCCTCGGGTAATAAAGTGCTCATTCATTCCTTCCACCCATACTGACTGAGTGCTTATTTTCGGCCCCATACTGTGCCAGCACTGGGGACACAGGGCTCCACTGTGCCTTCGGACTGCAGTTGCCCCAGGGGCTGGGAGAGGAGGGAGGGGTCAGTGCGGGTTTCCTCAGAGGGGTGGGACCCGGGGCAGGTAAAAGAGGGCTTGAAATTAGAGAGAGGGTGGGGGTCACAGTGAGTGAAGGCACCATCTGATCAATGCACATTCTCTGGGTGAATGGAGATTAGTGGGCCTTGGTCAAGCTGTGAAAAGCCTAAAATTAGCCTGACCAGCTGGGCCCAGACTGTGCGGGACACCCCCTTACCCCCCTGGCCTCCTCAAGTTTCAGAAAGCACGAGTGTGTGCAGAGCAGCAGGCTTTGCCCAGGTCACAGCAGGCAGACGGGGCACCTGGGGCCAGGCTGGGCAGAGGTGCAGCTCCCAGCAGGGATGCGGTCCCCACAGGGCCTCCTAGTCCTCCAGGGCCTGAAAAGACGGAAGGGGGAGCCCCTGTCCTTCCCCTCTCCTTCTTGACACAGTTTCCTCTTTTGCTTCCCTGTCCTCCTTCCAGACCTGCAGGCCTGGCAGTGTGGCCAGCGACAGGTCAGAGCACTGCCTGGGCCAGCAAACCAGAGCCTGGGGCAGGGCGAGCCTAACGGGGTTCGGGGCAGGGCAGAGGCCTGGACGGGCAACTTCCTGGGGCGCTGGGGGAGGAGCAACCAGAATACCTCATCCTTCCCGCATACTCTGTGCCAGCCTCCTTTCTGACCTTGCCTGAATGTCCCTCCGTTACTCACCATCGGGTGCCATCATCAAGCCTGAGAAGTGGTTTGAGAAGCTAATCTTGTCTTAGAAGGCTCTGGAGCTGGTCTGAGTGGTAGGGAGCAGTAAGTAGGGGGGTGGGGAGGTAAGAAGGAGATGGCTCAGCCTGGTGGTGGTGGCAGCAGAGTGGGGCTGGGTAGCTGGACAGCATCTTGGTGTCCCCCACCCGTTTCCCATGCAAGACCATCCCCATACCGGACATCCGCAATGTGATGGCTCTTAGGGGCTGTATTATGTCTCCAGCCCCACCCCCATTCATTTGTGGAAGCCCTCTCCCCTAGTACCTCGGAATGTAACTTTGAGAGGTACGGTCTTTAAAGAGGTAATTAAGTTAAAATGAGGGTGGGCCCTAATCCAATATGACCACTATCCTTATAAGAAGAGGTGATCAGGACACAGATACACACAGAGGTATGACCCTGGGAGGACACAGGGAGAAGACACTATCTGCTAGCCAAGGACAGAGGCCTCAGAAGGAACCAGCCCTCCAAACTCAATCTTGGACGTCTGCCTCCAGGACCGTAAGAAAATAAATTTCGGTCGTGGAAGTACCCTCCCCCGCCCCCAGTCTGTGGTGCTTGTCATGGCGGCCCTGGCAGTCTAACAGGCCCTCAGTCCCTCTCCCCAGAATGTCCTGCCTGATGCCCTCTGTCTATTCATCTTCTTCCCATCTTTTCTCCTGGGTCACCAACCCCAGCTTTCACATGGCTCTAATTTGCAAATGCCACCTCTGGTCCCGAGGTCTTCTTATCTGCAGCTGTGCTGGAAGATTCCGGAGAGTTAAACAGCACTGAGAACAGGCAGGAGGGCCCAGAAAGGTGTCCGCAGAAGGTGTGATGATCGCAAGCCCCCTCATAAGTCGCTCAGCCTAAGCTGATGGCAACGAGAGCCCGTCAGTACAGAGTTGTCGGAGCCCTACCATGTCCCCTGCACCTGCTAAGCATCCCACGTGCCTGGCAGCATAATTCACTGAAATATTAACTTGGGGCTCCTCCTTCCACCTGCCTGCACCCGCTTTCCAACACAGTACAATGCTTGTATGTCCTAGCCTTGGACATTAATGGAGCCTAGAATTTAGCAGGTGGCAAATGGGCTATGATTCCCTAGGAATAATATTAAAACTGGTACACAATCTCCACACCCCAGCTTCACATCCCTTCTTTGGCAGAGTGGAGGGGGAAACCTCCAAGAAGCTGTGATGAGGGGCAGTGGCCAACCCCTCCTCCCCCAGGCCCCCTCCCCCAGCTGCCATGGGCACCAGGCTCACAGTGTCCGGGAGACCCCAGGGCAAGCGGTAAAAATGGAGGCTGCAGGATGCTGGTGCATAGGGGCCGCACGTATGTGAATGAGAAGCAAAAAGTCTACCCACCACTGGCCAGCCCATACCACGCAGTCCCTCCAGATCCACAGCCCTAGGCCCTGCCCCTCTCAGTTCTGGACTCTCCTGCCAGTCTTGGGGCCATTGTTGCTGGTGGGAATGGTCTTGGGCCAGGCTCTTGGCTACAGCACTGACCTTACCAGGGGTCTAATGCATCACTCACCCTCACTGTACTGAGCTCTGCTGAGAGCAGTGTGCCAGGCACCTACCCAATGTCTATTGTTCCCTTCTTTCTACTAGCAGGACCCTGAGTTGGGGAGAGGGGTAGCAATGTACCCAGCTAAAATACTTCCTAGGATCCTTCGTAGCCAGTGGTGGCCATGTCGATCCAGTTCTGCGCAATGGAATGAGAGGAGAAGTCAGCTAGTAGATATTGAAAAAGGAACTGACTCAGCAGACATGTTCGTCAGTTCTTTACCTCTGATTGCTGACTTCACCCTTTCCCCTTTCTACCTTCCTGGAAGACAGTTTGGAGGCCTGGAGGTGCAGCAGCCACCTTTCAACCATGAGGACAAAAGCCAGGTGCTGAGTGTGGTGGAGGAGAAATAAAGAAGGAATCTGGCTAACAGCCCTAAGTAGTAGCACCGGCCCTTGACTGCCAACTCTGAATTTATTTTTTGCAAGAGATTAAAAAAGGTCTCTTCTTTTTTTAAGCCCATTACTCTAGTTTTCAGGTACTTGCAGGTAAACATAGTCCTAACTGACACACAGCCCTTCCTACACAAAATCTGGTGGCTCCTTCTGAAATCTCAGCACCTACCCCAGCCAACCCTCCAGCAGCCCCACCCAAGGATGGCCGTGCCTCTACTCTGACCCCACCACCCTGAGGCGGTGGCCCAGAGGAGTGCAGGGGTGTAGGGCCACAGGCTCAGAGAGGTTAAGTAACTTCTCCTGCATCACATGGCTAGTAAGAGAAGAGTCAGGATAAGCTCTTCTGTCTCAGAGGCACTGTTTCTTCTCCGATACTAAGGTGGGTGAGGTTGGGCAGGGATGTGGGAGTTTGCAGACCAGCGAATCTGCTGTGATTTCCTAGGAATCATCATCATCATCATAAATAGATCAAAGCCTCATTGAAGGCTTTGCAAATGTTGCCTCAGGGAGACCTAACCTGACTACTCTATTTAAAATTTCAACCCCTATTTCCTGATTCCATTACCCTGCTCTATTTTTTTTTCAATAGAATAGATCACCTTCTAGCACAGTATTTAACCTATTTTTATTATTTTGGCTGTACACGTCTGTCCCCTCTCTCCCCACTCCAGGTTTAAGCCCCACACAAACAGGGGTCTTGCTTTGCTTTGTTTATGAATACATTCTAAGAGCCTAGAATAATGCTGGCCTAAAAAGGTACTTGTTGAACTGAATTAAATAGCAATGTTGCCCGAGCACCACCTATTAGGGGCTTGTGTCCTCCCCAAAATTCATATGCTGAAGTCCTAACGCCCAGTACCTGAGAATGTGGTTATATGTGGAGACAGGTCTTTGAAGAGGTAATGAAGTTAAAATGAGGTCATTAGGGTGAGCCCTAATCCGACATGACTGCTATCCTTATAATAAGGGGAGGTTAGGACACAGACACATAGAGAAGGAAGACCATGTGAAGACAACAGAGAGAAGAAGGCCACCTACAAACCACGCAGAGAGGCTTCAGAAGAAACCAATCCTGCTGACACCCTGACTGCGGATTTCTAGCTTCCAGAATCATGAGAAAATAAACTTCTGTAGTTTAAGTCACCCAGTCTGTGGTCCTTTGCTATGTAGCCCTAGTGAGCAAATACAGCACCCATGCTTAGCTCTGTGTGAACGGCTTTGTACACGTTGTCTCATTTGATCTTAACCACAATCCTAAGAGATAAGTACTTACTTCTCAGGTGCGGAAACTGAGGCCCAGGAAGTGATGATGGGGGCAGGCGCTAGGGAAAGGCTACATCTTGGTGTGTTAGGCCTCCTGGGGCTGGGGGGAGGGGGCCCCAGCTGCTGACTCACCAGGGCCCCCTCCTTATCCGGAGTTCTGCGGGAGGTCAGGCCGGTCCTCCATCTGCCCCGCTCCCAACCCCACCCCTAAATGGGTCTACGTTGGACCCCTCGCCCTCTCACCCGCTCTCTCAGCAGCTTTGAGCAAACCCGTGATCTGAGATGTTGCTGGTGCCAGTACAAGTCTCTACGGTACAACTTCAGGCACTGAAGCCAGTGGAAGGAGGAGAAAGAAGACAGCTTTGGGGGAAAGCATTTCCTCAGTGTCCCTGGAAGCAGTTGGTCCTGAGGCACTACCTGCAGGCCCGCCCAGTGGGGCAGACCCCCCAAGATTAGGGCGTAAGCAGCCCACTGGTTCTTCAGCTGCCACTTCTAGTCAGGACAACAATCGTGGTTGGGGTTTATGGAGGTCCAGCAGGTGCCGAGCTTTATCCTCAGTGCATGATGTCGAGTTTCTCGTTTAATCCTCTAAGCAGCCCTGCGAGATGGTCACTGATACTGTCACCATTTTACAGGTGGGGACACAGAAGCTTAGAGAGCTCAAGTGACTAATAATCGGTTGGGCTGGGACCCCGTCTGAGTTCAGTGTTAGGTCCCTTCGCCGTCAACTGACACCGGCTGTGTACCAGCCTTAGGCTGCAGTTGGTCGAGCCTGTCCCCCAAACTCCTTGCTCTAGAGAATTAGGAAAGAGGACGGAAACTCTGACAGCTAGCGGGACAAAGGTCTGAACTCCTGAACATGTGGTCGGTAACCTCTCCTGCCTCTGCCCACCCCCCACCCCACCCCCAGATCGCCTCTTCCTGAGAGTTGAGATTGTCTCCTCTTCCCCCTCCAAGACCACACCATGCCCATCTCAGCCAGGGTCACGGGGAGGTGGAAGTGCCCCTGCCACCAGCTCTCTGTCACCGGTAGCTGGTTGTGGAATGGCCTGGTTACTCCACAGCAGAGGATGGGGATCGTCCAAGGCATCCCGGAGGAACGATCACAGTCTGGGGACAGTGTGAAGCCAGGCCTGTGGGGCCTGGTTGGAGGCCCGCCTGGGCTCTGCCCTCGGGAGCCCTCCCCTCTGGTCTCCAGAGCCCTTGCCCTTTCCTCGTGCGGGTGTTCCCTTCGCACGGAGGAGGGGCCTTCTGAGACTTTCTGACTACTGACTTTGTAAGCTTGGTTTCGGGAGTCTGGCTGGGACCTCTGTCCTCCCCTGCTGGCCTCACAGCCCTGGACACTCTGCAGGTCAGCATCTGGGTGAAGGTGAACCAGGGCAGGCCCTTCTCCACCCTGTCCCCAGAGCCAGAGGGCAGCTGCCTGTGACCCAGCCACCTCTCCCCGGTATGAGTGTGGCAGACTGATGCGGGTGGCACACCCTCTGTGTCTGCTGGGCCCTCTGCATGTGCAGGGGGGCCTAGGGATGGAGCCCATGTACCCGGGAACACGGCCTGTTCCTGTTGACAAGACCGCCTGGCACAGTCCCTGCCCCCAACAGGAAGGTGCCTGGCATAGGAAGAGGGCAGTGGCATCACGGGGCTGGATGCAGAGGCAGGTGGCCTGGATGGCCTTGGTGGGAAGCCAGAGGGCATGACAAGGCTGCCCCAGGCCATACCCGCCTGCCTGAGTCTGAGGAGGTGGCAGGGCCCCGGCTGCAGGTGCCCGCCAGCCACCCCGCTGGGCAGATGCCTTTGGCGAGGGCTGGACTTGGCGCACACTGATGGAGGGTCACAACGAGGGCGTCCCCGTGCGTCCCGGTGGGGCTCTCCTACCCACGCTTATGCTACTGACGGGCTGACTCCTGGGCTCTTCTTTAGACAAAGTAGTGTAACTGCCTTTCCTTCGAAACCTGTCATCCGCTAAACCCCTATCTTCACTTATCAGACACCCAACACTCTGTTTCTCATTTTCAGGGTGATTCTGCAGTTCTAGAAATTAAAACCTGCTGCGTTCTGTAAAGGTGCTTTATGTCTTCCCTGGGAAGCGGGCAACACATCCCTCAGGATTCTACGGGGCACCTCTGGCTACCTACAGCTAAAAGGGTAGAAAGAGAGGATCCAGGGCTTGAACTAGACTGGCTAGGCAGGTTGGGGTCACGGAGACAAGTGGGGATGCTTGGGGAAAGCTGGGCAGGCAGGCTGTGCAGGGGGGAGTGGGAGGGGTCTGGGAGTTTGGGGATGGCAGCAGAGGCCTGGCTAAAGGCGCTGAGGGCACATCAGGCCGGGCAGAGCCATTCTCAGTGGGAGCTGGAGTGTGGGGCAGGGACTGTCCCAGGGTTTGTGGTCACCAGGGCTGTGGCCAAGGGTCCCAAGGACATACCTGTGTGGCCTATGAAGGGCCTGCTCAGAGCTGGTGCTGTTTGCTCCATGTCTAGACGGTTGAGGGGTCACTGGAGGCCTGGGAGGAAGCAGGGAGCCTGAGCCTCTACCTGCCAGGCGGGGAACTTTCCTTTGGAAGAGCCTGAAGAAGGCATAGTGGCTGCAGGGGCCGTGAGCCTGTGATGGGGCACTATCCCTAGAGCAGGGCTGGTGGCCGGGGGAAGGATGCTCTGCACGTCCAGGAAAGGGTCTTTGCAGGGTATCTGCCATGTGGTCACCACCGGGCTGTGGCAGAAACCTGTGGGTTGGACACAATGGTCAGCTGCCCCAGCCTGGGGTGCAGAGGTTACCACTCGCCCACTGCTACCTTTTGCGGGACACTTCCCTTCATGAAGTAGTTGCTTCCAGATGCCCATGAAGACCCTGATGTGTGCAGGACATCGTGGGAGAAGGTGAACATGGCAGAGCCCTGCTTTCAGCCCCAGCACGAGGTGGAAAGGCCTGTGCGCCCCAAGAAGTAGACTCGGAATTGCGGGCTCCAGAGTGGGGTCATCAGGTGGTCTGGGGCCGTGGAGCAAGTGGCCCTGAGCTAGGCCTTGAGGGCTGTGTGGGCCACAGACTGGGAGACCAGGGGACAAGGATCACAGAGGGAGGGGTGGCGTGAGAATGGCCTGAGGGATCACAATTAAAATGACATCAGCTAAAGTAATGAGGGTTCGTACTTGCACCTCAAGCGGATAAGGGTGTGGAAGAGGCTCTGCAGTGCTGGCTTCAGGCCCAGCACAGACTCGAGCAGCTGGTAAAGCCTGGCAAACGGCCGCTGTTATCCCTACCAGGAGGGGCCCCCAGCAAATTGTGAAAGGCGGCCCGAGTTTTGAGTGTCAGTCAATTTTGGAGCCAACCCGGGTGCCCTTTGGCACATTTTCTGCCCTGCAACCCCTTCATTGCCCCCAGGGGCAGGGCTGGACCCTGGGTGGACCCAGCCCTCTATAGTGAGTCTTCTCCGAGCTGTGTTAGCCCCATTGCCCTGTGAGCCCCGGCCCCCATCCCAGACACCACCACGTTGAGCCCATTCCACAAAGTATTAAGGTGTCTTTTCACCTTGCCTGGCCCTTTTCACTGGGGGTGATTCCCGGAGAGGGTCAGGGACCAGCTCCTGTGAAACTTGGGGCTTCAGCCCCTGGAGAGATGCCTTCACTGCCCAGAGTGGAGTTGGGGGGATACCGGGTGTCCTTTCTGTTACTCCAAGGGCACCCAAGGCACTTTGGAGAGTGTTGCAGAACCCAGATGAGGAAACCCCACCCTGATCCCAACTCAGAGAAGCCAGGGAATCATTCAAATGACAGTCCCTGCCTCAAAATCTGCTCCCTAGCCAGAGATGTAGCCCTGTGGCCCACCGAGATGTTAATCTCCTCACCTGCGTTGGGACTCCCCTCCCACACATATTCAAGTGACCACGGTTCATCTGACCCTTCCAGACTCTCCCTCCCCTTCCTCCCCCCCTCCCGTCTCCCCCAGGCCCTCGTCTTCTCCCTCCTGTTGCCTGTTATTACATTAGCCTCTCAATGCCTGGCTATCCTCCAGGAGCTCTCCTTTGGGGCCGGTCTCCAAAGAGCTAAGGAACAATCTTTTAGAAATGCAGCCCCCACAGCCAGAGTTCCCCTTAGTCGTCTTCACTTACCTTCTAGCTAAAACCCCAATTCCTTAGCAGACGAGGCCTCCTTCCTGTGGTCTGCTTCTCCTTCCCCTTCTGACCCATCCACCTCTCAGACCTGGGGGCCCAGGCCCACTGAAGTCTCCCCCTGAAACCCCTGGACCTTGCTTTCTTGCAACCTGTACATATTTGTACCTGGCCCCTCTGCCTGGAACACCTCCCCACCCCAGGCCTTTTTTCTCCCCTAACTCCAAGTTACCTTGAATTTCATTTTCAATGTTTATGTCACTATCTTCCTTGTAGTTCTTTTTTTTTTTTTTAAGTGGAAATGTCTATAGTTTTTGCTGGCAAAACAAATAGACAATGTTTTGCGTTGTCTATTTTGCATGGTCGTTCTGGTCAGGGTCCCTGCACTGGGATGCCTTCCTCTCTCCCCATCTGGGTGCTTTCCACCTGGGCTCCCTGGTGCCTCTGATGTGCACACAGGTAGTTACACCTGTCCTTGTTCATGCCTGTTGGTTTCTCAGTGTTTTATTCTCTGCATCCTGCAATTCCTGAAGTATGTTGGGTGCTTAATAAAGATATGAATCAAAATATCTTTAATGCATCTTCTATTTCAAAGCTATAGATCCAAGTGCCTGAATTTTTTAAATTAAAATTTAGAAGAGTTTAATTATTCTGCAACTCAGTTGCTAGCTCGAGCCCTCTTTCTGCCTCATGGTGGACACTTTAGCCAATCCCAGGAAATCCACCATTTCTGTGACACCGCCTCTAATCCAATTTATGCTTTTTATTCTATTTTCTCCTCCTCACTTCCATAACAGGATCCAAGTTGGGGTGCCTCTCTGAAGTGTCTGGACACTGGTGGGAAGAGCTGGGTCCTTGGAGGCCATGCTGAAGCTTGGCTGGCATCTGTCTCGCAGTAGGCGTCTGTTCCCCAGCCTTTGCCGAGATGCCTTCTCAGCATGTTGCAGAGGATAGACGGGGGCAACCACTGAGTGTGGGCTGGTGGTCTCATTCCTATCAAAGAGCCCCTTCCCTTTACAAATCCCAAACCTCAAGATGCTACCTTGCGAGGGGCCTTAGAGTAGAAGGGGTGGATGTGAATAAAGTTCCACCCACCTCCCAGCTCTTCCTCAAAAGTGGGGAGAGGCTGGAAGAGAGGCTGAGCCTTGGAGAAGGTGCCCCATTATCTGGAAAGGCACAGTAATGAGTCTCTGAATATGCAAAGAGCCCTGTGGGGCCCAGGTTGGTGGTAGGAGGTCTTGGTGGTAGAATGGCTCAGCATAATAAAGAGGGGAGGAGTATTTGTGGAGTTGGAGTTAGGGGTGGGGTTCAGGGGTTGGCCAAGGGTGTGAGTGGGGAGGGTAGAGCCACTGCTGGCAGAGCGGCCAAGGGACTTTGTAAGAATAGGAACACGTGCTTTGTCCCTGTGATGGGGTGGGCCCTGTCTGTCTCCGCAAACTTCCAATCAAGTAGACTGCACCCAAATTGGAGTGCTCACCCTGGGAACTGAAGGGAGGCTCTTTCCATCTCAAGTTCAAGCTCCCACCCTTTCACCCTTGGGAAGACCCTGGGGGACGTAGCCTGCAATCCTGATGTGACCCCAGCAAAATGATCAGTGGTGTTCCCTGGGCAGACAGTTCTGGGATGGAGTCACCTTTGAGGAGTGGGGTCACTTGGACAAACCTGGGGCTAGGAGGAGTCAGCACCCCTTCCTCCTCTGCGAACACATTTGCCTCTTTCATCAGCACCTGGGGGTGATGCCAAAAATCTGTAAAAGAAAAAGCGTCCCCAAACTGGTCCGGGACAGAAATTTTTTTGTGTGATTCCATTAGCAATTTCCTTCTGGAAAGAAATCAGCATTCCTGGTGAAATGCAGAAGCAAATTTCTGATGAGCATTAATGGAATTAAAACCGGTGGGAAAGCAGTGCCAGCCCACCCAGCTGCCTCCCAGAAGGAAGGGGCAGTGGCCATGCCTGTCTGTATCTAAGGAGATATGGAAATAGTTCTTTGCCAGCTACTTCCACAAAGAGAGAGGCGATAACAAAAAATCATGCCCTAAAATAGCTATAAAATATGTGGTAGAGGGTCCACTTGAGTCTAAACCGTGACTCAGACCGAAAGGGGCTTATGGGGACCTGTAGAGCCAGATGGGTTCTGGGAGGGATGAGGGAGCTGGACACCATGAGTGGGAGCCTTGCTTTCTTCGTCCACAGTGATGAGAGCTGTTTTGCCTCCCTCCCTCCAACGCTGTGATGATCAAGCGAGATAAGGATTAGATGGCAACGTAATTGGAAAAGCAGAAGACGGCTTGTAAATCAGGGCTTTACTATTACTCTCATCTGATTCAGAGATGATCTGCCCATGCGGAAAAGCTCAGGATGCAGGTTCTACACCGGTGGCCCTAACATAGACCTGCTTTGCAATGATATGCAATTTCCCCGCCGTCCAAAGGTGCATCTCCCCCTCTGCATTTTCTCTGGGATTGCTCCAGCTCTGAAGCCCTCTGAAGTGCATGGCTTCCTTACTCCCTGCAGCAGCTTCCTGACCCTCCTCCTGTGGCCTCCTGTCCAGTCTCCCCAACAGTCAGACCAGACCAGGCACCCCCAGCCCTGTTTACAGCAAAGCCAAGGCCACTGGAGCTGCTATTGGGAGAAAAGGGTTAGTCGCCTTCCCAGCCCGTGGCAGTCCCACCCGGGCCTCTCCCCACGCCCAGCACAGGCACAACGAAGTCTGTCTCTCTGCCGATTATGAGATAGCTCATGGCTGTTAGGTCTGCTTGAATAAGGTCTTTTGTCCCAGAGAATTTTCCCATGTCGTACATTTAGTTTGTTGTGTTATGGGTCAGTGAGCAAGGAGATAAGTCTGAATTCTTAAACAACCTTGTGAACGCAAGACATCTGTCTGAAAGGCAATCAAACAACATCTGTCACGCTCTCCCCAACTTCCAAGACCCTTTCTTAAAAATCAAATCATTGTTGTATGTTTACGTTTCTTTGAAAAATTCAGCTACTACCGAGATATATACTTTGAAAGATGAAAGTCCCTCATAAATCTTCACCTCCCTTCCCCCCTCCCCTCAGTGCCAGAAAACTATTGTTAATACTTTGGTGTATATTGCCCAGATTTTTCTTCTCTGCACCTACTAACACAGATAGTATTATTATTACCTTTTTCTTTTTCTTTTTTATCATTGTACCATAGATATTGTTTTGCAATTTGCTTTTTGACGTAACATAGAACTTCTTTCAGTATTAGGATCTCATTTTTTAAACAATTGTACAGTGTTCCATCATGTCTATGAATAATCACTTATTTAATGAGTTTCCTGTTGATGGATATCTGGAATTCAACCCTTTCCAACACAATTTTTCCTTTATATAAACAATACTGCAATGGATATCCTTGCACATGTTTTTGTGTACCTGTGAGAGGCTTTCTATGCATATAGGATGTAATATTTCTAGAAACAGAAATGCTAGATCAAAGATATAAGCATTTAAAATTTAGTAGGTATTGCCAAATTGACTAGGCAAGCATGGCTAGGGTTCGGTTTGTAGATTTCTTGAAGGTAGAGCATGCCCCTGGGCACCTAGAGGGTTTAGTGCCAGCAACAGAAAGGAGTGGCAGTTCACCTTGGGTACACCCAGGAGTGTTTCCCCAGCTGCCTGCAAGACTTGAGACATTTTAGTGTGTGTGGACTAATCCAGGAGAGGACAAGTCATAAACTATTGGTCTGGAAAGGACAGAGTCATCAGTTGAGTGAATCCCAGGTAAGGTGAGGCCTGAATGGCATGGACATTTATGAAATTGTGTGTCTATCACAATCCCTTCGAGAGAGACCTCTTCCCACTCCCCAAATCCAACCACTGGGTTCTCGTAGGAGCTGCCTATGCTATTGTTTGCCGGTCTAGCCAGGGGTCAGCAAATATAACCTCTGGCTAATTAGAAGTCTTCCCTAGCATTTTTTGAATGGGAAGTAAGGGAAGAGAGGTCTTGTTGCAGGTGAGGGAGTTGGAAATACGTGTGTCCAGAGTTGACCGGGGGTCATGTTTTCTGCACTGTAGAGAAAGACATTTGGAGAGACTGAAGCTGACTCCCCAGTAGAGGATGAGACAAGAGACAAAGAAAGCTCCAGAGCCCAGGTGGTGCCGGAGGCTCTGATTCTTGCCATTCCCAAGGCCCAAGGGCTAATACCTTTGGTATGAGCCAAAATAATTAGTTTTGCCTGATTTTGACCTTCGTATAAACGGAATTATACAATTTGTACCCATTTGTCCTCGTCTCTTTGATGCAGCGATACATTGGTGGGATTCATCCACGTTGTTGCACATAGCAGTAACATTTTTCACTTTAACTGCCTCATAGTATTCCAGTGATCTTGAGTATATACCTCTGAACAGGATTTGGGGGCCATGTGATAACTCTATGGTAACTTTTTTTTTTTTTTTTTGCGGTTCGCGGGCCTCTCACTGTCGTGGCCTCTCCCGTTGCGGAGCACAGGCTCCGGACGCGCAGGCTCAGCAACCACGGCTCACGGGCCCAGCCGCTCTGCGGCATGTGGGATCTTCCCGGACCGGGGCACGAACCCGTGTCCCCTGCATCGACAGGTGGACTCTCAACCACTGCGCCACCAGGGAAGCCCTATGGTAACTTTGGAACCGTTTCCCCAAACAATTGCACCCGTTTAAGTTCCCACCAGCAAAGTATGAGTGTTCCAGTTTCTTTACACCCACACCAATACTTCTTACTGTGTGTCTTTTGATTACAGTCCTCCTAATGGGCGTGAAGTGGTGTTCCACTGTGATTTTGCTTTGCACTTCCCTGATGGCTAATGATGTTGAGCAACGTTTCATGCATTTATTGACCATTTGCATATTTTTTTGGGGGGGGGAAAGTCTATTCAAATCCTTTGCCCATTTAAAAGTTGGGTTACTTGTCCTTTTTATTGATAAGTTGTAAGAATTCTTTAAATATTCTGGATCCTAGACCCTATCACATATATGACTTGTAGATATCTCCCCCCATTATGGGGCTGACTTGTGTTTTCAAAAGATCACTGTGGTTACTATTTTGACAGTAGGTTGTGGGGAGAGGGCAGAGTTAGAAGCTGGGAGAACAGGTAGGAGGCTAATGTAGTCATCCAGGTAAGGGATGATGGCATCAGAATAAATTCTGACTCTCTAAGTTGTAAGACAGAGCCTTGGGTCTGCTCTAAAGTCTCTGTCTGGTTCTGGCCCTGGCACTGCCTTTGACTTTCCCTGATTCTGACCTGGTTTTTTGCCTACAGTTTTGCTCATCCCTCCCTGATTTCAGTTTATGTCCATGTCCCCATTTTCCTTTCAATGTCCTTAAATGTTAATTTCATCTGGCCACATTGTAGGCAGTTTTGTGAATCACCCCTTATCCCATTTGTAATGGGCACTAGGTGTGGAAAAATAAAGAGGTGGTTGATAGGGAGATGGGGGACAGACTCCTGGCTTTCGTGGACTTCCAGAAGCTGGGCTTCTTCTTCTGGTGCTTGCCCTCCCACAGCTGTTTGCCTGGCTCTCAGTTCCGGTTCTACTTCCTGGATCTCCAGTTGCCCATGATGCAGCCTGGTACGTGACTCTGAAGTGGAGGGATGCAATAGAGAGCTTTGGAGGGCAGCCCACAGATGCCTAAAAAGGCAGACACTCCATTCTCTTTCAGTCTGTGGGGCAGCCCCTTCTGAATCTGCATATCACTGAGCTTTAATAGACACGAGTCAAGCCATGGATGCCCTATTCTCCTCTCTGGGAGTTAAGAGTCGGGGCTACAAAGCTTGCTGGACACAAAGTCTTGTATCCAAGATTTAAATGAATTTTTAACATATTAGAAACAACTTAGTAGAAACAAAAATTCTAATTAAGTATCATGTAGAACAGCCAGGGCTGGGACTATGGTAAAGTTAGAGCAGGATCTAGGGTGCAAAATTTATGGAAGCATTGAGGCGGGGGGGGATTAACATACACACACTATTATATATAAAATAGATAAACAAGGACCTACTGTATAGCACAGAGAACGATATTCAATATCTTGTAATAACCTATAATGGAAAATAATCTGAAAAAGAATATATATATATATATATATGGATATATAAAACTAAATCACTTTGTTGTATACCTGAAACATTGTAAGCCAGCTATTCTTCAATAAAATAAATAAATAAATAATTTTTAAAAATTTAAGGAAGCATTCATTCTCCTCTCGTCTCTTGCCTTACTCTAATCCTGGCCTTAAGAAAGTATCAGAAAATATCAAATAGCCAGGAAGAAAATCTAATGAAAGTTATTTAAGATTTCTAGAGTAAATACACTGAACATTACTGAGAGAATTTAAAGAAGGACAAAATAAGTGAAGATCTATACCTTGGTTATGGATTAGAAGATTAAATGTTCAAAACTAAATATGTCAGTTCTTCCTAAAACTACCTACAGATTCAGGACAATCCCAGTAAAAATCCTAGCTGGTCACTTAGTGGTAATTGAGAGATGATTCTGAAAATTTATATGGACATCCAAATAATTTAGAATAGCCAAAGCAGTTCTGAATAAAAACAGAGCTGGAAGACTTATACTATCTGATTTCAAGATTTACTATAAAGCTAAACTAATTAAGACAGTCTTGTGATTGTACAAGAATAGAAAAATAGACTGATGGAATAGAAAAGAGAGTCAAGAAACTGTCCTCACATATATGGTTCCTGGATTTATGGCAAAAGCTCCACAGCAAATCAGTAAAGAAAGATTTTTTTTTCGATAAATGATGTGGGTCAATTGAACATCCATATGGAGAAAATTAATCCTGACCCTTACCTCACACAATAAATTAATTAATTTGAGATGGATCATAGTCCTAAAGGTTAAAGTTGAAAATAAACAAGTGTGATGGCCTGTGTTGACCTAGGCGGTGGGGTATACAATTGTACGAGTTTGTTGAAAGTTTGTTCACTTTGGGACAATTCAAGCAACTGTATGTTTTATGCTCTTCTAATCATTGAATTATAGTTGACAATCAAATTTATTGAAAAAGCAAAAAAGAAGTGTCCAAACTGTACATGAAAATGATTACATTTTACTGTGAGTAAATTACACTTTAATAAGAAAATGAAAAAGCTAAGTAAGTAAGGCTACTGGGCTGATGAGAGCTAGCATCCCTGACATAGATCAGTCAACTTGATGAACTGCACATCCTGTGAGCCCTGCCCCCCATGCACAGTTCGTCCCATGCTGAGGTCATCATAAGAGGAAGCAGAAGTTTCAGCAGGCAGGAAGAAGTCGGAAGAGTGGTGTGATGAGTATCTGACTCTATTCAGATTCCATTTCAAGATGTGATGAGCATGCGGAAGAGAATGGAAGACGCCCACTGCCTCCTGTCCCCAGGTTTTAGACAGGAAACTGAGTTATGAGTAAAACCAGAACGCCAGTGGGACTGATGTGTTGAATGGATAAGCTGCAAGTGCCATTTGGTCCCCTCATGACAACTCAAACCTCCTCTTTGAAATCATCTGATCTTTTCCTGGTGTCTTGGTTTGCATCTCCCCAGAAACAGACTCTGAGACAGAATTTGAGTGCAATCAGATGTCCTAGGACACACAGGTAGGAGGTGAGATAAGAAAGGGAATGGGCCAATGAGGAGTGAGTTTTCAGGCCGGGTATCACTGAGCCATCCCAGCTGTGGTGCCAGGAAGCTGTGGTACTTAACCAGTAGCCTCCTGTCCCTCCCTAACTGCGGACTGCTTCCCCGTAGATGAGTTCTGCAGCACTTCTGGTTCGCCTTGCTCAAGGCTCGGATGTCTGCCCCGTCAGATAAAAGCCCTCAGCCAGAGCAGCAGGTATTGGCAACACACAGCCTTCCTGCGTGGGGTTAATTCCAAGGGATGTGGCCATGGCAGAGTCCACTAAAACTGGTTAAAATCCGAGGAGGTCCCATAGTTTTTCCAGGCGTTTTTAATCACAAGAAAAGACTCCTATTAAAGTCTCATCTGCTCTAATATTCGATACTTTATTGTACCTAAATCCTTGCCCTGACATTAGCTGGGGGCTGCCGTAGTCTGGACACCAGCAGAAAAATGATATGATTGTTTTTCTTTCTGACTCAATCTTTTTCCTCCTTTACTACCTGCTCTTTTTGGTTTCTGCAGGGCTGAAGTGAATAGGGGAGGAGAGGCAAGAGGCAAGAAAGGCTTTGCTTGACTAGTTCCATTGTAATTTGGCTCTGATGTTCTCTGCATGGGGTAGATGCCCAGTTGCTGGATTATTTTCCCAGGAAGTTTTTTTGGGGGGCTCTTCAGGGGTTCTACCTTTGCTGGGTATCTTGCACCTGCAGTTCCCTTAAAGTGGGCAATGGCTCCACCTACTGGCCACCTGATTATCAGCGGAAGGCTCCCCCTTCTGCTTTCTGATTCATTCCCCTGCCGTACTCCCATGTGGTTCTTGCGGGCAGACTCTCTCTCAAGAAGACCTGGTCTGGCTTCCTTCAGCAAGTCCATCCCTGGCCGGTGGGAGATGCACATCCATCCTTGTCCTGTCAGGCTCTCAAAGTGCAGCCATTAGCATTCCCATTCCCACTACAGTCAGGTCTCTTCCTACAAGCTGCCAGTTTCCTACAACTCACAGGAGGAGTTCAGCCACAGCCTCCAATCTTTAGATTTTGTGGATGTGGTTCCAGCCCGGTGTCTTTCATGTCTAGCTTTCCAAAGGTTTCTCTTTAAAGACCCTCTTGCTGGCTTGAGGTGGCACATACTGCCTTGTGATGCCAGCTTATCAGCTAGAAGCTTCGGGTTGCGAGGAATGCAAAATCCAAGTCACGCTGGCTTAAACTATAAAGCTTCTAAATTATAAGATTGGAGTGTTTCAGCGTAGACAGAACTTGTGGTTTAAAGATATTTCCAAAGACTCAGGGGCTTTGGGTTCTCCGCTCTGTTGTTCACCCTATGGGCTGCATCTGAAGATGGCTGTTGCCAGAGGCAATTTAGGCTTCATGTTTTCTGCTTCATATCTAGCAGTTTACATCCTTCTCCAGAGATCCCTCTGTCCACCATTCTAAGTGAGGGTCCTTAGGGTCACTCTGATTGACCCAGTTTCACATGTCCAACCCTGCACCAGTGACGTATGGGTGAGGGAATGGGACATGCTGATTGTCTGAGCTTATCAGGGTCCAACCTGGTATTGGAGGTAGACCACTTCCTCTGTAGTACGTGGCTGGTGTGCAGAAGGGGTAAGTACACAAATGAAAATCTGGGCATCGTTAGAAAGAAGGGAATGGATGCTGAGTAGACAACTGTGTTAGTTTCCTAGGGCTACTGTAACAAAGTACCCAAAACTGGGTGGCTTAAAAGAACAGAAAATTATTGTCTCACAGTTTTGGAAACCAGAAGTCTGAAATCAAGATGTTGTCAGAGGGCTTCCCTGGTGGCGCAGTGGTTGAGAGTCCGCCTGCCGATGCAGGGGACACGGGTTCGCGCCCCGGTCCGGGAAGATCCCACATGTCGCGGAGCGGCTGGGCCCGTGAGCCATGGCTGCTGAGCCTGCGCGTCCAGAGCCTGTGCTCTGCAATGGGAGAGGCCACAACAGTGAGAGGCCCACGTACTACAAAAAAAAAAAAATGATATTGGCAGAGCCATGCTATCTAACGGCTGTAGGGGAGATCCTTCCTTGCCTCTTCTAGCTTTTGGTGTTTGCCGGCAACCCTTGGCATTCTTTGGCTTGTACTCACATGGCTGTCTTCTCCCCTTGTGTCTTCATGTTTTTTTCTCTCTGTGTGTTTCTGTGGCCACAAGATGTTCTCTTCTCTTACAAAGACACCAGTCAGATTGGATTAAAAGCCCACCCTACTAATGTATGACATTGTTTTAAAATTAATTAATTTATTTGTTTATTTTTGGCTGCGTTGGGTCTTTGTTGCTGCACGCGGGCTTCCTCTACTTGTGGCGAGCGGGGGCTACTCTTTGTTGTGGTGCGTAGGCTTCTCACTGCTGTGGCTTCTCTTGTTGTGGAACATGGGCTCTAGGCGTGCAGGCTCAGTAGTTGTGGCTCGCGGGCTCTAGAGCCCGTAGGCTCAGCAGTTGTCTTGCACGGGCTTAGCTGCTCCGCGGCATGTGGGATCTTCCCGGACCAGGGCTCGAACCCATGTCCCCTGCCTTGGCAGGTGGATTCTTAACCACTGCGCCATAATGTGTGACATTTTAACTAATTTACAATGACCCTATTTCCAAGTAAGGTCACCTTCTGAGACACTGGGGATTAGGGCTTCAACATGTCTTTTTTGGGGACACAATCCAACTCATAATAACAACAAATATCTGCTTAAAACTATTCTCACAGCTTATTCTTACACAAAATTATTTAATTTGATCATACTTACTCATCACACTTGAACACAGAATTAAATTTGTCTATTTCTTATAAGCAGTTTCACTTAAAAAAAGAAGAAATACTAACCCTCTCTGAAGTTATTCAAAAGCACATGCTATCTATTCTTGAAGATACATTCCAAAGAGGAGTATCAAAAATATTTTTATCTTGTCAATATCATTACAATATGGGCAGAGCCCCCAAAGAATGGTGTTGCGGCCCCTGATTCATTTTGATAAGTACCTCCTGGTGAGTTTGGGGAATAGTCACTGTCTTTATTTGTCTCTGAGATGAATCTAGAAAAAGGTCAGAAGAAAATCTCAGTGGAGTGATCTCTTCAGCTGCTCACATCCCAAGAGCTTCTTAACTGATCTGCTTCCCAGTGGTTACTCTGAATATCTTGTATATGTCCCACTGTTTCTCTCTCATATCTATCATCTATCTATCTATCTATCCATTTATCTATCTATCATCTATGTATCTACCTGTCATCTATCTATCTATCTATCTATCTATCATCCACCCATCATCAATGTTTCTGTCCAATCCATTTAACTTTTTCATTACATAAATAAATCACGTTTACTGTAGAACAGCGTCTGTGGGTGGGTCGGGTGTACTTTTGCTCCCTAGGGGACTTTTGGCAACGTCTGGAGACATTGTGGTTGTCACAATTGGGAGATGCTACGGGCATCTAGTGGGTAGAGGCCAGGGGTGCTGCTAAACATCCTACAAGATGCAGGACAGCCTCCACAATAAAGAATTGTCTGGCCCCGAATGTCAGTGGTGCTAAGGTAAAGACATCCTTTGTAGAAAAATAGAAACTTTGAAGAAACAAATGTAAAAATAATTTCCACTGGGGATTTCTACAATTAACATTTTGGCCAAATTCTTCCAGACTTTTTTTTTTAATGCACAAAAATACATTTGGAAATAATTACAGATGTGTGAAGAAGGAAATGTGATTATCGTATACATAGTTTTGTAACCTTTTTTCGCTTAGTAATATTATTCCATGTCAGTGGTTTTATATCTGTCACATCGTTTTTCTCATTAAAAAATAAGCTTTTAAAAAACAAAAGTATTACATTCACGTGGTTAAAAATGAGAATTGCAAAAGTGTGTAAAGTAAAAACGTTCTTCCATAGTGGTTATGTACAATTTAGTACATGTGAATTCTTTAAACACCACACATTGGATTGTGCAATAACACTGTTGTGTACTCTGCTTTCATTGCATAATAATGTATCTTAGGACAATTTCCATATCCACACATATAGATGCATCCCATTCTTTATACTGCTGTGTAGTATTACGTATAACGTGGGTGGGCCTCATCCAATCAGTTGAAGGCCTGAATAACACAAGAGACTGACCTCTCTCAAGGAAGAAGGAATTCTGCCAAAAGACGGCCTTTGAACTTGAACTACAACACTGGCTCTTCCCTAAGTCTCCAGGCTGCCGGCCCACCTCCAGATTTTGGACTTGCCAGTTCCATAACTGCATGAGTAATTCCTTGAAATAAATCTCTCTCTCTCTCTCTCTCTCTCTCTCTGTACACACACACACACACACACACACACACACACACACACACACACACACACACATATTCTGTTAGCTCTATTTCTCTGGAGAACCCTAAGACATCAGGCTTCTGGCCTCAACAACACTAGAACTGATGGAAAGTTTAAATTACCTTGCCCCCACCCCACATATAATATTTTAAGGAAGGGAGAAGTAGAAGAATATCTTGGTCAATTCTCCAAGAGTAAACAGGGTGGGAGAGGATTTTCCTGTTGAGCTTTGGTGCAGAGTCGACCCAATCTATAGTTAGCAAAGAAAGGCCTCTCTAGAAGGAACATTACTGCCGAGGTGAGGCAAATATCTCCTGTTTACAGTGGTCTAATCAGAGGGGCTGTGTTAGTCTCCTGTCGCTCCTGTAACAAACCACCACACATTTAACGGCTTAAAACAACACTAGTTTTTATCTCACAGGTCTGTTGGTCAGAAATCTCAGCTGGGCTCAGCAG
The DNA here is from genome assembly GCF_003676395.1 of Aethalodelphis obliquidens. NCBI lineage: Eukaryota > Metazoa > Chordata > Mammalia > Artiodactyla > Delphinidae > Aethalodelphis > Aethalodelphis obliquidens. The sequence continues at coordinate 8,819,798 of NW_020837946.1, forward strand.
GGTCCTCTGCTTAGGGTCTCATAAGACTGAAATCAGGGTATTGGCCAGCTGCATTCTTATTGGGTGGCTCTGGGAAGAATCTGCTTCCAGCCTCATTTAGGATGTGGGCAGAATGCAGCTCCTTGTGGAGAGGGGCCAACCAGGAGTTCCTAATCCAGGGGCGTAAGGTTTCAGTGACTACTTAGATGAATACTAAGTCCTAGAGGTCCGCAGTAGAACCTTGTAGGTATCTTTCACCACACACTGTCCTGTCCACCTCGAAATGTGTCAAGAGGGTCAATCTCCTGAGAAGGGTTCTCATCCCAAGAGAGTGATCAATAGATAGACTGATAGGTAGATCGATTGATCAATGGATCGATTTGGTGGGAAGAAACAAAGATGGGTGAACGGGAGAGGAGGTGCAACCTCGCCCTCCCCACCCCCGCCCAAGTTGTCGTCGCAAGGCTGAGGTCCCCATGTCCTCGCTGCCTGGCAGAGCTGGAGGTGGTTCTCAGCTTCCAGAAGCCACTGCATTCCTTGCCTTGTGGCTCTTTCTTTATCTTCAAAGCCAACAGTGGTGTGTTGAGTCCTTCTGAAGTTCCAGATATCTCTGACTTCCTCTTCTGCTTTCAAGGGCTCATGTAACCACGTTGGGTCCACCTGGATAATCTCCCTATTTTAAGGTCAGTTGATTAATAGCCTTAATTACATCTACAAATTCCCTTTTGCCTTGTAAGGCAAAATAATTGTAGTTGTGACACTAGAGCGTAAAGGTCATGGGGGCCAAAATTCTGCCTACTTCAGTGACAATGGAGATAGTTTTCCCAGACCAGAGGACAGGCCTGGTCCAAAAGTGTGTTCAGACCTCACTTCCTGGGATACGGAGAACTGCTTATAAATTTCAATGCCCAATTTTCCCAGCTTGGAGGGCTCAAGGGCTGCAGTCTGTGGTCCTTCCTCTGCTTGTAGTTTCTGCAAGAAGCGAGCTTCTTCCTGGTGCAGGGCCTGGGACAGGCTGGGTGTGATGACATCGGAGAACTCATGCCCCCTGGACCCCTTGCAGGTGCCATTGCCTTTTCCCTGTGTTGTGATCCCCAGGATCATGCTAATGACATGGCTCGAACTTGCAAAGTGCGCGAGACACTTAATGCATTTGGCATAAGGAGTTTATACCTGGCATTCTTTTTTTTTTTTTTTTCCTGTACGCAGCCCTCTCACTGTTGTGGCCTCTCCTGTTGCGGAGCACAGGCTCCGGACGCGCAGGCTCAGCGGCCATGGCTCACGGGCCCAGCCGCTCCGCGACATGTGGGATCTTCCCAGACCGGGGCACGAACCCGCGTCCCCTGCAACAGCAGGCACACTCCCAACCACTGCGCCACCAAGGAAGCCCTACCTGGCATTCTTTTTTGCCCAAAATGTCAGAGACAGAGTCATATTTCACTGCTGTGTAAGCCGATGAGGGACGTGGCTCGGAGCCTCTGCGTGGTAAACAATGGCAGAGGAAAAGAGCAGGAATGACTGGGAGAGATCCAGCCCAAGGGAGAAGCCAGAGAAGCCAATAAGGGCGATGGTAGAGACCTGCAGATGGGCTTATGGGGTGTTTAGCAGAAGAAAGTTCGATGTGAGCAAGAGAGGCTGAGGTTGAAGGGAGGCATATGGAGGAGCTGGGAAAGAGCGAACCCCCCGGGGAAGGAGGGACAGAGGGACGGAGCGAAAGCCAAGAAAAAGCTGGAGAGAAAGAGGAAATGAGAAATGCAAGAGGGGGAGGTAGAAGAGTTTCCGGAGGTGAAAGGAAAATTTGCTTCACATGAATATGATACAGAACATGAAACTTTTCAACTTAAACCCCTCCAACAGGGCTTCCCTGGTGGCGCAGTGGTTGAGAATCCACCTGCCGATGCAGGGGACGCGGGTTCGTGCCCCGGTCCGGGAAGATCCCACATGCCGCCGAGCGGCTGGGCCCGTGAGCCATGGCCACTGAGCCTGCGCGTCCAGAGCCTGTGCTCCACAACGGGAGAGGCCACAACAGTGAAAGGCCCGCGTACCGCAAACATACAAACAAACAAACAAAACCCTCCAACAAATTCCATCAATTTCATGCTAAAGCAAAGCCCTAAAATAGCCTCCCAGGCCCTCTGCCGTCTGTCTGTCTGCCTCCTATCTGAGGCCATCTCACCAGCTCCCCTTCCTGCTGCCCAGCAGACACATCAGTCTTCACCGCAGGGCCTTTACACCGAAGGCCTGCGTGTTCACACCACTTATTTGCTCGCTTCCCTCTGGGTTCCGCTCAGATGTTACCTTAACACGAAAGCTGGCCTGTACATTCTGTAAAACAGCCGCAGCTCCTTGACCTCCTCCTGCTTCCTGTTTCCCTTACTTTCCTTTATTTCTCTCTACCTAGCACCACTTGACATGCTGATTGTTTTTATTCATTTTCTGCCTCTTCCCACTTGAATGTAAGCTCTGTGATTTTCATCACAGTGTTTGTTTTTGTCTGCTGCTGCATCCCAGTGACTAGGAATGTGGAAAACTGTATTTTTCCATAAGATGTTATTCACTTAATTTAAGACATTAGAGTTTGATGCTCACGATCATGATAATAATAATGACCAGCTAACACTTGCATGGCACGTAGTGGTTAAGGTGTGTGCTGCTAGATAGCGTTAACTTGGTCTTTGCCCAGGGCACCTAGAAGCAGGTAAATCCTGCCCGCAGACCACTGACACCCTCATCCTTCATGAGATCCCCACGTGGGGTCCATGCCCAAGGAACGATGGGAGAGGAAACCAAGTCCCACTTTACTGTGATGGGACTCAAACCCCGATCCCCAAAGCAGAATCTGCGAGGTCGGGCTGAACCACACATAGAAATCCTTGTTCATTAATTGTCAGGCTTTAAATTGAAGAATAAGATGACATAGCACAGTTCCCTACCTCTTCCCTTCTCCACTGCCCTCCCCCCGCCCTCTGCCTCACCAAGGGCCCTGACCACCACCCAGTGCCCCAAAAGGGGAATCACATGTAACCATTCTTTGGCTGCATTGAAGGAAGGGGCTGCAGGGAGTCAGGTAATTTGGTCTGATCTGAGGCAGCAAGACATGGGGATATTGGCTAGGATTCTTTTGAATGAAAGTGATAGAAATCCAATTCAAAGCTTAGGGGAAAGATATGTACCTTAAGCCTGCCCCAAAGGTCCCACATTGAGAAGCTACGGCTGTGGCTGACCCAGGGGCCTGGATGATGCCATTGTGTTTTCTGTCTCAGGCCCTTTGTCTCTATCATGGCTCTGTCTGTCTCCAATTCTCCTTGGGAATTGGCCTCATTTTCTTCTGCGACAGACAGGGGTGGCCACTAGTGGCCATTTAAAAATGACACTTGGGGCTTCCCTGGTGGCGCAGTGGTTGGGAGTCCGCCTGCCGATGCAGGGGACACGGGTTCATGCCCCGGTCTGGGAGGATCCCGCACGCCGTGGAGCGGCTGGGCCCGTGAGCCATGGCCGCTGGGCCTGCGTGTCCGGAGCCTGTGCTCCGCAACGGGAGAGGCCACAGCAGTGAGAGGCCCTCATACCGCAAAAAAAAAAAAAAAAAAAAAAAAAAAAAAAGACAGTTGGGGGATTCAAAAGGTGGAGGGATGGCTGCAGCAGGAAAGTCTTGAGGAGGACTGACTGTCCAGCTCAGGTCAAGTGCCCAGCCCTGCAGGAGACAGAGTGAGACACCATGACTGACAGCTCCACTGGACTGCGGGAAGAGGAAGCCGATTTCCCAAAGGAGCAACAGAAGGGGATGGAAAAGCCTACTGAGCCCTTCTGGGCAGGCAAGGCTGGAAGTGTTATGGCCACCATATTGGCTGGCTTACATCCTTTCTGTCTCTCTCTCACTCACTCACACACAGGCAGAGCCTCTGAGTGCCTGAAGTGTGTCTCTGAGAAAAAAGAGGAGAGAAGCAGAGACATTTTGGGTCAGTCTCAGTGTTACCTAACAGGCACCTAACTCATTTTTTCAACAAATACTTATTGGGTATCACCATTTCCCAGGCACAGCTCCAGGCTCTGGGGGTACAGCTGAGAATTCAGCAGGGAGCTCCCATCCTGGGAGCAGGGCTGGGCAGACACAAAACAATTGCACGGGAACACGAGAGGCCACTGGGAAGGGGTTGAGCTCCACCTGCCAAGACATTACAACACGAATTCAAATAAGAAAAACATAAAACCTCAGACAAAGAACTGGAAATGGTGTGGGCTCCAGGAAGCTCTGCAGGGACCTTCAGTGAGGAGCTACGCGGAGGTCTGACTTGGAGGTGAACCTGAGGGAGGCAGAAGAAGAGGATATTAACACACTCAGCAGTCTTCCGCTTGAGGGAAGGAAGGCTTAGGTGGGATAAAGAAGTAAAGACACAGCAGAGGGGGAAGGAGACACCCAGAGAAAGAGAGAAAGATTGGAAGAAAGTGGTGGACCCAGGGGACGAAGGCCAGGGTAAAAGAACTAGGGGACAGAAACATAAAGTCGGGAAAATATGGGGCAAGGGAATATTTGAAAGGAAATTGCCATGAATAGCATTTTTTTTCAAGAAACCTGTCCTAATAGCTTTATTTGCTTTAACTCTTTTTTTTTAACATCTTTATTGGAGTATAATTGCTTTACAATGGTGTGTTAGTTTCTGCTTTATAGCAAAGTGAATCAGTTATACATATACATATGTTCCCATATCTCCTCCCTCTTGAGTCTCCCTCCCTCCCACCCTCCCTATCCCACCCCTCCAGGCGGTCACAAAGCACCGAGCTGATCTCCCTGTGCTATGCGGCTGCTTCCCACTAGCTGTCTATTTTACATTTGGTAGTGTATATATGCATGAATAGCATTTAAGTCAAGTTTTCAGATGTTTGCTATCCATAGCCCCCAACCATCAGAGGCTGGAGGGGGCTCGTAGCTGACCTGAGACCTCCCTCGCCCTCCCCAGCGGAGGCTGTGGGAGACTTTCCAGCATCTCACAGCTTCCTCCCCATGTGCCTGGTTGCTCCCTTCTCTGCCTGAGGGATTTCTGGGGCACCGTGGGAGCTGGCTGGGCCGCAAGCAGCAGGACTTGGAAATTCTGAGCAGTTATTGTCCCCGGGGGCAGCCCCAGCCTGTGGGGGACAGGAATGAGCCCATGGGTGCTGCCACCTCCCCACTTCCCGGGCCAGTTCAGAATCGTGTGCCCCAGTTTCTCAGAGAGTTCCTGCGGGACAGAGCCCCTGATGTCCACACTTTCCAAAACAAGCCATTTGTTCTGTCTCTTCCTCCCCCATATCATCCTCTCCATCACCTGTGTGTTCTAGTCCGCTTCTCAAATAGATGAACTGCCCCAGGTCCTTGTAGGGGTCACAAAACCTTACCTCTACTCGTCTTAAGTTTTCAGTGGGGTCTGTAATAAAAAGACAGATTAACAAGAGAAAAACGGTTTATTAACGCGTGTGGCTCATATGTGGGAGAAACCTCCAGGAAGAGGAACTCAAAGTGAAGGCTCACAATGCTGGCTTACTTGCATCTTCAACAAAGAACAAAAACCTGCAGAGAAATGACAGGACAGAGGAAAGCAGTTTCAGGCTTCCCAGGGTGGCAAACTGAAAAGGTAAACATATGGGAGGCAGCTGAGAGTGTAAGGTTTGTTTGCAAATTCCTCTGGTGCTGATAAGAGTGTGTCTCCAGCACAGGGAGAACTTACATCCCATCTTCAGGCAGAAAAGCGGAGGGTGGAGAGAGCTTTTTCTGTGTTTGCTTCTTCTTCTTCTTTTTTTTTTTTTTGTTAAATGAGTAAATGAAAAATTTATTTTCACAGCTGTGTAATATTTCATTGTGTACCTTAATTTATTTATCTGTTCTGACCATGGACATTTGTGTTGTTTATAGCTTTTGCTATTAAGACCAACGTTGCTAAAAATAGTATTGTACATATTGACTCTTCACATGTGCAAGAGGTTCTTTTGTCTATATACCTAGGCATAGAATTCTAACAAGGGTATGCCAATATTCAACTTTACAAGTTGTTTCTCAAACTCTGCTATTGTCATCCTTCCTAATTCTTGCCAAAGGAATGCATGTAAAGAGTGACGTAGTGGATTATAAAATTGATTGTTGGTTTGCCTTCAGCTCAAACTAATTTTTATGGCAAAGAGGCATATTTGGGGGACACAGTCTGGTTTCCTTCACCTGTCTCTGGGGTAACCTGAACTAGTACAGGACCATGGGTCCCCGTACTCACTGCAAAACCTCTTACAACGAAAGCAGGTCTTAGAATGCATCTAGGGCAGTCACAGAAGTACAGGGACGGGGAGCTGTAGACTGGTTTGATGACTGTGGCTTTTACCCTGAGCAAGGTAGCAATGCCTGGAGGATTTTAAGCTAAGGAGTGACAACATCTGACTCACCCTCTAAAGGATCATTCTAGCTCCAGGCGGAGATGTTAAATAGGCAATGGATATTCAAACAAGCTCAGGTGAGAGATCTGGCTAGGTGATACTTTTGAGAATCATTAGCTCAGAGATGGTATCAAAAGCTGTGAGGCTGGATGAGATCTCTGAGGAATAATTAGGAAAGAGACCAAGTCCAAGAATTGAGCCCTGGGGTATGTCCTCCTTCTGAGGCCAGGGAGATGGAGAGGAACCAGCAAGAGCCTTGGAAAAAGCAGTCCTGGAGGAAATCCAGGAGAGGGTCAAGTCCCAGAAGCCAAGAGCAAGTGTAAGACGGAGGGAGTGGCCGGTTTTTTGGTTTTTTCAAACGCTTCAGGATTAGGGATGAAAGTTGACTGTTGGATTCAGCAGCGTAAAGTTGGCTCATGACCTTGACAAGAGCCATGTTGGCAAGTGATGGGAGTAAGAGCCCTACTGCATTGGTTCAAGAGAGAAGGGAGAAGAGGAACTGGAGAAAGTGAATAGACACCTCTCTTTGGATCATTTTGTTGTAAGGGCAAAGAGAGAAATTGGGCAGTGGCTGGAGAGGCTAATGGGACAGGAAAAGTTGTTTTTTCGGATGAGAGAAATAATAGTGTGTTTCTCTGCTGCTGGGAAAGGCCCAGTATAGTGGAAAAGCTGATGATACAGCAGGTGGAGGGTAGAATTGCAGAAGAGATGCCCTTGAATAGGTAAGAAGGAATGGGGTCCAGTGTGCCAGTGGGAGGTGTAGCCTTAGCCGGGGCACAAGTGAATCATCCTTGGTAATTTTCTAGGCGAGATAATAGAGTATTACATATGACAGTCCACGTAGACACTATAACATGTGCCAAAAAGGAACCAAAGGTGTATCAGAGCTGTTCACTCCATGGATGACTCCAGTGTGTCTGGATGACTTTGCACGTGAAAACTTAAGTCACAGTTCAAGGGCTCCCTCCTAAGGAAGCTTTCTCAACTCCCACAGCCTATCAAATCGCTCTACCTTATTTTCCTCATAGTGCTCATTCACCATCTGAAAATAGCTTGCTAATCGATTAATTAATTCTTTGATTTTCATCACCTAGAACATGTGCTCTGCAAGGGTTATGACCTTGACGGTTTTGCTCATTGTCGTATTCTACAAAATAGTGGTTGGCCAATAGTATACTAGTAAACTAACTCTCTGAAAAAAACCCAAAAATCCAGAAAACAAAAACGAACAAAAGTCTGATTTGCAGCATTTGCCTATGGTACAAATATTCCCACCACGGCCAATTTCAAGCTACCAACATGACATCACGGGATGCGGAGTTGGGAAGAGATGCGCACATTGGCTTTCACCAGCTGGTACAAGCCAGCTGTACTGCAACTGGCACATAGGTGGTGATCAATAAATATTGGCTAGTTATTCCACAAAAGGTAGGTCTCTGGATATTCTTGGAAGGTTTATATTTTTCCTGCTGCCTTTTAATCTTCCGTCTTTGCTCTTTTCCCTCTTCCCTGGGCATCCTGTATGTCTCCTGCACTGCCTTGTTGAAAACCTCCCCTGATGCTGCTTGTACCAAAATTTACTGAAGGTTTGAGCAGCAGAGAGGAGTTTGGTCAGGTCCTGACCCTGGGAGCATCTTCCTGTGTGTCCCTCTGCGCAGGGCTCCAGCCTCCAGGGTTAAGGTTGGGTTCCTTTCTTCTCCATCACCTGCCTCTTTAGAAAGTTAATGTTTTCCTCCACTTCACCTCTCTTCAGGCCCACCAATCTAAGCTTAGAGCCCATCCTTCCATAGTTAAAACGTCATGAATATGTCCCCTCATCCTGAAGGACATCTTTCTACTCAGTATCTTCTAGCATCTTTGAGGATCACAGTGCACAAAAAGAAACCCTGTGACTTTTCTTTTTATCCTGGGCAGGGTTAAAATTGTTGGCAGGGTTGCTACGCTGATTTCCATCCCCGCACTCCTCTCCAACAACCCGGCACATCTGAGAAGGCAAAAATGGCTTCTTTGAAGTTATTTTTTCTTCACTTTAAAAGGCTTTTTTTTTTTTTTTCACAAGAAGAAAGAGTGTGAATGGATAGAGGAAGACAATTGCAAAAGCAGTCCCTGGGGATCACATTGATTCTACAGTTTTCACTGCAAATGTCTGATGGTCTCTGGTCAACATGGCTGTCTGAGATCTTACCTGGAGGGTTCTCTTAACTCAAGACTTCAGAAAGACGACCAAAGAATTAACGGATATGGACAGCCCTAAGATGAACTCCTGAGTCTTCTTCTTGAGTGAAAACTCTCCTGAGCAGGGCTCTGGAATTGTCCCTTCTCTGGTTCCACCCGGATTTCTCTTTGGTCCTGATCCAGTTCAATTCTGCTCCGTGTGTCCTATGCGGATACTGTCCTGTCCTGTTCTGCCCTGTGTAGCTGCTTCCTTGTACTGGAGACTCTGTTACCCGATGGCAGGAGCATCTCAGTCTCTGTACCTGCAGCTGCTCCAAATTAAATCAAACTCTTTTTCAACTGTGAGGGACAGTGCTTTGCCCCAGTGCTCTCTGCAGAAAGACCTGTTGCCAGTTATTTATAGATCTGGAATTTTTTTTTTTTTCCTGTTTGCATGGTTCACTGCCTGCCTTTAGTATTCTCTGCTAGCTGCCTTTGCATTTCCCCGTTTTGTGAATTGTTGGCCTGGGTTGCCGTGGCAAGGGATTTATAAATGCGTTCTTTTCTTGCAACGGGTGTTCATTACACAGCAGTATAAAGCCATTAAACTTCCTGTGTAACTCTCTTAAGCTTCCTCCCTTAAGTTTAGGGGAACTTGTGTTTTATCATTTTAGAGTAAGCTATTAAAACCCCTTGACAACTTTATGAGCTGATTAAACACTCTTCAACTTTTTGTTTCTTCTCTAAAAAACAATGAAAATGGAAATAATGACAAAAATAATTATTTATTGAGTACATACCACAGACCAGGAAGTCTACTCTTTTCACATATTTAAAAATTTAATTCTTAGAACAACCCTAGAATTCTTCTTCTTATTATATAAAGAAACAAACACATAGGAAGTAATGTGCCCTAGGTCACTGAAAGTAAATTACAGATCTAGAACACAAACCCAGGTCTGGCTGACTCCTAAGTCTTTGCTTTTAACACTTTTCACTGAATTTTGAGATCTGTCTCTTCCAAGGGCCATTGCAGCCAAATTATTTTCCGGGCTGGAGAGACAATGACAAAGGCCATGATCACCTTAGTGGTAAAGAAATTCAGTCAAGGACTAGAATTGCCCAGTGGACAGAGAATTTCTACCTTTAGATCTCTTGTTCTGTAACAACTTTTATTTCATTGATTAGCACCCACTGAGGTTGCTTCTTTAAAAATTATTTACATGGAGGCCTAAGACATAGCAGCATCATGGAAGGTATTTATTTATTTATTTTAAATCATTTTTATAATTGAAGTGTAGTTAATTTACAGTGTTGTGTTGTATACAACAAAGTAATTCAGATATATATATATATATATATATATATATATATTCTTTTTCAGATTTTTTTCCAATATAGGTTATCACAAGGTATTGAATATAGTTCCCTGTGCTATGCGGTAGGTCCTTGTTGTTTATTTTATATATAGTAGTGTGTATCTGTTAATCCCAAACTCCTAATTTAACTCCCCACCCTGCTATCTCCTTTGGTAACCATAAGTTTGCTTCCTATGTCTGTGAGATGGACAGAACTTATTGCCCTGCATTAGATGGTCCACAATGACTAATGTAATGAAATGTACTTGGGATCCATGATGATGAAGGTGATGATGATGGTGATTTTCTTTTTTAGTCTGGGTTTATTTCTTGACTCCAAAACCAAAGTGTCAGTTCTTGGCCTTTTTTTCGAGTATGTTTTCCTTCCTCTGGAAGGTACAAGGAGTTATCTTTACTGGTTATACTCAGCTTGTAATTAAAAAAAATAAGCCCCTTTTCTAAAATGGGACTATACTCCAGATGTAGCTTCTTCTTTGGGAACTTGGTAGAAATGCAAATTCTTTGGCCTCTACTCCAGACCTCCTGAGTCAGAACCTCTGGATGTGGGGCTCAGCAATCTGTGTTTTAAGAAGCCCTGCAGGTGACTCTGGTCCTCAAGTTTGAGGCCCGCTGGTGTAGACACTCACACGCATCTTGCCCCACTTGCTCTCCTAGGCAACTTCAACCTCTCGCAAGGCTTTGATGGCTTCAAATATCTTCAACCAAGATGTGCTTTCTGAGCTCTCAGCTCAATATATCTACCTGTCCACATGATGTCTCTATTTGGATATGTCACTGGGACCTCAAACTCAACATCTTAATAAACATTTATGCTTCAAGTTAAGTGGCATTTTCTCATTGGACTAGGTTTTTTTGGCCTGCCATCTCTGCCATTGCACTCTATTAGAATTCCTTTGTTTAAACTATGCCTTCTCTGCCACACCAGTGCTTGGCGAGGGCAGGGACTGGGTCTGTCTAGCGATGGCTCACTTAGGATCATGACTAATATTTACTGAGTGAATGAATGGAAACTCTTATGTTCTCTATACCAGGGGTTATGGACTGAACTGAAATATTAGAACCCTAATCCCCAGTGTGGCTGTATTTGGATATAGGGCTGATAGGAGGCAATAAAAGTTAAATGAGGTCATAGGAGTGGGACCTTAATCTGACAGGACTAGTGGCCTTATAAGAAGAGGAAGAGACACCAAAGAGCTCTCTTGCTTTCTCTCCACGTTTATACAGAGGGAAGATCATGTGAAGACACAGTGAGAAGGTGGCCGTCTACAAGCCAGGAAGAGAGCTCTCACCAGAAACCAAACTTGCTGACACCTTGCTCATGGACTTCCAGCCTCTGAGACTGTGAGAAAATAAATGTCTGTTATTTAAGCCATCTAGTTGGTGGTGTTCTGTTACGGCAGCCCCAGCAGAGGTTGGGTTGACAAACGACGGCCCATGTGCCAAATCCAGCACACCACCTGTTTTTATAAATAAGGTTTTATTAGAACACAGTCATGCCATTCATTATGGCTGTCTCTGGCTGTTTTTGTGTCAGAACTGAGTAGTTGCTACAGAGACCTTCTGACCGGCATAGCCTAAAATATTTACTCTTTGGTCCTGTATAGAAAACATTTGCCCACCCTGATGTGTCTCCAGAAAGGCCAGATCCGGGTGCTGTTCTGTGCTACACTATGCTGAGCCCTCTAGGATGCCAGCCTGCCTGCGGGGACTTCATGTGGTCCCACAGCTAGCATAAACACACCTGAGCAAAAAAACAGTGTTATGGGGGAAAAACAACCTATTAGCTCGGAATTTATAAACAGGCTTTGGCATTTATTTGAACAAAGGAGGAGGAAAATGCTTACAACCAGAGATGGGGGGCCATCATGCCCCAGTTCCTTAACACATCGACTTACACATTCTATTTCATACATTGTCAAGAAAAATGAAGAGATTACCTGGGCATTCTTTTAATGCAGTGCTGGCTATGCAAATTTGATTGACCTTTTATGGCCTTGAATATTTTATAACTCTAAGAGGTAGACCTATAATAACAATAATGATTCTTATCTGAAAGCTTTGTAAATAATTCTTATCCATAGTCATACAAATGAATTTTGTCTGGGAGAGATGCAATTGATGACTCTCTGGTAGAAAAGATGATCTCAGAGAGTTTATGTCCCAGTAGGATATTAACCAGTTTTGTATATATTAGCAAATTCATTTCAGCATTTCTTTGACATAAATCTCAGTTCTTCAAAATCTCTTTTGAACTGGTTTTAAATATTTTTCTGGTTCTCTCATTCATGAAATGAATTTAAAAAACCACTGACACGTGTTTGTTTTATATATGTATGAGAGTTGTAAATTCTTTTGAAAATTATAACATGAATACAACCTATTCCCCCTTCCATGGGTTGCTTTGGGGTCAGCTGGGAAGGAAGAACCTCATGACATGCAGGTAAGAAAGATGAGAGCTAGTGACACTTAGCAAGGGATGGGGCAGTGGAACGTTGTGGACCACTATTAGCACTCTTCAGAAAGGTCATAAGGAAAGAGTAATGATAAACATCTGAAAGAGGTCACAGTATTTATCCACTAAAACATTGAGCATTTGTAAAGCATTCTTGATATTTGTGCTGGGGAGAAACACATTAAGGATTTCTTTGTTACTTGGGATTTTAACTTCCAGGATTTGTGACGTGAAGTTCTTTTGCTTATGGAGGCTGTTTTCCTCTTCACAAGGCTGGGAAACACTTAACTCCAGGCATGTTGCTCCTGCTGCAGATGCTTGCTTGTCCCCTGGCAGATGTTCTATGTGGATATAATTTCCTGGGGCCAGAGCCACGATGCCACCTTAGTTATGGCTGTCCGTTTGAGAAGACCCATTCTGTTCTCTGTGTAGGACTCCTCATGAACATACATGTCTGCCAACCGCACATTTCACAGAAAGAGTTTCCACTGGAGCATCACCTCTGGCACAGAGCCGCTTCTCCACCACCCATCACCTCCTGAACAATGGTCACATGCTGCACATTAACTCGCGTTAGACAGTACTTACGATACTGCAGGGATGGAGCCCTCCCCAAGACGGTGTCCACTTACAACAATCCACTTCTCGTCTCCCCTGAAAAGACAACTGTCAGCTGTGGTTATGCTCACCTTAATACCCAGATTTTTCTTCTCTGTTCAAGAAGAACGCCACCATTGAGATTTCTCTTGCAGGAAGCATTCACAGAGTAGAAAATACATAGGGCAAGCCAATGGAAGTCAGCAGGCTCTGTGCCGAGGTGGAGGCTGTCCTGATGAATATCCAGGCACCATTTCACTGCTCTGGGACTTCAGATACCCGCTGGTTCACTGTGTGAGTCCTCTGAGGGGTGCTCACTTCAGAGTGTTCCCAGCCTAAGGGGAAATCCAGAGGACAGGGATGCCTTGTCCTTGAGGACTCCTAAGCCCAATGAAGGCCTCAGGGACCTAGGAAGATGGAAAGCTCAGAAAGGGGGTGGAAAAGAGTCAAAGACACAGGGCATCCTCACTATTTGAACTAAGACTTCTCTGTCTAGGTCATAAATCACTTATGGGCCTATGAACTGCCAAACAAGAAAACCATTATTTCACTCCCTTTTATTTAGAAGGAAATAATACCACTTCTAACCTTGATTTTGAGCTCTTTTCTTAGAGGGTTAAGAAATGAATTCTACTTTTTCAGGAGAGACAACAGGATGAATTAGGAGAGGAAAAGGTTCAAGACATTTCTAAAGGGGACTGTGCAATAGCAATACTCAGCCACCAGAGGGCAGTGTAGACGTTCTGGAGGGTCTGGAGAGAGGAAAGGGGTACCGAGAGAAAGGACGGTAAAACGCAAATTTAAAGTTAAGTTTCGTCTGGTAAAGTTAGAATTAAAAACAAACAAACAAACAAACAAAAACACCCGGTAGTAGAGTCTTTCCTTTCATTCTGCTCTGTGTGCTCCGGATGAAAACTGACACTTCGGGAAAGTGAGTGGGTGGCTCCCAGCCGGGCTGAACTTGCGCCAGCAGCTGACTTCCAGTAAGGGAGCTTGTGCAAGAAGGAGAGCGAATCCAGGGCTGGCGGGGGAGTCCCCGCCCCGTTTTCCGTATCCGGTGTTTGCTGGAAGAAAACCGCTCCTGCCTGACCTTTTATTACCCAAGCTCTGCTTCCGTGGCTCGTCCTGTGACGCAGGAAGGGACTGGGTCCGAACAGGGTTCCTTCCTTTAGGGAAGAACGAGGTACAAGAGGTAGGAATTCTTCCTCATTCTGAATTTCTTCACTTTTGTTTTCTGTTAAATCATTAAGGTTACCTGGTCACCTAGTTCACCGCAGGGTGTCGTGGAATTTAGGGAGAAGAGGAGTAGACCTCCTGGAAGGCTTGCTTAAAAGCTGGCACCCAGTGCTTTCTGCCACTGCTTGTTTGTAGATAGTCGAAACCAACAGAATAAGAAGCTCAGATGTGGCTCTGAGAAGTTTCTGGTATTGGTCAGGACCTGAGTGACCTGTAAGATCTCATTCTCCACTAGGCTGAGAATTTGCCTTCCCTCCACGCCATTTACTTTTCTGTCCCCAAATATGCTCAGCTCCAGTGTCCTGGCTCTCCAGAGAGCACCAGGTGACAATTTAGTTGGAATAATTAACACAAAGCTCCAGATTCAAATAATATGCGCCCCCTCCAGTTAGCAGTTTTAAAATTGTGGTAAAGTGTATATAACAATATTTATCATTTTAATCATTTGTAAGTGGATAATTTAGTGATATTAAATACATTCACAATGTTGTGTAACCATCACCACTATGTATTTCCAAAATTTTTTGTCGTCCCCAACGTAAACTTTGTATGCATTAAAAAATAACTTCCTCATTCCCTGCACATACACCCCCTTACGCGGTCCTGTACCCTGTATTCTACTTTTTGTTTCTATGAATTTGCCTATTCTCAGTTTCTCCTATAATTAGAATCATGCATTTGTCCTGTGTCTGGCTTATTAGCGTAATGTTTTCAAGGTCCATCCATGTAGTGGCGTATGCTAAAATTGTTATTCTTTTTTTATGGCTGAATAATGTTCCATTGTATGTATACACCACATTTATTTATCCACTCACCTGTTGGTGGACATGGGTTGTTTCCACTTTTTGGCTATTGTGAATAATGCTGCTATAAACATTGGTGTACAAATATCTGTTTGATTCCCTGCTTTCTTATGGATATATACCTAGGAGTGGAATTGCTAGGTTGTATGGTAGTTGCATGTTTAATTTTTTGAGGAGCTGCCCAGTTGTTTTCCCCAGCGGCCGTACCAGCAAAGCATGATGGTTCCAATTTCTCCACATCCTAACTAATGTTATTTCCTGTGTGTGTGTTTAAATTATTATTATTATTTTGCGGTGCATGGGCCTCTCACTGTTGTGGCCTCTCCCGTTGCGGAGCACAGGCCCCGGACGCGCAGGCTCAGCGGCTATGGCTCACGGGCCCAGCCACTCCGCGGCATGTGGGATCTTCCCGCACCGGGGCACGAACCCGTGTCCCCTGCATCGGCAGGTGGACTCTCAACCACTGCGCCACCAGGGAAGCCCTAAATTATTATTTTTATTATAGCCATTCTAGTAAATATGAAGTGATATCTCACTGTGGTTTTGACTTACATTTCCATAATGACATGATGCTGAACATCTTTTCATTTGCTTATTGGCCTTTTGTGTATCTTTTTTGTTTGGAGAATGTCTACTCAATTCTTTTGCCCATTTTTTAAAAATGGAAGTATAGCTGATTTACAATATTGTGTTACAGCGAAGTGATTTACAATATTGTGTACAGCAAAGTGATTCAGTTATATTATATATATATATTTTTTTCAGGTTATTTTCCATTATAGGTTATTATAAGGTATTGAATATAGTTCCCTGTGTTATACAGTAAATCTTTGTTGCTTATCTGTTTTATGTACAGTAGTTTGTATCTGTTAATCCCAAACTCCTAATTTATCCCACCCCGGTCTTCCCATTCCCCTTTGGTAACCATAAGTTTGTTTCCTATGTCTGTGAATCTGTTTTTGTTTTGTATATAGATTCATTTGTATTACTTTTTGGATTCCATATATAAGTTATATAATATTTGTCTTTCTCTATCTGACTTACTTCACTTAGTATGACAGTCTCTAAGTCCATCCATGTTGCTGCATTCTTTTCTATGGCTGAGTAATATTCCACTGTCTATATGTACCACGTCTTCTTAAACCAATTGTCTGTTGATACTTGGCCCATTTTTGAATTGAGTTGTTTGCAGACCTTCAGGAAGTCTTTACACATTCTGAATATTAATCCCTTATCAGATATATGGTTTCTAAATATTTTTCCCCATTCTGTAGGTTGTCTTTTCAC
This sequence comes from Aethalodelphis obliquidens, assembly GCF_003676395.1. Classification (NCBI taxonomy): domain Eukaryota; kingdom Metazoa; phylum Chordata; class Mammalia; order Artiodactyla; family Delphinidae; genus Aethalodelphis; species Aethalodelphis obliquidens. The sequence goes on from NW_020837946.1 coordinate 8,836,078, forward strand.
TTTCTTTGATTCTTCTAATTTTATTTATTTATTTATTTATTTATTAAATTTTTAGTTATGTTTTGATTTTCCCTAAAAACTGACATATCATTGAGACTATACTGATGTTGACAGACCAGGGTTATAAATATATTTATGGGAAAAATTGTTGCATTAACTAAACAAGCTCTTGCACCAGGAACAGCCCCTGGGCATTTATATTCGACTTCTGCTACATTTCCAGGGGCAGGCCACCCTGATATGGCATGTTCATGAAAAGTAAGTAGCACTGAATACTGGCAAGTCCCCATATAACCTCTGCAGAAACGTTATATGGAAGGCATTTCTTCTGGGACTAGTAAGAACTTGCTGTTATTTACAGTAGCATGTTTCTTTCCTATTTTCATTTTGCCAAACTTTGAGTATTTGACAGTGCTTTTTTTTAAAATTTTTGAATTTTATTTTATTAATTTTTTTATACAGCAGGTTCTTATTAGTCATCAGTTTTATACACATCAGTGTATACATGTCAATCCCAATCGCCCAATTCATCACACCACCACCCCTACCCCCGCGCCGCTTTCCCCCCTTGGTGTCCATATGTTTGTTCTCTACATCTGTGTCTCAACTTCTGCCCTGAAAACCAGTTCATCTGTACCATTTTTCTAGGTTCCACATACATGTGTTAATATACTATATTTGTTTTTCTCTTTCTGACTTACTTCACTCTGTATGACGGTCTCTAGATCCATCCACGTCTCAACAAACGACCCAGTTTCGTTCCTTTTTATGGCTAATATTCCATTGTATATATGTACCACTTCTTCTTTATCCATTCGTCTGTCGATGGGCATTTAGGTTGCTTCCATGACCTGGCTATTGTAAATAGTGCTGCAATGAACATTGGGGTGCATGTGTCTTTTTGAATTATGGTTTTCTCTGGGTATATGCCCAGTAGTGGGATTGCTGGATCATATGGTAATTCTATTTTTAGTTTTTTAAGGAACCTCCATACTGTTCTCCTTAGTGGCTGTATCAATTTACATCCCCACCGACAGTGCAAGAGGGTTCCGTTTTCTCCACACCCTCCCCAGCATTTGTTGTTTGTAGATTTTCTGATGATGCCCATTCTAACTGGTGTGAGGTGATGCCTCATTGTAGTTTTGATTTGCATTTCTCTAATAACTTGTGATGTTGAGAAGCTTTTCATGTGCTTCTTGGCCATCTGTCTGTCTTCTTTGGAGAAATGTCTGTTTAGGTCTTCTGCCCATTTTGGATTGGGTTGTTTGTTTCTTTAATATTGAGCTGCATGAGCTGTTTATATATTTTGGAGATTAATCCTTTGTCTAGGGCACATAACTTTTTGTGCCCTAAAAAGGAGGCAAACAGCCTCATACCTCATCAGAACTTGGAACACGAGGAGAGTGTGTCATGATAACCTCTGAGAGATAAGGTGGTGAGTAGGAAATGGCCTTGTAGCAGCTGCTCAGAAGCTTCCCAGACTCTCATGTTCTGGAAGGATCATAGGGCATTCTCAAGACTTAGATCAGCTACAGACAAGTCTTGCCTATGTGGCCTATGTGGAAACATGCAAGGTCACCAGGATGCCATGGCAGAGTCATTCCCCAACAGAACCAAGAATTGTCAGAGGTGAGGAATGCTCCCATCAGCTGTACCATTTATGATTGTACAAACTGAAAGTTAGAAATGCTGTGCATCTACTATGGGCTTCCTGATGCCACTGGGTGTGAGGCCAAAAAGGATGCTATCCAGTATTCAGTAAGGTAATCAGTGACCAGAATGTATGTCACTATATCTTTCTATAATAGGCAATAATCAGTAATAAAATACATTGGGAAAAAGGTCACTTTCAAAATGACAAAAAAGTATTAAATACCTGAGAGTAAAATAAGAAATGACTAAGTCCTGTGTGGGGAGGAGAAAAGAAGAGAAAACTTTACTTAAGAACCTAATAAAAGATTCAAGGAAACGGAAGCACATAATATGATCCTTTATAGAAAGACCTGATATTTTCTTTTGCGAATTTCACCCCAAATTACTCAATAAGATAATCTGAAGTTTAAGATTTTTATTTAGAAAAGTAAATAAGCAGGAATGTCAGTAAAAAAAAGTTTGAAAAAGAAGTGTGTTATTCACACAGCAACAGGAAGTTGGTCAGTGGGGCCACAGGCACAACATCATGTAGCAGTGGAGACTCTGAAGGGGGAACTAGAAACAGGCTACATTTAAAAGATCAGCTCAAACCGACTGCTGTTTGTACTTATTTCCTGGATGCCAAAAACGTTTTTGAAGTCACTCTCAAATTCAGCTTCTAGCTGAAGCCCCAGATTGATGAATTTATTGTTCTGAAAAAGCAAAGGCAAAAACAATGATAGCCATAGATTGCTAATGAGCTTAGACTCTCAATGTTTTGGTTAATCAGAGTTTTATTTTAGACCATCCCAAATGTTAAGTGAGAATTAATCCAGTTGAGGATAGTTTATGTTTCCTGATAGCTGGATCATTTCTCTTTATCTGGAGGACAGAGGAGCAAAAATGGCGCTATACTGCAGTCTAATTCTTCATCAGAAATTTATTGATTAATTTAAAAAATTCTAGTTACTTGATTTTGAACACAGCCCATATCCCTTGTGACACCATAATAGTACAGAAATGTCTAAGGCAAGTTCGTGGTGCCTTCCTTTATCCTTCATTCCCCACCCCTTGAGGTGATCCTTGTTAACTTTTTGATCCAACACTAGGAAATTCTAATGTAAAGAAATCCAAAATTTTGAAATTTGAGAAATGTGATTTGGTATCTTCCTTTAGAGATGAGAAACACGAGTAGCCTTTAAAATGTGCTTCTAGCAGATGAGAGAATTGGCCTCACTTCTCTACGAGCATCAAGGCCATGAGGGTTCTGCCTATAAGAAACTTTCCATGCTCTGCGTCCAGAGTGCAGTACTGGAACTGCTGGAAATAGGCAGATGCCCAGGTGTGGGGAGATCCCTGTCCACTCCTTCCTGAGGGCCCGGATGCCGGCGGGCAGTTACACAGCAACCAACTGCACATGGACATACTCTGTGTCTCTGCATCCAGTCTCCCTAGGATGGTCCCCAAGTCTGGGCCAAGTAAGGACCTGAGCCTGGGCCAATTGCAGGGACTTCTGAGCCACACACAGTGCTGCCAGGTCTAGTAAAAAAATAAAAAGCACTTCCATTTCCGGTGGAAGGGACTAGGTCTGCAATCCACTGTTATCTATGGGCAAATTGAGTATCTAGAAGGAGTAAATTCTGAGGTCCTAGGGTAATGTTTCCAATGATACCTCTGGTCTGTTATTATCTTCCACACCATAGTCCACAGGGCTTGGAGAATACTGCCAGAATTTTTACCTGTGTGGGCTTGCCACATGATAAGGGAAATTGTAACATTGACCTGATACAAGAAGGTGAAAGGCAAAATGACTTAATTGAAAGAAAAATAGAAGCAGGGAGAACTGTTTACCTTGTAAAACGCCCTGTGGTTCTGGAAGATGAGACGCATGTCCCGCACAAACTCCCGTACTCGGTGATATATGTTCATCGTCAGATTTTTCTTGATTTTGTTTAACCACATGGGCTTCTCCAGGCCTTGAGATGTCTTTGTATTATGTTGACAAAAGTGCCAAAGGGCATTAGCATGGTTCCAAGTCTACCTTCTACAGATTCCCACAGTTATGGACTGAGTGCTTGTGTCCCCCAAATTCATATGCTAAAATCCTCACCCCCACTGTGATGGTCTTAGGAGGTGGGACAATTGGAAGATAATTAGGTCATGAGGGTGGAGCCCTCATGAATAGGATTAGCACCCTTATAATAAAAGGACGCCAGAGACCTCTCTCCCTCCCTTTCCACCATGTGAGGACAAAAAGAGAAGTTGGTTGACTGCAACCTGGAAGAAAGCCCTCATTAGGACCTGACTGTGTTGGCACCCTGATCTCGGATTTCCAGCCTCCAGAACTGTGAGAAATAAATTCCTGTTGTTTAAGCCACCCAGTCTATGGTAGTTTGTTACAACCGCCTAAGCTTCTAAGGGCTGATTGAGCTGTCTAAGATATTTATCAACAAGGCAAAGATAATGGCAATGTGTACCCATTGGATTCATATCACAAATTCAACAAATGCCAGGTTGGGGTTTTATTGCTGTTACTTACATAATATGGTTCTGAGGCAAAAAAAGAGCTTTTTGGAGAGCAATAGACCTTTAAGAGGAGGAACTCACACTTCTGCAAAAGATAGAGGAGATTTTAAGTGAAGAGCAGCTTGGAAAGAATGAGCTCTTACATATGCTCAGATAAATGCACAACTCTCCAACCTGCAGACCCCTGAAACAAACACAGAATGGGAATTTTCTGTGGCATATGAATTTTGGTGTCAGGTAACGTGATCAGAGCACAACAAGCGACAGCAGTTTGCCTTGGGCACCATTCCTCCTGCCCCCGGCAAGATGGTGCTTCTTCTCTTGTGTAAACAGAAAGGAGGAGGCTTAGGTTTACATTTCAACTCACTAACTTCTCTTTACTCAGCATCAGCTTCTTCAGGACCTCAGATTGCTGATGACATGGTTGGCTTTCTGGGCACCTTTCCTGAAGATCCTTTATCTTGCAGAAAGTGCAGCTCCATGGGTTCCTGAGAGGTCGGATATAAGGTCAGCAAAGGCAGTTTCTCTGTGAATCAACCATTGTTTCTATAGCTGTTAAAGTCCTCTGTTCAGGAATGACTGGTAGTTTCCACCTGTATTCAACTTCTCTCTGACACCCCTCTGCACTAGAGCCCCATTTGGGCTCAACTGCCGAAGACAGCCCTCCCATCAATAACTGTAGAAGGCTAAGTAAGGTGCCATGGTGCGTAAGGACACTCATTCACTTCAAAACTTAGGTTCTCATCTGAGCCACTGTGAGTTTGGTAATGAATTCTTCCTGCCCGAAACGAGAAGGGGAAATTGGTACCTTAAGTACTGGAGTCTTGGGCCTCAATGAGACATCAACTCAGTAAAAATCAGGAAAACAGCCCTTCTTCTCAACTTTGCTGAATAAGCACAGAGCATAAGCCATAGGCATCGTTTTTTCTGGCATTGTCATCTCTGTGTCTAGCATCTGTGATGCAGAAACTTCTTGGAAAGGAAATCTACCAATAGAGTGACAGGTATCTTCCATTTGCCCCTAGATCTCCACTACCAGGTTCTCTGTGCTGGGGAGCTCTCAATTCTCAATAATCTGAGACCTGGATACAGTGATCCATCCTAGAGATGTCATTTAACCTCTCTCCTTGGCCACCCCAGTGCTTGCTCAAGGGGCAAGCATTACAGTGTCCACAGTGCAGGGGTGGGGACTCTACATGAGCTCAAAAAAAACGTGGGGCTTTCTGCCTCTGCAGATTGCCCAACTGCAGAGGTTTACGCTGAATCCTGCGGTGACACATTCTCTGGGACTTACATAGGAGCAGATGAATTACACTAGACTCCTCCCATTATGGAGGAACAGTGCTCTATCCTCATAGGAACAGACATAATCCTGGTAGAGATCATCCTTGGCCACAGCAATTCTACCACTTCTAGAATGCCTTATCAATCTACGTGTTAGCTCACATATCATCACATCTGACTGAAGATACACTTTACAACAAAGGAAATGCAGCAGTGGACTCATACCCGCAGAATTCAGGGATCTTATCATGTACCTTGTGATTCAGGGTCAGATGACTTGATAGACTGCCGTGATCACCTTCTGAAGGCTCATCACAGTCCCAGCTTTGTCAGCTATGTGATGTTCCCATAGCAGGTGGTATATGTGTTAAACCAGCAGCTAATGTATGGCAACGTAACCCCATCAAAGTGCATGGGTGTGGGAACCACCTGAGGGACGTGGGGGTTACTTCTCTATTATACCTAATCACCACTTGAAGAGTTTTCTTCTCATTAATCTACTGCTGCCAGCACTGTTCTTATTTCTGGATCCTGATGCTTAAGGACTCTTCTTCTGAATCAAGACACATACAACCAGAGAAAATTGCAGGCTGAGTGTGCATGGTGGGAGGAGCTGTACCACAGGAAGGAAGGGCAGGAGGGGGCCAAGTCTCACTAACCTGTCAGCATCTTTAGGTGGGATGTGGCATTTCTCATGAAAGAACCTCGAACAAGTATTACAGGAGAACAGCGTGGTCTTTCCACGGCATACCTCGCATTCATTTGAGTTTTCTGGCTAGAAGGGGAGATAATATAGACATCACTGGGATCAGTGAGACCCTAGATAGTCGACACATTGGTACTCTAGAACACACAGCATTTACTTGTACCAAGGTGATACTTGTAAACCTTTCTCCTCAAAATAGTAAGGAACAATACTGAGTGGAGATTTCAGAAGAAGACATGCTGGTTTGCAGTGAAGCTCAGGAGGAAGTGGCTGTGTGTTAGACCTTTAAAGTTTTCTTTATAAAGACAGAGGTTCTGACACAGGAAGGCTTGTAACAGCAACAAAATAGGATCAATTAAAGATAATCTGAGAAATTTAATATTCTGCAGGCAAAACCTAACTCAGGAATACAGTGTCTTATCTAGTTGTCTACCATGCATCATCTAAATTGCCTCATTGAAGAGTGATTTACTGACAATTTAATATGACAGAATAAACATCTGAGATATCCCTGCATCCCATTTTCTTGGCCATAAGTTCTCCATGAGTTGAAGGGCCTGGGGATGAGTTTCTGGTCTATGGATTTTGTGCCTAGAGGGCCCCTGAGCCTGTGACAGTGCCTCTGGTTGGAAAGACCATGGGCACAGATAACCCGGTGGATGCCAGGGATGACAGAGCTCTTTGACTCTGGGAGCCTAGGGGAAGCTGTCCTATGACTTAGCTTGGCGAGTAAGGTGTGGAGGTGCCATGTCTCAATGGCTAGGGAGTGTGGTAATGGCAACCACTGGAGTTGAAGGCCAAGGCTTTACCCTAATTTTCTGAGCCCGTGGAAACCTGGTGCTTTGTCCTGTAAAAGGAAGATGGATGGGGCCACAAAATTAATTGGTGCTGGATTTTTCATCAATCTCAATATGTGGGACCTTTAGCCAGATTTTATTTCATTTGTGAAGTTAAAAATTTGACAGTGTTTGCATCTAAGTATCGTGGAGTAACAAACACACGTTAAAACAACAGAATTTATAGACCAAAATAAGAATTGTTCAAGGAATGAGCCCATTGGTGGGCAAGGGGAATTACATTTTTTCCTTTTCTTTTTGGTGTTAATCTATGTGGCAATAACATGTGAATCCCTATATACTACAATTTCTATGTATGAGGGTCGTGTGTCTGTGCTGGAGAAATGGCCAGAGGATGGGCACCTGGCCCCTCTCCTGGGCCACCTGAGTGGAAAGAGAACCATGTGGTGAGGAAACATTTCATCCAATGGGTAGCAGCTCTTCATCATAGATGAAGCTATCCTTTCTACACCATGGGCTGGAAGAAGGAATTCACATCCTTGTGTGACAATCTACATACAAAACAATGCATAGACTTGGGGACTGGCCCACCCAGTGATGGGTAGCTGGGATTTTGGTGGGTGGTGAGGAAATGGGGAGGTGGCAGGGAGTGCCATTCCGCCTCTTCCTTCTAGAAACACTCTATGCTTCGTTCCATGACACTCCATTCTCTTAGATTTTTTCCTAGCACTTTGCTTCTTTTTTTAAGCTTCCTCACTTGGAAAGTTGGAATTCTGTAGGGCTCTGCCCCATGTTCCCTGCTCATTTTACTCTCCTAGATGGCCACGACTACTCCCGTGACCACACCTACCACATTTGTCCCTAGGCTTTAAGATCTGTGTCTCTGGTCTCTTTGTGAGTCCCTGAGCATCCAAACTCTACTTTCCATCATCTCCAATTAGATGTCTATCATCATGTCTAAAACCCATATTGCCCCCAAACCACAGTCCTTGACTTCCTGTCTTGAATCTGCTCCTCTTTCAGTGCCCCCCTCATCTCACTAAGCACCCCACCATCCACCCAGGAGCCTGGAAGTGAACACAGATTCCTCCCTTTCCTCACCCCAGACATCCAGCCCATCACCAGTCCTGCTGTCATTTTTAAATATCTCATCTCATTCTTAGTGCTTCTGTGAGGTCCATTGCTTACAAGAATGCAGAGCCCCTACTTATAATACAATATTATGAGCCAAAGCAAGATGTCCTGCTATTTCCAAATCATAACAGAATATCATCCCTGAGCCCAGTGAGCTGAGGTGAATTGGAACACACCTCAATTTGTAAATTCTTTTCATCTATAAATTCAATATAAGAAGAAGAGACACAAAACTCACACATGGGAGGAAATTCTAGGCCGTAAGCTGTATCTCGTGCATGTGCTCCCTTTCAGTAGGAGAGCTCGAGGAATGGCCTGTTAGGGACATCCTTGGGGACATCCCCACATAGACTTGAGTGGCCCTGGCATGGGGCCATGTAACCGCTTTTCCTTTTTCTCATCCTAATAGATGCTGACCACTATTTTTAGGCTACTGGCTCAGGGTTTCTTATGCCATTTGGTCCTGAGAGGACACAAATGGCAGAAGCCAAGGGGCTGGGAAAGGAAGAGAGGCTCTGGAGAGACCCTCTGAGAACTGAGGTGGTCACACCTTAATAGCTGTAAGCGCAGAGGGAACAGAGAGAGGGCGCCTGTGATAAAGGGTGGGAGACGGTCAACTCAATTGATTAACCCAGACTGAATTACCCTTGACTCCCTAGGACTGGGCAGAAACATTTGGCCTTAATAGCATCTCTTTCTTCAGAAAACCCAGTGGATGCAGAGCTTAGTTACTGAGTCTTTAGCATAAAGTCAGTTGAGCTGGTAGCCCCAGAAACCAGCTTTGTGAAGACCTCGACTTCCTGGTTTGACTGAGATGACCAAGGTCACTGCTGTTGGAAGTCAGGAAAATGGAAGTTTTTCTATTTCCTTTTTTCACTTCACATGTTCTCTCTCACACCCTGTCTTGGAGAGGAAGACATCAACTATCTGACTGCCTTCCCTGAAATCCACACAGCATAGAAACCACTGGTCCATGAACTTCACATGCTACTTTGAAGGAGAGAGAATTTGCCTTCATAGATGGAACTGCAGTCTGCAAAGCCCCTCTGTTGGGGCCAAAGGGCCTCTACACAAAGGAAAGAGCTTTCCAGGTCAGCAGCCTCTCCCACAGGGCACATCTGCTTCCCAATCACTCTATTCTCTAAAGGGTCATCTCCATAAAGGAAATAAAGTTTCCCTTGAAAAAGGACTTAGCATAAGTGTGTGTGTGCATGTGAAGGAGAGGTTTTGTTTTTTTGCTTTACCAGGTGACATATGGCTATATATCCGTTCCAAAGGGGGATTCTACATTAGGTCTATAATAGGTTAGCTAGAGTGACCATGAGATGTTTCCATTTTGCTCAATTCTTATTTCATTAAAGCTAGAACCCAGAAAAACCAATGAAAATAAAATCAGTGTTGCAAAAGCAATAGTCATTAAATGTACTTTTTTGTGCCTTTCAAAATCATACTTTTCCAGCTCCAACTCCATCTTTTATGTCTAATTTTAAGATAGCATGCCCTCTGTAATGGCCTATATGGGAAAAGAATCTTAAAAAAAAGAGTGGATGTATGCATGTGTATAACTGATTAACTTTGCTGTACACCTGAAACTAACACAACATTGTAAATCAACTATACTCCAAAAAAAAAAAAAAAAAAAAAAAAAGTATAGTAAGAGTTCCATTCCGAGAGTGCCTTTGTAATTCCAGCAAAGTTAGCCTAGGTACCCAACTAACACAATCGGCTATACAGTACTGTACCGTAATAGGTTTATAATACTTTTCACACAAATAATACATAAAAAACAAACACAAAAAGTAAAGAAAACATTTTTTTTTTTTTTTTTTTTTTTTGCGGTACGCGGGCCTCTCACTGTTGTGGCCTCTCCCGTTGCGGAGCACAGGCTCACGTAACGTTCTACATTCGGGCCTGCACCTCAGAAACTAACAGTGCCTCTTCAAATAAAGAAAATCCCCTTGCCATTTCCTACGTTGTGAATCTCTTCGGTTCTTCAGTTACTTCTTCCTCTTGTCTCTCTCTGTCCTTCCTCTGGGCCTTCAATTCCTGGGTCTTCCTAGCAGTACCAGCTACATCACCACTGCTTTTACACTTGCTTTCGGACAACCTGAGCTTGAAATAAAGACACTGTACTACTGTACTCTCTACAGTCCTGTACAGTAAAGTACACAAAAGCACAACCACTTATAGAGGATGCGCGCACGTTACAATGTACACCAGACACGGGAACTAACTTAAGTGATTGGACGTGCGAACGCACGTTCGCATTTTTGAAAGCTCGCAACTTGAAGGTTCGTATGTTGGGGACTTACCGTATGCCATTCACATATTTTTCTAAAACAAATGTACAAGGTCAGTTCTGCCTCATTATATATTTTTAAGGATTACCCCTGCGCCTCTATCTCAAATGTTTTAATGCTCAAAGAAGTCCTGGCCGCACACGCTGAAATGTTTGGAAGTAGCAAGTGTAAAAAGCACCATATTATAAAATCAAGTTTCAACATAATTGGTTAATTTAGAAACCATAAAATAAAGCCAGAGAGATGGAAAGTCAACAATGTGGTAGATGAGACATGGCCAGAAGGTCCTGTGATAATTACCTTTTTTCTTTTTCTTGGTGGGTCTCGTAGAAAATCGTCCTGAAAGAAAAATGAGATTCATGCTGTGATGGGTCCTTGTTTCTACTTTGTGAGATCGGTAATTCCACTACCTTCCCCTCATGTCCCATTATCAACATAAACTCAAGGGGCCTTCATGGAAAATAACCTCCCTCTCCAAGTCTGTAACATGGTGCTCTCTGTTATCCAGACTCAGCTTTAAAGCCAGCTTTAAAAACTGCATCCTCTCTCTTGCTCTCCTTAGAAAGTTTTGCCAGATTTTCCTTTACAACCGCGTCTACACCCACCACTTCCTTTCCATTCTCCCAGTACCCCTCTAGCTTTTATCTTTATACCTTGCGTGCTATAGCTCCATTGGCACACACCTGGTGAGTGATTGACAGCTGGCAGACCCCATCAGTGGCCTTGGACACACAAAGGTATCCAGGCCTTCGGGGAGACAAGTGGGAAAACCTGGCATATAGTGGGGTAAGGATGATAAAGTGTAAACTGTGCTCTCATGGAGTATTTTGGGATCCAGAGATGGGTGAGTATAGTAGGCTAAATAATGCTCCCCCGACCCATGAATTTGTTCTAATCCCCCGACCCATGAATGTGTCAACTTACATGGTAAAAGGAACTTTACTAATGTAATTAAATGAAGGAGCTTGAAATGGAAGATGATTCTGATTATCTGGGTAGGGCCAATGTAATCGCAAGGGTCCATACAAGAGCGGGTAGGAGGGTCAGAGTGAGTAGTAGGAGATGTATTGACAGAAGAAGAGGTTGGAGTGATGTGAGGAAGGGGCCACGAGCCAGGAAATGAAGGCTGCTTCCAGAAGCTGAAAAAGGGGAGGAACACATTCTCCCTGGAAGGCTCCAGAAGGAACCACCCCTGCCGACGCCTTGACTTGAGTCCAGTGAAACTGATTTCATACTTCTGGTCTCTAGGACTGTAAGATAATAGATTTACATGGTTTCAAGGCACTGAGTTTGTGGGAATTTTTTATAGCAGCAATAGGAAACAAATTCAGTGAATTTTAAAGGACTTCAGCACAGAGTGTGCTGTTTGAGCTGGGCCTTGCAGGTCGAATGGGGTGGATCAGGCAGAAAGGTGGTGAAGGTCATTTGAGGTCTCCATGGGTTAAAGCACTCTACCCTCTTATCCATCTTGCATTCCTTGATCAGATTCATACCTCTAAAACACTCTTTCAACTTTGTCAGTCCCTAACCCAAACCTCCAACAATTCCTCCATGATTAAATGAAGGGTTCAGCCTCCTTTCTGGGGCCGCAGGACCTCCACAATCAGCCCAGCTCATGTATTGAGTCTTATAACCCACAACTTCTTGACACTCCTGGGGAGGATTTTCATGCCATCCTTTCTATATAGAATTCCTCATTATGACATTTTTGCTTGTCAGAACTATTCTTCTTTTAAGACCCAGCTCAGTGCAAACTGTTCCATGAAACTGTCCTCAACCTCAAAGACAGAAATGAACTTCCCTCCCCTAAGCTTCTGCATCTCTTCCTGCCAGAGAATCTCATTATGGCATCTATGAGCTGTGCAATCCTATGTTTATAAACGTGCAGCCTTCCTCCTGGTTAGGGGCTGGGGGCCACACCTTACAGTCCCTGTGGCTTTAGATGTATTCAATAAATATTTGCTCATCATTAGAGTGGCACAAGGAAGGACCATCTGGGGCACATGACAGAGTCAGAAGGCATGGGTTCATCTGTGACAGAGACCCGGCCCGTTTTGTCCACATCAGGGGGCCGAGATGAGAACCAAAGGGATATTTTTTTTTTTGCGGTACGCGGGCCTCTCACTGTTGTGGCCTCTCCCGTTGCGGAGCACAGGCTCCGGACGCGCAGGCTCAGCGGCCATGGCTCATGGGCCCAGCCGTTCCGCGGCATGTGGGATCTTCCCGGACCGGGGCACGAACCCGCGCCCCTGCATCGGCAGGCAGACTCTCAACCACTGCGCCACCAGGGAAGCCCCAAAGAGATATTTTTAAATTCATTTAAAAATATTATTTTTCAAGAATGAATTTCAGGTGGCTATCCAGAAAACACTCATTCTGATATATTATTTTCAGACACATAGTTCTATTATTGTTACTTTCAACATTGGCCCCCTCCAAAAGTCTAAGACCCTCCCACGCCAAATTTAGTTTACTTTCCTGTGACCAAATTACCCAGTGGCAATTATTAGTGGCAGTGCCAAGGCCATAATTTACTGTCCTACCTTCAACAGTGTAAGAGTTTGAATACTATTCAGCCATAAAAAAGAACAAAATGTTGTCATTTGCAGCAACATGGATGGACTTGGAGGGCATTACATTAAGTGAAATATGTCAGATGGAGAAAGACAAATATTGTACGATATCACTTATATGTGGAATGTAAAAAATATAACAAACTAGTGAATATAACATAAAAGAAGCTGACTCATAGAGAACAAACTAGTGGTTACCAGTGCGGAGGGGGGGAGAGGCAACATAGAGGTGGGGGAGTGGAGGTATAAACTATTGGGTGTAGGATAGTCTCAAGGATGTATTGTACAACATACAGCCAATATTTTGTAATAACTGTTAACTGTAAGTGGAAAGTAGCCTTTAAAAATTGTATAAAAATTAAAAAAAATTTTTTAAGTGTAAGAGTTTATGCACTTAGAGGATTAAGCTGTAATGTAAGCCAGCAAATATAACAGCCACATGGAATGTTAGTGATAATGTGCGCATGTGACCCAGGCAAGGGGCGTCATGATGGTTTTCTGGAAATTCTGCTAAAGCTGGAAGTTGATGACTTGTGGCACTAAATCCTTGATTGTAGCACTTTGTCACTAGAATACCTGAATCAAGGTTTTCAGGGGCCATCCCCCGCAGCGCACACTCTGCTTCCAGTTCTTGGACGCTCCGTGGTTTCCTTCAATTTCAAATTCCCTGAGGGTGAACCAATTTCCATGTGCATCCCGTATACACTTCTCCGAGGTGCCTGTGAGACCAAGACAAGCTGAGCTCCCTTTGTGGCCAGGGTGTGCCCCCAACTGTGAATACCCCAGAACCTGACCTCCCGCCACGTGAATCTGGGCTACTCGTTTTGGGTTCATAATCTACAGCAGGATAGCTGAGTCCCCTCTCTGGGGCTCTACAGCCGTCCGAAAGGGGAGGGCAGGAGCAGACTTCCTGCCCTGTGTGCATACTCTGACCCTCATGCAATGAGAAGGACAGTGATTACTACCAACATTTACTTTAAAAAAATATTTCACTATATTCAAAAGAGAAAAAAATGGAGGACTCTGAAGAATAGGCAAGATTCTTTCCCTTCCCTTCTCTGAGACCCGGGATAGAGCCAGGCTGAGTTTCTGAGGCAGCAGATGAGGTCACACATGGGGCAGTGTGGCAACTGTCACCACAGCCATGTCTGCCTTGTCCTGTACAAAAGTTGATCAGCCAGTGAATGGCAATCAATTATTGCAATAATATTTTGGGCTCATAGCTATTTTTTGTTAAAAGCAATTGTAGAAATGTTATCAAGTGGGAAAAGTTAAATTATATATATGCTATACAATCATGGGGAAAGCATTTATACTTCTCGGTACCTAAAGCACCATATTTTGGGAGGAGGGAATCAATTATGGTAGATGAACATTTGTACTGTACTTTAACAGTTGTAATTTGCAAACTTTTCTGTTATCTTGTTTTTTTCTCATAATAATATGGTGAGGAAAGTTTTATTATTATTTCCATTTTGTAGAGGACAGTTCAGGATGAGAGAGACTTAGTAACTTGGCCCATACAAAATAGACACTCTTGGTACAGCTGAAACTCGAATCCCGGTCTTCTTAAATCTTGTGCTTCTCCCAGTTAGCACAAGGCCATACAGATGTTATGGGGAATGTGGCTGTGAAGGTTGCTGTCGGATTTCTCAAATGTGTACATCTTCCATTCTGTTATTGAAGCACTTGCCCCTGTATTGGGTGCTGGATGGGCACCTGTGGACCTTTTCCTTGGGGGAAAGTGGAGATGGCCTGGTGGGCTAATGGTTATTAATTTTAAAAGAGTGGGAATGCCATCTTTCCTCCAGCCTATCTGGGATGCTGTGTGGAAAAGAGCTAACAGAACAGAACGGAGGCTGCTTTCTTTAGAAAGTCTGCTTGCAAGGTTGGCACTTGGCTGGTATCTGGGAACTTGGATTTGGGGAGGGGTCTCACCACTCCCAGAACTGAAGAGTAGCTCACTGTGCCATAACTGTTTATACAAACAGTATGGTTTATGTGAACACCTGCCTTCCGTCTGGGAGTTTGGAATTCTGGCATGTGCTAGGCAGGGGGTACTTATGTAACTAACCCCTGATAAAAACCCTGGACTCTCAGGCTCAGGGCAGCTTCCCTGGCAGACAACATTTTACATGTGTTGTTACAATTCATTGCTGGTGAATTAAGTGTGTCCTGGTGACCCGACTGGGAGAAGACTCTTGGAAACTGACACCTGTACCATGGGCCTTTTCCCTTTGCTGATTTTGCTTTGTATCCTTTCAATTTATTAAATCACAGCCATGAGTTCAACTATATGCTGAGTCCTTTCAGTCCTCCTGGTGAGGCACCAAACCTAGAGACCCCCAATACAGGTGTCTACCCCCTGTATAATATAGTATTCACATGGGAGTTTTCCAGTTGAAAAGTTTAGAAGACCACGAAGCCCACCTTTTTCCATTTTCTTCTTGTATAAAATCCCCTTCGCCTCACCACAAGTCACAGGAAGTTCAGGAAGCCGAAAATCCATATTTGTTTCTTTGGGAATTCTTGGACCTGCAAGGAAGCATTGGTTTCTTCATTCCACCTTGCTCTAAAACTGTGTACCGTCTCTCCTCACCCATCTTGAGATCCTTCTTTATAACTTAAAATGTAATGGAAGGATTTCCCCCATGAATTAGGTACATTTCTAGGCAGATTAGGTACATAAAGATAACGTCACCCTCCACCACCATCCTCTAAAATCCTACATACAAACCTCTTGTGGAAGGATCTGATTCCCAAGCTTGCTGGCCCCAACTACCTATTGCATGATAATTTTCCTCCTGCTGATTTGAAGGAAGATTTATAGTCATATTATTGCTTTGAAGTTATGCAGATGGAGAAAAAACCCTCAACTTTTAATTTTTTCTCCCCATTTGAGGGCTCACCTGGGGAAAAAAGGAAGATTGCAATGGGACCCCCAGCAGGGGCAGTGTCTGTCTTCCCACCTTGCTCTCTGTTTCACTTCTCTCTCATGTGAGCTTTCTCTGTGGCTAGAAGGTAGTTTGCTCTAGAAGAAACTGCACATTGCTCAGGGAGAGGGTTTCTGTACATCCTTGGGTGAGGGTGCTGGCATCTAATTCCTCTGAAGCAGGTGTTGAAAGTCTTAGAAAGAATGTCAGTAGCAGGAGCACCTTCTCTTGCCCTTCTGACCAACATTGAGGAGGATCCTTTAGACAGGTCTGGGGGCTTCTCTCTGGATGGGGAGGGTAGGCTGTCAAGAGCCCTTCCAGCGTCAGTTCTATTAGAGCTGGGGTGGGTGTAGGGGGCCATTCAGTCTAATTCACCTGCCAGCCACCAATTTACAGAGGAGGAAATTGAAGCAAGAAAGAACAGTGGACAAGCCAAAGTTACACAGTCAAAGGAATTTTAGGAATTAGGACATAGGTCTTGTGTTACCACCCAGAGTCCCCCTTGGTGGGGAGCCTATGGCTCTCTACATGGGCAAGACAAGGGCGAGAGAAATATGCGAGTCATACCTTTTATATATTTTTCTTTGTATTTCCCTCCTCAAAAGTTATCAGTGCAGTGAGAGGAGCCCTGCTGAGGCCCAAGGAGGCCTGGGGCTCTCTCGCAGATCTTCTGACTAATCAATGGAGTGCGTGTTATCACCATCCTGTCATGTGGTCGAAATTGACCAAGACCAAGGACTTATCCTAACGTTTGCTATCAGCTCTGTAAGCCAATTAAGAAAATGTATTGATCACTAAAAATATGGATTATAAAATAAAAATTTAGATGTTTAATTATTAAAATTGCATTAATCACTTATTTTTACCTCTTTTTCTGCCTCTTTTCAAAGGCCCAGTGTTGATTGTTTTTCTCCCCAAGGAAGTAGAAAAGTAACATAAATGTCTCTTTTTATAACATTGCATTGCAAATAGTAGTGTTTTGCAAAAATACCATTCAAATGTCACTTTTTAGGAGTTTACCTAGTACTTCAAGAAAAATATCAAATGCTTAGATCAGGAGTTAGGAACTTTCTCTGTAAAGGGCCAGATAGTAAATATTTAAGGTATTGTGGACCACAATCTCCTTTGTGACTACTCAACTCTACTGTTTTATTGTAAAAGCATCCATAGACAATTCATAAATGGAAAGATGTGACTGTGGCTACGTTCTGATAAAAAATTATTTACAAAACAATTCATGGGGCTTCCCTGGTGGCGCAGTGGCTGAGAGTCCGCCTGCTGATGCAGGGGACACGGGTTCGTGCCCCGGTCCGGGAAGATCCCACGTGCCGCGGAGTGGCTGGGCCCGTGAGCCATGGCCGCTGAGCCTGCGCGTCTGGAGCCTGTGCTCCGCAACGGGAGAGGCCACAACAGTGAGAGGCCCGTGTACCGCAAAAAAAAAACAATTCATGGGTTGAATTTGCCCTGTGGGCCATAGTTTGCGGAACTCTGGTCTAGACTTGGTTAGTTACAAAGATGATGTTTAACTGAGATATATCCTATATTTCTTTTACTCCAAGTCGTTCCAAATAAAACTGAAACCGTGTTTTATGTGTTTCCCAAGCAACAGAGCAGCAAGGTGAGAAGAGTAATGAAGTTGTACATCTTTTGAGTCCTTGTTGTGTGCCAGGAACTATCCTTAGACCTTGCCTCTATTAATTTACTTTATCCTTAGAGCAAATTTAGTCAAATTAGGGACTTAGTCAAATAGGGACTAATACTATCCTTATCTTACAGATGAGGAAATTGATATGCACAGATATAAATGCAAATTAACTAAAAGCATCGAAGATTTACTTTGATAAAGAGGCAGAGACAAAAGGCAGTAATGTTAGGTCTCAAGGGGGCCTTCATGCTCAACTCTATAGGTCAGATAGCTGCTGTAAACCTAAACTTGAAAGATTTTTGTATCAAAAATGGTCTCAAAAATGAGCAAGGACTTAAAAACTAGCCCAATGGCTCAATGAAGGGGAGCTTATAAAATTGATGACCAAGTTCCAAAAGTTGTAGGGTTAGAGATGGCACAAAAGGTTGACTTAAGAGATGTTTCAGAAAAATGTAGTTTCTGATTTAATTGTTGATTTTGTCCAAAAAGGTTAATCATGTCCATGTTCATGTTCAGGTCTGCCATCATTCAAATGTGTCTGAATGTTGGAAGTCAGGGATGCTTTCTTGCTAAAGGTCTGTGCCCATCATTCTGTTCCCATGGCTGGAATCCTGGGGTGTTAATTTGGGTAATGCAGGTCCCAGGAGAAAATCCCCTCCAGAAAGTCAATCATGACTAATCTTTCCTTTAAGCAGATTATGACCAGATGCGGCTGGAAAGGAATATTTCCTTCAACCAAACACAAAAAGCCTTCAGGTTGATGATGTTATCTCATATTCTGGGACTTTGCCATAACAATTACTCAAGTTTAAAAAAAAAATCTCACCAAAATAAAAATGGCCCCATGAGACATTTATTAATTATTTTCATCCCAAGAGAAATCACACCCCAAGATCAACATGTTCTACCTTACAAAATGTTATCCTTAGGAAGTTATTCAAAGTATTAGGGAGGTACACTGAGGAGAGATTACTAAACCTGTATAAGAGAATCATAAGCATGGCTATGATCTTGAAGACCTAAGAGGAACAAGTGAATGGGGAACAATGTAGACCTGAAAGTAGATGAAGCTTTCTTTAAAAATTGCTCTAGATGGACTGGTTTCAAAGAACATTACAGTACCAAATATGGTAGTTAGTAGTTGCCAGGTATAAAAGGTTATCCACACAGGTGTGGGTCTTGGTGAAACAGTCCTCTCCGGTCCTCTTCAGCACTGATGCTGAAGTGGGAAAAGGCCAGTTCTGATTCTCTCTCTCTCTTTTCCTGCAAGAATCAAGCCCCACTGTCCCACAAGAAGACACTTGTGTTCTCTTGGCTTTCTCCTTGCTCTCCTTTCCTATGCAGTGATGAAATTGAAATCCCAGCTCTAATTATAACTTGAGTCTGTCCAACAGTAGCCCTAATTGGCAAATGTGCATTCTCTTGCTCTCAGTTTCTCTCTGCTTAAATATTTCTGGGACTAGTTGGTGAGTTAGACTACTATTTCATCAAAGCCTGTTGAGGACAAACAACTTCATGGCAAACAAACAGAAACTCGTTGTACACCAGCTCAGTTCTCAGAAATTTGGTCTGGAGACCAGATCATATGAACAAAGTGCTGCTAAACTTTACAGGGGTTATTTGTGTGTTAGCGAGCTCCAGCACTTTATTATCTTAGATCCAGAAAGTAAAATGCCTGGACAAAGTAGGATTTAATTATTCTTGGGTCTACCATCTTAATAAACAACTACTAATGCTATACTAAAACTCTACATTAACTCTTACAAATAATAATGTGGTCAGAAAAATTAAAAGTCATTTAAAAATAATTTTCTTAATAGTTGGAACTAATCTTTATGGGCAAAATAGTATATCAGGATGTTTAGGTGATCTTTTGGTTGCCTCAGAGTATCAGAGAGTCTGCAGTGTGTAAGAACAATAGAATATAGGAGCCCAGTATGCCTAGATCCTAAAGCAAGTGTTAGTCTAGCCCTGTTGCACAGACCATGGTAAGCGATAGTGAGGCTGGTTCTGCCGGAACAGGCCTTCCCCACCTCCAGGTCTTGTGAAAGAGGCTACATTTCTTTCAAGAGAATTGTCAGACACCTCCCCTCAAGCCAAGACAAAATATGTTAAAGGATCCACACAGGAGATGGACCTCAGTCCTTGGGACATCAGGGAAGGAGAGATTATCAGACTCATCCTTGCCAATATAAAGGTGAACATCATGGCTAGTGTGTTCTGTGGTGGGAGAAGGGCTGAGCCAGGAGTCAGCAAGGGAATCAATGAAGAAGCATGATTCCCTTGGCCTGGTGGGGTGGCCCTGTGGATGGGAGTTGAACTGGGTATTTTTGAGAGATACTCTTCCCAAAAGAACCACATAGGGCAACGAGGTAGCTGCTGCAAGGGTGCTAACCTTCCAGAAGGACCATCCAATGTCTTCATTCCCAAGCAAGTTGGCCACCACTCACTACTGACAGGTGGTAAAATATATTGCTTCTGCTCTTCTAGTGGGAAATTTCTAGCCAAATTTGTTTTTCCAGACAAAAAGTTTTAGATTGTAATTTGTCTATAATTTGACAAATTTGTAGGTATGATTCAAGGACTAGCTGAGCCGTGAACAGGATCACAATGGGGCAGCCTAGCAGGAGATGGGGTCTGTCTTATTTGTTTGCCTCACTTCTCCTTCACAGCAGCTTTCTCCTGGCTGGAAGGGAAGCTCAGGGGAGTTCTACTGTCTTCTGAAAATTGCTCAGGGCGGAAGGAGGGTCTACCTCTACATGGGGGGGGGGGGGGGGGGGGGCGGGGAACTCAGAGTCTGACTCCACAGAAAGGAGTCTTAAGATGAACTTGAGAATGATTAGCTGTTGTTCCTGCCCTTCCAGCCAGTGATGTTAGGAATCCATTAAAGATTTGGGGAATCCATTAAAGACACTCCTTGGGCTCCCTGTTCTTGATGCCGATGAGAGAGCTGTCCATGGTCCTTACCAAGTCCAGTGGTAGATCTACAGAATGTGAAGCTGTATATGAAGCTGGGATGGGCCTTGATGGGCAGTCAGTCTCTTTATTATCATTTCACTTTACAGAGGAGTAAACTGAGGCAGAAGAGGCAAAGTGACAGACCCAAGTTTACAGGACTACCTCAGGGTGGTGGGACATGAGGCAGGACATCTTTATCACTTGTGAGTTACACAGTGTTTTATGGCTACTACTATTTCCAGCCTCAAAAGTTACCAGTTCAGCAGAGGCAGCACTTCAGTGGCCCTTGGGTCCTGGGTTTTGGCTGTGGATTCATCGTCATGTTGCTTGTTTGAGATATCATATTTCTCTCCCTGTCATGTTTTAGAAGCTGACTAAATCTGATATATTTCTCAACAGTTAGTAGCTACAGAAAGTAATTAGAGAAACAGGTCTATTAACAAAAGCATAGAATAAAGCATGAGAATTTAGATGTTCAGTTAGTAAATTTTATTTGTGTATTTATTTCTTCTTGGTTTGCCTCTTTTCTTTGGGGCTCTGTTACTCAGAATTTCGATTCTATGTCTACCCCTCTTTCTGAGAAAAATATAAAACAGATACTGCTGAAAAGTTGCATGGTATATAATAGTGCTTTTCAAAAATTCCATTTTACTTTAAATTTTCAAAAGTTTACTGCATAAAGAAAAAATATTAACCCATAGTCTTGCACCTACTAAGCCTTTGATGGTTAACCTGGGTTCATCCTAGATTTCATTTTATTTGCCCTCACATTAAGAAAAATTCATTTATATCCACATTAATAAAAAAGAATTTAAGACAGAGTTTTATTCCTTATATCTCAAGGAACACTGTGAGAATAATAATAATGAGAGCTAACAGTTGTTAAGTGCTTATTATATGCTAGACATGAACACAAGACCCTTACTTCTACTACTTTATTTTAGGGATTTTTACTATCCCCACTACCAATGAAGAAACTGAAGCATCCTGAAATTAAAAAATTAAGTGAAGCAATGCAGATTTCCTTTGGTTGAGAGGCAGAATCAATGGCAGTAACACAAGACTTTGGATTGTCTAGGGAGATGTGATGGTGAGCTACACAGATAAAACATAGGCCATCATCTTAGCCCTAAATGAAGGCTTTTAGGCTGAAAATATCATGAAAGTGACCAAAGACCTTGTTCACATGGGTTTGGACAAAAAAATAGGATTTAAAGAACTAACCAAGAAAATATTGCCCAAGGGGAATTTGTAGAAATAGAACTTCAAGTCCTAGAAAACCTTAGGGTTATAGATATCAAAAAAGGGTTGATTGAAACGCTATGTCAGGGGAATATGCTCTCAGATTTAGGAGGTGTGGGTGGAAAGATGGTGGGGTTTGTGCAGGTGAATCTCCTGAGTGCCATGTTCAAACGTGTTGATCTCCAAAGCAGGGCCATAAAGTGCACACATTTCCTTTCCCCTTTCCTTTCCTTTCCTCTCTTCTCCTCTTCTTTGTTTTTCTTTCTTTCCTTCCCTCCTCCCCCTTTTCTCCCTTTCTTCCTTTCTTCTTTCTTTCCTTTCTTTCTTTCTTTGTTTCTTCGTTTCTGTTTTTTTTTGCAGTACGTGGGCCTCTCACTGTTGTGGCCTCTCCCATTGTGGAGCACAGGCTCTGGACGGGCAGGCTCAGCGGCCATGGCTCACGGGCCTAGCCACTCCGCGGCATGTGGGATCTTCCCGGACTGGGGCATGAACCCGTGTCCCTTGCATCGGCAGGTAGACTCTCAACCACTGCACCACCAGGGAAGCCCTCTTTCTTTCTTTCTTCTTTCTTTCTTTCTTTCTCTCTCTCTCTTTCTTTCTTTCTTCCTTCCATCCTTCCTTCCTTCCTTCCTTTCTCTCTCTCTCTCTCTCTCTCTCTCTCTCTTTCTTTCTTTCTTTTCTTTCAATGCCTGGACTACAATTTGGGCCTGTTCATAGATATCAACCATAGACATCTTAGACAAAAAAAAAAATATTTTCTTTCCCTCTCTATCTTTCTCTGGCACTGTTTGATTCACCTTTCATCAAACCTGTTGAGGCCAAATAAATTAAAGATACAAAAGTAGTCTAGTTCAGCTTACCAGAGTTCTCCTTATTGGTAGATTTGGGGTTTAAGACCTGCTAATTATTGTTCTTTGTGAATTTTCTTACTCAAATACCCCACAGGAAGTAGAGTGGCTGTTCTTGGATTTCCTATCCAAATACTATTTATTGACACCAGAGGCTTGCTATAGAAGTTAAGTGTTCCCCTCCCCTCAAGGCAAGTGAGAAGGCTTCAGTCTCAAGGTGATTAATCTGTGTCTCTAAGAGCTTGAAGGAGGCAGAGATGTTTAAAGACTCAAACCTGGAAAGTCTAGAGAGGGTGACTGCATTGGGAGCCAACCCCACATCCAGTGGTCATAGGACCATGAAGAGGCATGGTTCTCACGAGCCTCCCTGGGGAAGGGAGGGGCTCAGTTAGTTCCTGAGAGATACTGTATCCAGGAGGATCATTTGGATGAAAGAGGTGACCCCAGGAGGGGTGTGGACCTCCTAGAAGCTGGGAGACTAAGAAGGAAGTGGTAAGCCATCAGTTAGATTTCCTGCATCAGGGGACCTTCAGTTGAGAAAGTCTCTATAAAGACAGTGAATATCTGAAGAACCCACAAATATGGCTCATGAATCTGCCATTTCTGGGAGACATGAAGGATCTATTGTAAGAGGGCCATTCCTGCTCCTTACCACTTCCTTCTTTCCTTCCTCCTCAATTTGAATTAGCTAAAAGCACATACTGAATGGTGTTAGAGAGGAAGTGTGGATGAAAGAAGAGGCTGGCCTTATCCAACTTGCTCACTACAAAGTTGACAGTTTTAATATTATATCAGCTCAGTCTTTTAAATACTGAATGAGAATATCACTGCTGCTGAAAAGGATTAGCACAACTCTGGGGCTTATCTAAGACTTCATCCTGGGGCACAGTAAGAACTATTTGAGAGAACAGGTTTAACAAAGAAGTAAGTAGGAGAAAGAACCAACTGTGCTTAGACTACCCATGCCAACTGTTATAATAAATCAAGTATGGCAGTGAGATTTCACAAACTCTCAGAGAACAAAAGTCTTAGACTTGGGTAAATATAACCTGGGAAATAAACAAGGTGATAAAGATAAGTATGGAGAAAAAAATGATAGAGATGCTAAAAATATAAGTATATATTTATTTACACTTATTTATATTCTAAAATATATATAATATATAATAATAATATATTTAAATGTATATATGGTGTTAGAAATAATCAGCAGAAATGGAAACAAAATACATCTGACTATGTTTCAACTCCAGAAGGAAAATCTTGCCACCTCTACAGTGCTGTATAAACCCAACAGCAGTATTTTTTATGATGTGATGTAAAAGAATGAACAAAAGAAATAAAGTATACAAGAAAAACATTAGTAGAATGGGAGAGGGGTGGGAAAAAGAAGAGAGGTGAAGAAGAGGAAGAAAACAAAGAATGAGATAGAAATGAAAATTACAGAACTTAATTCAGAGAATGGAGGGTCACGTATCTGTACTGCACCAACACGGTGTGGTATGTGCTATTAGTTTGGTTTAAATAACTGTGTTTAGATCTGATGTGATACCAGGAGTCTGGCTTCTGCTTAATTGATTAAGTTCTCTCTTGTCTGTTTCTCCTCATTTGGTTGAGAGCTGCATTCGTCAGTTACAACAAACTTTTCTAACGCTTTCTCTCTTATTTCTCACTCAGGGATGGCTTGTCTCTGGCCACAAAGCTCTGTGTTGCATCCAAGTTCCAGCTCCTTTTATTGCCAAAGGGCCTCAAGCGACAACAAGGGTGGGTTTGAACCAATGGAGAGTCTGAATTTCCCTCTTAATTTGAGGAAATCAGTGACTTTGGATGAAAACATGGAGAACAAGTAAGCAGATTGCTATTTGTCACCCATAATCATCCTTTCTTTTCTTCCATAGGGATAGAGTTACAACCAGACCCTTGGCTGCCTGTCTAGAGATTATATTTCTTAGCCTCACCTCCCAGCTAGCTCTGGCCATGTGACTAAGGGTTCTCCAATAGGATGTGAGCAGAAGACTCTGGGCCTTTCCTTTAAAAGAAATAAATGGGTGATATCCCTGTCAAGAAAAGGCAGTAAACAAATCATTTGAATTCTTGAAGAAGAAAACCAAAATAACAGAAGAAATAATTGAAGATAAGTTCAAGAAAAAGTTTTCTGAAATTATTTAAAAAAATGAATATACATATCATAAGTACATGTATTTTCACTCTGTAGCAGAGAAAATTGGCTCCAGTCAACCCTGAAATATATTCCAGCAAACTTACCATACTTTAAAGAATTGAATGGGCAGCCTGGGCAAAACAAGTCATTTTCAAGGGAGAGGGATCTCGTTGGCTATAGAATTTTCCATAGCAACATTTAATGCCACAGAAAAAAAGTACAAGCAGTACAAAATACTTCTAGAAGTAAAGAGTGAGCAAATTATTTTCAGGTATAAATAATAAAAACAAATACTTTTGAATAGGGAAATTCTGGAAATACTGTTCCTATGAGTACTTGTTCCTTTGAGAAGACTACTAGAGGATCCACTTCAGCAAACCAAGACAGGACTGGAAAAATTTTGGCAAAAGGATTAAAATAAAAATGGAGATGAGGTGACAGGCCAGGGCATAAATGTATATGCCCTTACAATATAGAAATGATATAATATAAAGAAAAATTGGGAGGAAGGGACAAATATGGGTGGTAGGGCAAGGTCATAGTTTGTTCTACATCTAGGAGTCAAAGGGTATTATTTGGATAAATAAAGGATAAATATAAAGCACATTTAATAGCTAAGAGGTAAAAATAAAGGGAACATCATGGCCTAAATTGGGTGAGAGGGGAAAGAGAAATAGGATATACACTAATTTTATAAATCTCCTGGGTGGGAAATTAATGGGTTCTGTCTAAAGAGAGGACCAAAGGTATCACATAAAGGTAATTCTAAGAGTAATCACTATAACAAAAGTACAAACCTTTGTAAGTATCAGAAGTATATACTCC
Source organism: Aethalodelphis obliquidens (assembly GCF_003676395.1). Taxonomy (NCBI): domain Eukaryota; kingdom Metazoa; phylum Chordata; class Mammalia; order Artiodactyla; family Delphinidae; genus Aethalodelphis; species Aethalodelphis obliquidens. The sequence goes on from NW_020837946.1 coordinate 8,861,642, forward strand.
TAACCAATGGAAATATGGGAAATGAGCAGGGGCTCAACCATTCATTTCTTTTAAGGGAAAGACCCAAAAGAGGCTCACATTTTTTCTACTCAGATGCCATAGTCGCTTGGCAGGGCAGGGAAAGCTGGAAGGGTTAGTCTCAGCTAAGCAGTCATATACCCAGCTGTAACCACTACCACAAAAATGCAAACCTTCCTAAGTATCACAAGTACATACATGCACATAAATGCATTGAAGACAGAATGCAGAGTGTTGGCATTTTTAATATCTAAGACACTAGAACAAGATGAATCAACAATATAAATTAATATGACTTTCAAACACTTTGGTCCTAAAAATAAAAATAGATGGACTTAATTCACTTATTTAAATAAAATATTTTGAGATTAAATTACAAAGTAAACTCCAACTTTTAACCATATACAAAACACTCAAGTAAAAACATATTTTTAAATGTTGAAAATAAATGTATAGACAAAGGTATATTCAGCATACATCAACAAAAAGAAACCAGGAAGTCATTATCTGAATTTCAAAGAAAGTGTGATTCAGGCCAAAAAGTTTTAAGCAAGTAGAAAATACAGGAAATGCCATGAGAGGTAAAAACACTCTACTAGAAGATAATTTTATTGTTATGTCCCTCAGTCCACAGGTGATCAAGTGGACAAAATGAGGAGGCTATGAAAGACTCAAATAATATGTTTTAACAGGGTTGATATTATTGATACATATTCAACTCCATACCCAGAAAATAGAAGTAGAGAATGTACATTTTCTCCCACCCTCTCTTAAGTAACTCTTGGGTCAAAAAGTAAATATAAATCCAAATTGCAGGCTATCTGGCAAAAAAAATAATAAAATGTTGCCTATGAGAACAGATGTATTATTTAATTTAAAATAATTCTAGAAAGAATGAAAATATGTATACATACAGCCAATTTTCATTATTCACAGATTCCATATTTGTGAAGTCACCCACTCCCTAAAGTTTATTTGCACCCCCCAAATCAGTACTCAGGGCACTTTCATGGTCATTCATGGTGATGCACAGAGCAGTGAAAAATCTGAGTTGCTGGCCGCACCTGTTCCCAGATGAGGTTGAACAAGGCAATGCTCTGTCTCCTTGTTTCAGCTTATTCTGTAAACAAGTTTCCTTTTGCCGACTATTTAGTTCCATGTTTTTCTCACTTTTGTGTTTTCTGTTGGTGATTTTGCTGCTTAAAATGGCCCCCAAGCCTAGTGCTGAAGTGCTGTCTAGCGTTCCTAAGACAGTGATGTGACTTATGGAGAAAATCTGTGTGTTAGATAAGCTCCGATCAGGCATGAGTTATAGTGCTGTCAGCTGTGAGTTCAACATTGATGTATCAACGTATATATTAAATTAGGTGTCTTTAAACAGAAACACTCAGAAAACAAAGATATATATTTATTGGTTTACAAAAATGTGACCAGAGGCTCACAGGTACCAAACCCTGTATTTCTCCTGGGAGCAAAGTTACAAGATTAGCTATTTTTGTGTTTGGGGTGATTCATGAAACCTATATACCATGAAAAATGAGAACTGGCTGTATATGTATACACACGCACACACACAATTATTTTCAGAGTTCACCCACTTTTTTCATTGTTTTTTATTTCATTTATTATACTTTTCAATCTCAGAATTTCTATTTGGTTCTTTTAAAAAATATATATATATATAGTTTTGAAACTTGATGAATGAATGTGGGGTGGGGGTTAGGAAAAAGGGAGGAATCAAACACATCTTCTATACTTTTGGCTCAAGCAACTGAGTAGAATTAGTGCCATTTACTGAGATAAGGGTGAGCGGTGGTGGATGACAGGTTTGGAAGTGAAATAAAGGAATCTGTTTCATGTGTCAAATTTGAGACTCCAAGTGGAAGTTTGGAGTAAGAAGTTGAACTTACGACTTGGCAGTTCAATAGAGGCATCAAAGGAGGTGAAGTATAATTGGCAGTCATTAACATATTGATGGAATTTATAGCTACCAGACTGGATGTAGTCCCTAGGGATGAAATCTCTGGTACATGCCAACATGTAGACATCAGGAAGCCATGAAGGGACCATCACCACCAATAGAACCACCACTATTGAAACTATCATCAACATCACCAACAAATGACCAGGAAGGAGCTATTAGCAAGTAGGAGACCGTGATGCTCCAGAAGACAAGAGAGTGCATCAGGTTCTCGCAGCTTACTCACCTGAGCACAGTGATGCCAAGGCTTGCCAGGTGCTATGAAGCAAGAGGCAACCAATGACCTCCCAGTCAGAAAGACCATGATCAGGCCACCCTCCGATAAGCTGCACCAGCTCCATCCTCTTGACTGGAGAAACCAGCCTGTTAGGGACAGATCCCTTCAGGTCTAATGCCCAGGCTCCTGGGAAGATGTTTGCCTCCCCATGCACACTGCTCTCCACACCTGCTGCCTACGCCTGCCTCACCCATGAGGTCAGCAGAGCAGCTCATCTATGGTCAATCTGTATAGCCCTCTTGGGGGCCTGTGGTGTAGAGGCAGCCTCACCCTCACAATGAGATCTACAGAGAATCCTCATTAGCCAACAACATCGATTACTACATCACTCTCCATGACAAAGAACTAACTATGAAAAATTACCAACCTTCTAATTGTAGTTTGCTGACATTTCTTTATCCCTCCCTTTATTTTAATGTCTTTTTTTGGCTTTAAGTATACCATCATATATTTGGATTAAACTTTTCACAAACTGATAGAATTAATTTATTCATTTAAATTACTATCCAACACATTCTTGGATGCATCAATATGCAGAAGCTTAACTATTTCTAATGCAGACTCTCTTCTTACCTGCCACACAGCAGGAGGAAGGAATTCCTTTGATGCTAGGAACTTTAACCTGGGGCAAGGACAGACGGAGGAGGAAATCATTCCAAGTGTTTGGGGTATGACACTGGTCTAACCTTGTGGAATTAGTACTTTTCTGTTTCATCATGGTGGAAAAATACGGAGGTTCCCACGTTGCATTTAGCATGTAAGGTTGCTAGATTGTGGGGCTGTGTCAACAAGTATATGTGTCACTGGGAACCATTGTTGTGAACGGACCCTGGGCTATGTTGCAAATGAGACCCTTGACTCTTTGCCTCTGGGTGAAACTCAGAGTTTTTAAGAAAGGGAAGCTCTGGGTTCACTTCTTTCTTCTCTGGAAGCAGGGGTCACTGTGAATTATCCTGCCACATTATAGGACGAGCTATGGGAACTTCATATGCAACCAACAGAATTCTATCCAGTCTTTAGCATGAGCACAAGCTTGGCCAAAGTCTTTCAAAATCTTGGCCTCTCTGCTAAAGCCTTCTATACCTCTGTTTTGTGGGATATCCCAAATCTGGTTTTTCCTTCCATTATGCCAAATTCCCATGCTACACCAGTAATGATGCTCAGTTTTGAAGTCTGTTTGTATATCTTCACCCAAAATGGGTACCATGAAGGAAGACTGGGTTTTAGCAGTCATTAGTATAGATGTGGTCTGATTTTCCAGGAAAGAGAAGTTGTAGAAGTTTGAGAGTGTGAAATGGGTAAATCGAGCCGTGAAAATTGAAGTGGGATGAGGCTCATAGGATGAGGTCTGGTAAATAGAACGCGTATAAAGAAGAGTCCTCAGTATTTGGAGATCAAAGAAAAACTGTATAAAGTATTTTAATGATACTGGTAATAATATTTAGCCTATAAGTAGTAATGCTTATTAAATATAAGATATAGTTTTAAAAAAATATTGTAAACATCCTCACGTAAATGCTGAACAAATCATTCACATTATGTATTTAGGTGAAGGCGAGAAAGGAAATTTGAAAAGAAATGATAAAGATCACAAGCTGATTCAGATTTAGCAACAAGATGGGAGGCTGAAGTAGAAAAATTTATATACATCTTATTTTACTATTTTTAAAATACTTTCCAGGTCCTTTTTTCTCTATTTCTGCCAACACAATCCAACTCTATGGGCCTGCATTTCTTACAAGGCTAACTAATCAAATTCCAGAGACCAGATTTTTAAAATGTAAGTCTTCATAACTAACAGAATTACAGAAAAAGGAGGGAAAGTCCCCTCAAACCATAGCTGTAGAAGGAGAGAGAGCAGTCTGTACCACAAAACTAACATAAAGAATTGATTTGACAGTATTAAATTGAGAAATTTCATAAGAAGATAAGTCTTGTAAAATATGGAGATGTGTCTGTTTGTAACCATTACCAATTTGTTCTGTTCTCTGTAATATAAACTTGTCCTTGAAAGAGTTATTTGAAGGGGTCTTGTGATAACCCCCTCATTTGAAATTATTGCCACTTTTTATGGAGACAATTTCTTCAGAAACTTAATTCTGATTGATTGTCTTGATCATTTGGGGGCCTGGCCATAATATTTTAAGTGACATTTGGATCCTTAAACTATACAGATGCTTGTAAGATTTTATATTGAATCAGAAGAAGATCCTTGGCATTCTGATTTCCTCATATGCAAATGGATAATAAAATGACCATAGATTTCCTATTTAAATAAAGATTTTGAGAGTCTTGTCTCACTTAAATTTATTCCAGCTATTTTGTAATGGGAAAAAAAGATATTCATAGAGAGAAACAAATGGCTTCGGCATATAAATTTTTTTAAGGTGTATGAAAATTCTTAGTAGAAGAACATTAAATAAGATGTGAATAAATGGGTATAAGTCTTTGTTCTCCCCAAATTAATCTGCAACTTCAACATATTTCTAATTAGAACTTCCAATGAACTTGGGAAGGGAGTGGAGGAATCTTCTTGAGTTAATTTTAAAATTCACCCCCAGTGAATCATCAGTCTGGTGCTATTTCTGAGCTCTCCTTTATCTTTTGCAATTTTCTTGTAAAAGAAAAACTAATATATAGACAAGCGAAGACACTGTGTGATCAAAGTGGTGATTGAAATCATAATGTAATAGTGTAAGGAATATTTTTAAAATTCTCACCTCACATACACACAAATAGGCAAAACTCACAGGGTTTTGGATGTAAATATTAAAAATGATAAGGTACTTCAAATATTCTAGAATCAAATATAGAGCAATATTTTTAAAATCTTCAGCTAGAAGCTGTTGTAAATATGATAGGAAACCAAAGAACTAGAGAGAAAAAAGCTAACAAATTTGATTCCTAAAAATGTATAACTTCTCTAGGACAAAATATTCTATTAACAAACCTAAAAGAAAAACAACAAATGGGACAAAATGTTAGGAACATATAGAATCAAGATTTAATGTACATGTATATCATATAAAGATTTCTATATTCATTCAGCTTGGTAAGAAAAATACAAATACCACAACATGACTGAGCATTCTATGAAGAAGAAAAACCAATGACCAATAACAAATGGAAAATACTCAACCACACTAAAAATGAAAATAGTACATGTTAAAGCATCCCTTAAAAAGAATTTGTAGTTCAATTTAAAATGTTAAATATTTTAATTTTCTAGGTATGATATAATAATTTTAAGAGGGAAAGTATGCATAGAATTATCCTATTTAGATAAATAAAACTACATTGCAAAATGTGTTAACACATGCATAGAAAAATTCTGGAAAGATATATAACAGTGTTTATAAGAAACATTTTAAAATCAGCATAAAAAGCAATGTGAAGATATGAGCATTTTGAAAAAATAGTTACTTTAAAAGGCACTAATTTTTTGTCTTATTAAAGGTATAGAAAATAATAATAAACTTTAGCATTAAAAAATAGTTGGTTTGTAACATGAAAATCGAGTAAATTCTTATGCACTCTTACTTCTTTTCTCACTGTGTTTTCCCGAAGTAGAATTGCTTCCAATATCCGTGGTATCTAGAAAGTAACAGGTGGTGGTCAGAAACTAAAAATTTTGAAACTGTAAAAAACTGTAAAACTTCGAAAACTCTCTTCACTACTTATGTGCATCAGTTTCCTCATTTATGAAACAGGGATAACAACAGTTATGCTGTTCAGGTTTTTAATTTCTTATGAAGATTAAATGAGATCTTAGTTGCAAAAGCTAATGAGAAATCACTGTATAAATCAGTAACATGCCAGAGAGCATCCTTCAAAACTATATGGTGAGTTCATGAATAGTTGTCTGAGGTCTTTTATTCCTGTCAGGGCAAAGGACCGTTTATTTGTCTTTTGAGGCCTTTCCAAGGTTTTGACAAAGTGACACTATTATCTACCAGCAGAAGAGCACTTTTATTTCTTTGCTCTACGGTACTGCCATTTTTACCAGTGTATTCTAACGACATCATCCATGTATAATCAACAGGACCCATTCTGTTAAACAGAATTCTTTTCTCCCTGCAGTTCCCCAATGGGTCAGTTCAAGCAAATGAAGAGGGGAATGGGATTCTGACATAGACTGGATGTACTCCTTGTCAAAGTACGTTTAGAGTCAAGTGCATCAGGAACTGGAGCTCTGATTTCAGACTCCTGAAATGCTGCAGCACAGGCCCTGTGACCTTCACCTTCCATAACTGGCCCGCCCCCTGTTGTGAGCTGGTAGGAGTTCTCCTTGAACACTGATCACTTACCACAGCTCCCCCAGGGTCTGTGGTGTCTGCTGAACCACCTCTACCCTGACCTTGGGTGTCCTTACCCATCATGTCAATGCTTGGCTACTTTCAGTCCTTGCTTCTTGGCTTCTAGACACACTTTTTGAAAAACACATGACACGGGAACATTTCTCAAGTCCTTGGAGCTCTGTTCCTAAGTTATGATTTGTAAAGAATTTTCATTTGCACCCCGCCCCTCACTTCTGACCAGCCACCTTTCACGGACTCCTACATCACAGGGTGACTCTACCTCTGAGGTCGCTTTCTCTTTTGTTGCTTCTCACTGTCCTTGTCCCTTCCTTTTAATCTGCCTTTTCTCTTTTCCTCTTTGCCCAAAATATGTATCTTTGTTTTACTATTTTTTCTTTATATGCTTTTCCCATCCATCCATTAATGATGTTTTTATATACATTTGTACTTACTTTTATGTAACATTATTCTTTTCCAGAAATATTATTTATTACATTTATATGTATATACATAATTCAATTATTAAAATAATTTTTATAGATATTCTCATATAAATACTATAAGAAACTAATTTTTACCAGACAAATTCCAAATGTTGGAATACAGAAAGTGGACTTTTTTTCTATTCACTCAACAAGTGTGCTGAGCATCTTTCATGTACCAGGTGCTGAGGTGAGTGATGATGATGCATGAAGAGTGAATGCTTGTCAATCTTATGAGCAACCAGGGGACTGACACTTGATGAGTGAGTACATTGAAACATGGAGAATGTTAGGACACAGATTGTACAGGATACTCTGGGGATGCAGAAGGCAGGAGGAACTCGCAGAGTTTGAGCTGAGGGACCTCTTCTGGAGGAGGTATCATGGAAGCAGTAGTTAACCAGATTAGGAAGAAAGGTGACTAAGATGATAGTCCCACATGGATGGAGAAGCACGTGCAAAGGTCTGGATTCAGCAAATACAAGTAACCAAAAGGAGTTTAGTATGTCTGAACATAGAGTGAGAGAATGAGAGGGAATGGTGGGAATGGAGAAAGAAGCAGGAGCCTCAGGTGTGGAGCTTTGGAGATCACATGAAGAAGAATTAAATTATTCCTAAAGAAAATTAAGTGATATTTGGCTATTATGTAGGAAATCAGCATGAACATAATTGCATTTTTGAAAGAACAATTTAGCTAAATCACTTAGAATGTGTTTGGTGGGAACAGTATGAGAAGGAGGACAAATAAGGAGCCTGTAGACCTAGTTCAAGTGAGAAGTGATATAGATATGGACGAGAGTGCTGGCATGGAGATGGAAATAAATGGACAGGGTGGAGACATATAAAAGGAATAATTGATAGAGTTAGGTGACAGATAGGGTACATCAATTGAGGAGATGGCTGTGTCATGGATGACTCTGAGAATTTCAACTTGAAAGAATGAGTCAGTTAATAAGTGGTTTAGAGATAGCAAACACTGGAGGAGTAGATGCTTTCTTTAGGGGGCAAGATGATGTGCTCAGTTTTAAAAGTGTTGAGTCTGAGAGACATGTAAGTGGAGAAGTCTAGAACCTTCAGGACCTTAGCCAGAGGCCTTTCTGACACTTGGATAATTGAGTTTGGAAGCTTAGAAGGCAGAGCTGGGCTGGAAATGTGTGTTTAGGAACCATTAGATTGTAGATGGTGATTGAAACCCTAAGAGTACATGAAACCCCTTTGGTGAGGTACCTTGTAATCTGGGTGAGTTACAGGAGCCACTTTGATACCTGGGGACACCTTACCCTGAAAACTCACTGCTAGTGTGAACCACCCCTTGTGCCAATGTTGCTTTTGTCTCATGGTCATCTCAGATCCCACAATTTCTCCATCTCTCTCCTTTCTTTCTTTTACACTGCCCTTTTCTCTCTCTACCACTTTTCTCTCATCTTTTAACCCTTTATCTATGCAGTTATCTCTGTGTCTCGTCTTTATTCCTCTCCATTGATTGCTTCCTGTATGTATCTCATTTTGTCTAGTTTTTTATGCTTCTGTCTCTGGATCTAGTTTTACCGTTGAAGACTCCTCTTTATATTGTCACATCACTTTCTGTTTCCTCTTTGCTTCAGTTTGTTTCTCTTAATCTTATCTTGATCTTTTGGCTTAAAAAACTTACAATCTTTGTGTTTATCTATATTTTCTTCAACCACATTTGGCTTCATCTCACAGTTTACCACTTTCATTGTCACCATCTGCCTGCTTTTTTGACACTGACCACACTATTGACTATTATTACTTCTGCCAGTTCTCTATGAGCTTTCTACATCACAGGACTGTCCATCAGTCACAGACTTTATTATCATGTTTCTGGTGAACTTCCTAGAGGTATCTTGAAAATTATCCATCTTCCTCTACAAAACTTCCCAATCTCGTGATATTTGGATCTCATGTCCACTTAGAAAAACTTGACACTTACTCAGATATCTTTTAATTTGAAGAAATTTACTCAGATATCTTTTCAGCCTAATTTTTCAATTATTTCTCCTTGCATTATCCACTTAGCATCACCTCCCTCCACCCAGAAGCTGAGCTCTTCTTTCTCTTTTGGCTCCTTCAAACCTGTTGAAAACAGTCCAAATCTGTGCACAGGCCTGTCTGTATATGAGTATGTGTATTGGTGTGTGCATGTATGGCAATGTTTTGGGGGAGAGATAGGTAAAGAAGGAAGAGCTTTTCCTCTGTGCAGACAGTAAAACAAAGATAACTGAGAACTAGTATCACAATTGGCTTTTCTATCACATGCTAATAGATTGGCATCTCTTCTGAGTCTCTTCCTCTATTTATTTTTAGAGCTTTGAATCCACAGGACATTGAAGGGAAATAAGGAAACAGCAGACTGTAGATGGCAACCAGGAGACAGACTTTGATGTGGTCATGCTGATCAATGTTCGAAGCTCAGATGGGCTGAAGAAAAATACACCTGTCCAATGACTACACCTCATATCCAACAGAGATTTTCTCTGTCTCTTTCAATCTAGCCACACCTTCTCCTCCTCCTTTTCTTCAATTTTCTGCCCATCTGTGAACTTCTCTGTCCCTGATTTCTCTTAACTTCTGTGTTGATTTCTCTCATTTCATCAGTTATACTCTTAATATCTGTTCTTTTTATTTCTCTGTTCATCCTTTTTGGCATTATCCTTCTAGGTGTTCTGTATATCATACAACTTGTTCCATTCCTACCCTCTCTGTTTCTTTATGGTTTTTGCTTTTTCCCTCTCAATCTGAATATATATTTCAAAATCCACACCAATACTGGTGATTATATACCCACCAATATATATACATATATATGTATATATGTGTGTGTATGTATACACACACACACACACACACACACACACACACATATATATATACATATGTATTTATTATCATTGCTAAATAAGTCTTCTTGCATCAGGCACTGATACATTCCCCTGTGAATATGCCAGGTCCCTCATATCCCCTCTTTCGACTCTGATCATGTGACACAGCTCTTATCTTCCTGCCGGTTACATAAAATAGTCACCCTTTCTTACCCTTAGACATTTGTACATCTATTTCCTCATCCTAAAATGAGGAAGCAAGAGTTAGCCTTCCTAAGACTTAGAGATTTTGTGGTAACAGAGTAAGATCTCATTTGCCAAAGGAATTTAAAATATCATGGTACAATCCAATTACAATGTGATGAATATCTGTCACAGACTATACTAAAGTTTGAGAATGGTGGATCTGAAGCTTTTATTTCTGTCTATAATTACACAGAAGGACCAGTTGTCTTTTGAGGCTTTTACGATTACAAATGACATTAATGTCAACCAGTATATCACTATAGAAATCTAGGATCTTAGTGTTAGCAGGCATGACAGTAAGTGTTTAAAAAGAGACCATCATTTTGGTGATTATTTCTGCTATAGGAATATAAAATTACATACATTTAGTGAATGTGAGTCATTCTATTAAACATGAATTTATAATAATTTCCTGCCTCTTTCCATTTTCTAAAATCCGAAAAGTAGTTCCCAGGATTAACTGGATACAAGGTAGTCAAGGTCTCAGAATAAAATGCACCAGGAAACAGTGTCTTTTCATTCCTGACATTCTGCAGGCCAAGGCTTGGCATCCTAATCTTCTTTACCTGACCCATTTCTCAGGAGTGAGCTAGACGTTTCCTGAGGCTCATCTTCGTTACTCAATTCTGAAGTGTCACCACTGCTGATCCCTGCAGAAAGAAGTAAAATTCCTTTACAGTCTCAGCCTGTGTCCTAGGACCTATACAGCATGGAGTTCTTTAAAAGGAAATCTGGAAAGGGGAAGCTTATGTAGAAGAGGTAGGAATATTCCTACCACCAGGCCCCCTACGGCTCCATCTGACGTCCTGGTCAAGGTTGCTCCAGGGACCACCCCCAAGGCCAGGACTGGACACAGCTTTGCCATGGAAGGCACTCGCTTTGATCACTTCTTTACCCTTTCCTCTTGTCTGCACATACTTCTGCTTCCACTTTGTTTCTTATCCAGGGGGACCGTGGAAGCAACATTTTCAAGATGTCAGAGCCTCCATCAGCTGGGCCCTCAGTGAGCACCCCTCCACCCTGGGAACCACTTTATCCTTTTATGTGAGTGAAGAATAAACCTGTACTGCACTTGTGACACTGAACCTCTTGAGGCCTACAAGTAACATCAATTAGCCCAGCTCACCTAATTCAACATGTATAATGTGAATCGTCTAAAATGCCAACAAGTTTATCATTTGATTTTAAAGGATATTACCAAAAATTTGAATGAAGCTTTTGTAGCAAAGAAAGATATTTGTTACAGCAAGAGTTTTGATTGTTCTTACGTCTTTTCCTGTTGCTTATGCAGCAAACTGATGTGTTTTCAATATCCCAAGGATCTGGAAGGAAAGGAAAATACAACCAGTAATCTATATCTAAAAGGTAGTAAATCTTATGACTACTCACACTGTAGACAGGATTTGGACTATAAAGACACAACGATGATCATTTCTGTCTCTTCCTGTCTAAAGGAAGTGAGCTCTACCAAATGGAGCAAAGGCCCCCCCAGTCCTTTAGCCCTAATTACAAAGTCAAAGAAGTTTTGAAAGCCAATATTTTTTCACAGGTTTGTACTAACTAGTTTGGCAATGAATCTGGACTTCAGCTGCCATGAGTCCAATAAAATATTTATCACAGTTGTTGTGAATTCGCACAATTTGCTGCAGGAACACTAATACAGTATATTTGAGAATGAGATTCTGTCCCAGACCCTACTGGAGTGTTTTATAACAAATAGGATATACACCACACTGTCTTTCTAAAATAATAAAACATTATATCTTACATCTGGCTTTAAAGATTTTGAATAAACGATCATGAATTTTTGCTAAGAGTCCAGGTTGTTAGTTCTGACTCTTCCAATAATTGTCCATATGTGATGTGTAAAGATCCTTAAATGTTTATGTGCTGGAGTTTCCTCATCTGTGAAATGAGGGAACAACAGTTTTCTGACCTACCTTTTAGGTTGTTGTAAACATAAAATGATACCTTATTTGTGAAGATGTTTTCAAATATCACTATACACGCCAATGTCATGTTGCAGGTAATGCTGGGTTCCTACCTGGCTCTGCCTTTCACTCTCCATGTGAGTTCATAAAAGACCCTCAAACATTACCAACTCCAGTTTCCTCATCTATAAACCTGGGATAACCTGGTTACCCTAACTCCCTGTTAAGGTTTTTGTAAAAACAAAGGGAAGCTTTATTTATAAAAACCCTATGAGAAATCACCATGTAAGCCAATGATTTAGCTATAATTGGGGTTTGAGAGTATTTGGTCTTAAGCTATTTTTCCATCCATAATTTAATAGAAGCACAAATTATTCTGTGAAGTCTTTCTAAGTTGGGGACTAATGACAATATTAACAACGTATAGAGGAATGCTGTGCTTAGTATGCTCCATAGAATGAAAGCATGCTGAGGAAGAAGTACACTATTTCCACTCTTTAGCATTAATAGATACGATAGTGTGTAGTAAAAGGTATAATTTTACTAGCATATTTTTGCTACATCTTCAATATATAAATTGACTGGGCTCATCCAGTTAAACAACAGTTTCTATACAATGCCTTCTTGCCTCCTTCCACTTCCCAACAGGGCCAGAAAAGTTAAATGTGGAAAATGATATCCTAGAGTGAATCAAATCAAGGCATGTGGAGAATGCTCAGAATAAGATTCACCAGGAAAACAGAGCTCTGGGTTTACACTCGGGATATTTGCTGTCCGTGGCTGCAATCCTTATCTTCCTACATGAGCCATCTGGGATCATGAGCAGGTGGCTTCTCTGGCCCCTCCTCCCTCACTTGGTTCTAAAAAGTCAAGGTTATTGGTCACTGCACAAAGGAACAGGATTCTCGAGGGGTTTGGGCGTGTGACCAAGGAACCCATTCAGCGGGAATTTCCCTCGTGAGAAAACTTGCAGAAGTCTTGAAAAGCCATGCGAGGCATGGCCTGCACCCAGGCCACTCTGGGCTGCCTTTCTAAGTCATCTGCTGTGTAGGTTAGTGATGTTCCATTCCCTGTTTCCAGAGCAGAGACAATTCAAATGCAAGGGGCAACTTTGCTCTGCTTGAACCTTACCCTCCTTCCCTTCTCTCTCTTCTACTTCTGACCCCTTCTGTTGTCTTTTCAAGCTTCCTTCATCTGCTGTTTCTCATGTAGGGTACCTTGGAGACCTTGTGTTCAGGACCTTGTGTGAGCCTACTCTCCTCACCTCCTCCCACCCCCTGCCAACCTGGTGCCCTCCTGAACTATTTGCAAGCCTGGGAAATAATTTTCTCATGTGTCTGAGCCGTAGATGTGTTTTAGGACTATCTTCTAGAGCAGTCTTCCTACTAGTACTAAGACAAAAGTGTTCCCTAAAAACTGCAACAAATCTACATTTTACTTTGATAGATCTAGTGAGCAATTAGATTGAGTGTATTATTTAAAATATTGCTCTTTTGTAGCACCAAGATCAGGTAACATTCTATTTCTTCTTAGGACTGTTCCTAGTGTGTTTCCATAAATAGGTATGTTTCTGATATTGTCTAGGTCTGAAAAGTAGAAAGGGACAAAAATTCACCAACTGTACACTACAGAGACACAGATCTTATGCAACTCAGGCTACCCATAGGATTGAGGAAATAACATTTTGATAATCATTTCGAGCTTCAATTTTACAAGAAAATAATGCAGAATCCAGGATGCTAGCCTTGTTATTCCCTTCAGTCTCCCATGAGACTTTGTAGAGAACTTGAAACATTTATGTGATTGTGTTTCCTCATCTAAAAGCAAGGGTTACAATGTCCATCCTGCTTAGCCCTTAAGGTTGTCGTAAGATATTTTTTGCAAAGGTCCTTTGAAAAATCACTGTATATGCCATGACTTGTTGAAGAATTCTGTCAAAAACAATCCTTTGGGTTTCAGAATGCCTTATATGAAGTCTTTATTTCTGCTAACACTAGGTAGCTGGACAAGTTATGACATGATTCAAGTTTGTGATCAGATGATAATATGACCTTCCAGTAAAGGAATACAGCCCACCCTTGAACAATATGGGTTTGAACTGCACAGGTCCACTTAAACTCAGATTTTTTCCATACTAAATACTACAGCAGGACTTCCCTGGTGGCACGGTGGTGGAGAATCTGCCTGCCAATGCAGGGGACAAGGGTCCGATCCCTGGTCTGGGAAGATCCCACATGCTGCAGAGCAACTAAGCCCGTGTGCCACAACTACTGAGCCTTCCGCACCACAACTAGTGAAGCCCATGCACCTAGAGCCCGTGCTCCACAACTAGAGAAAGCCCCTGCTCAGCAACGAAGACCCAACACAGCCAAAAAAAAAAAAAAAGAAAAAGAAATTAAATACTATAGCACTAAACGATCCACAGTTGGTGGAATTCATGGATGCCACCTGCGTGTATGGAGGGCTGACTCTTAAGTTATAGGCAGATTTTTGACTGCACTGGAGGTTGGTGCCCTTAACCCGCGCATTGCCAACCGTATTTAGCTTTCTGTTCTTTGTAGAAATCACTGCATAAATCCACCACTTCATAGGCATAGCAACTAGTAGGGTTTTTTATTTTGGCCGCGCACAGGCTTTCTCTAGTTGCGACGAGTGGGGGCCACTCTTTGTTGCGGTGCACGGGCCTCTCATCGCGGTGGCTTCTCTTGCTGTGGAGCACGCGATCTAGGCACACGGGCTCAGTAGTTGTGGCACGTGGGCTCAGTAGTTGTGGCATGCGGGCTCTAGAGCGCAGGCTCAGCAGCTGTGGCGCACGGGCTTAGTTACTCCGTGGCATGTGGGATCTTCCCAGACCAGGGCTCAAACCCGTGTCCCCTGAATTGGCAGGCGGATTCTTAACCACTGTGCCACCAGGGAAGCCCACAGCTAGTAGTTTTAAACACACTCATTACTTTGCTGGCCTATTTCTACTATATAATCAATACAGGGTATGTATATTTATTAATGGGACCCAATAGTTAATAGGCCTCATCCTCAGATATAGATTTCATATCTCTCTGCATTTCCCATAAAAGTCCAGTAAAATAAAGACAGAGAATAGGATTCCAGAGTAAACTGGAACCATGCTACAGAAGGGGCTCAGAATAAGATGCTCAGGAAACAGTGACTCTAGTTCAGGTTCCTGCAGCCTAGGCCTGGCTCTCCCACTTCCTTACCAGACGCCTTTCTCAGTGCTGATGTGGAGGGTTCTGGGGACATGTCTCCATCACTGGATTCTGCGGAGTCCTCACTGCTGATCACTGCACAGAGGAACAAAACCACTTAGGATCTCAGGGTGGAGCCCACACAGCAGGAAACCTCAGAATGAGAGCACTAGGAAGATCTAGAAGCTAGGTTAACTCAAGGCACCGTGACCTGTGCTTGAATGTGTGTGACCTGCAGGTTTCTCCAGGTCCTGCACAAAACGTGATGATATTCACAGAGGGCAGCTTTGCCCATTCTGCCAACACTCTTCTTCCCTCACCCTCATTCTACCTCTTACCACCACCCTCAATCTACCTCTGACCCTCTACTTCATTCTACCTCTTTCTTTCATTCTTATTTTATTTCCTTACCTTCCTCTTGGCTTGCCCAATTTTCCCTACTTATGCCTCTCTTTCTGGGGATGGTATCTCTTTATACCTCGCTTTGTCTTCATGTGTTTCTTTTCCATCTCCTCTCTTGAATACCTTGGGTCTCTGATTTTTTTCCCTTTTCTTTATCTTGTACCCCCATACTTTCCTCTCTTGCCTTAGAAATTGTCTCTTGGACATCAATACTTATTATTTACCCCTTTTGTCTTTTGATATTTTTCCAGTTCCTGGGGAATCTCTTCTGCTAAACTCACTGCAGAGGGCACTGGTTCCCTCCCCTTCCTGCCTCTGCCCGTGGCCACCAGCCTCTGACCTGCCCCAGCCTCTTGCCCTGTTCCTGTGATTCCTGCTCCACACTGTGTCAGCCTTACCTATTACATCAGGTGCCTGGTTACAGTCAGTCCTTGCCTGGGTTTGCCATTCAACTTCGGGGTTAAAAAATGGCTTTTCCTTCTTTATATCCACTAGAAGGACAGAACAGGAATTCATTTGAAATCCATGGTTGGGTAGCGTTGCTTCTGGATCAAATTGTAATGAATGAAGAATTTTAATTTGGCACTCCAAAAGATAGTAAGCACTGTTCATTAGCATTAACAGCCTTCTCCTTGTAATTCCACTGCAGGAGGGAGGCTTCACCCCGACCCTTCTCCTTGCTGCTGTTCAACTCTGTCCCTTTCTTTGTGTCTCTCTCAATTCTCAGGTTTGTTTTTACTTTCTTTTCACTTACTTTTCTCATCTTTTGATGATTTTTCCCTTTTCAAAAATAAAAATCACAATTGCAGTATAACCCATAATAAAAATGCATAAATCATAAATTTTGAATTATCACAGAACAAGCATATCTGGGTAACCATCACTTTGGTCAAGTAATAGGAGATTACTAACACTCCAGAAACCTCTTAGAGATGCCCCACTAACTGTCCAGATGTATCTGGCTCAAGTTAACCACCACTTTGACACTTTTAATACCATAGATGATTGATTTTACTAGTTCAAAATTTATACAAATTTATATAAGTGGAATCATTCACTCTTGCTCTCTCTCTGTGTCCCTCTGACTTTTCAGGGGCAGGGGTGGATTTGGCTTCTTTAGTCAACATGTGTGTGATAGTCATCTGTATCCATTTCATATATTTATCTTCACCACTATATAATATTCCTTTATAGAAATTATCCATTAAAAAATAAAACCATAAAATATCAATTTTTGCTGGCTCAAGCTCTAGAATACTATGAATAATGCTATGATGAACATTCTTTTGTATGTGTTTTGATGAAGATAATATGCATTTCTGTTGATCTGTTGAGGAATGTAATTGCTGAGTCATAGGCTATGTGTAAAGTTAGGATTGACAGAAGTGACAGAACCATGGCTGGCTTAATCCACTAAGTTTTGGGACTATTTTTTTATACAGCAATAGATAACTGATACAGCTTCCAAATAGAGATGTCCATCAGATCTTTGAATACAGATCTTCAAGCACTTGGAGGAATGAGTCTAGAGATAGGTCTGGCTGGAGATGTACATCTAGGAATCAATAGATGATGGATGGTACTGAAACCATGGGGAGGGTGAGATGCCTGAGGAGAGGCCTATTTTTATCTGAGGGGGTTACAGGGCTATTTTGATCATTGCAGATACCTTACCCTTCTCAATGGTATTAGGAACAGTCCCTTGTGTCTTCTTGTTTGATGACTGTCTCCTCAAATGGGGCAATGTCTTGATTTGTCTCCTCTCTCTGTTTGGCCCACTCTCTACCAATTTTTAATTAATTGTCCTTTAAGTTATTCTCTTTGTGCCTCTCCTACCCCCATTTTTCTATTTATTGGTATTCTTTTTCATCTGTATCTTTCTCTATTCATCTCTTTTCCTCTACATTTGTAATCACTGTCCCCAGGGTCCAGCAGGGTCTAGGACCAGGCAAAGGAGGTGCCTGGGGCACACAAATGTGCCAAGGGTAAGATAATCCTTATATGTGCCCCAGGGTCTCACCCTAGACCTGAGCCTGCTGTCCCGTACCTGCTTTTTCAATGTATCCATTCTCCGTTACGTTTCCTACTTTCTCCTACTCTATCCCTGTTTCTTAATTATTATTATGACCTGCGTATGTCTCCTCTATATCAATTTTGTCTTTCTATATATTTTCCTCATTTAAGCATTCAAATCATCACCAAAGTTCTCCCTGTGTGCCACTGTCCAACAAACCACATCCCTCTACCTGCCACTTCCTTCTAAAAGGCCCTTCACCTGGGCTTCCTTACTTGCAAATCTGACCTGCAACATCTTACATGATTTACATGTTTCTGTTATAACCTCTGAAAAGGAAGTTGCAACTTATTTCTTTTCATCACCTCCACAACATGGCATTATTTTGATTCCATGTCAATTTATCTAAAATCTATCTCACTCTTGTACTTTGTTATTTGGTGCTCCACAGTCCACCTTTTCCTATTCTTCCTCTTTGCATTCTCTTCCCAGGGACACCCCATCCACTAAAGAGCTCAGCTCTCCTTCTCCCTCGCAACTTACACCTGCTAAAATCAGCCAGAGGTTGTGGAGAAGGCTGTGTGTCTTGGACAGTGTTAGGATTGGGAAGGGGTGTATTGGTATGGGAGAACAAAGGAGAGCTTTTACTCTCATAGAAAAACAAAGATGGAATTAGAAAATTGGTAAGTAATTACTTTCTTCCTCATAAGGCAATGGGCTGGGTGTCTCTTTTCTTGCATCACCATTATTTGATTGGATAGGTACTTGTTCGCAGGACTCTGAAGATAAAAAAGACCACAGAGACTTGCTTTGCCCTGTTTCCATTTTCTTGCATTTCATCCGACTTCTCTTTCCTTCTTATGTTTCTACTTACAGGCTGTCTGCGTATATTGCCACCTTCACCCCGTGAAAGTACCATGTTTCATTGATTCTGGAGCCGATCTCTCCCTGACTTGTTCGACTTTTGTTTCTGTCTCTCTTCCCCGGTGGGGCTCTGCAACTCTTTGCCTTCTGTCTCTTAGTTTTTCCTTTCTCACTTTCTTCCTCCAGGTCTCTCCCATCAATATATCAGGCCCCATTCCTGCCCTCTGTGTATCTGTGTGATTTTCCCCTTCTTTGTTAATAGATGTCTTGAGTGGTGCATTACTTCCTTCTCTGCCACTAGTCAGGACCTCTTGGCCATTCCACACTCACGCAAACCCAGCCAGTCTTACCTGCTGGTTCAGACTCTTGGGCACATTGTTCATTTGCTTGTTGGCTTTCTAGCGCATCGATTGGGTCACTGGTTGTATCTTGCCTCGTTGCATTTATCTGTTCTGTTTCACAGAGGTGATCCAAGAGTGCATTTTCAGGTGAGGTCATACCTAAATCATGTTTTGATTCATCATACTTTGTTTTCCTCTGGCATCAGTCAGCGTCCAACAGGAAAATACAAACATTTTTAAGCTTTTAAAGCAGAGGAAATTTAATCCAGGGATTGGTTACTTGGTGAATGGAAGAGCAGAGAAGATCAAGTGGAAGAATGCAGCAACCTGAAGCACAGTCAACAGAAAGCTATGGGAGGGACGGAGGGTGGGCTCATGGGCTGAGGTCACTGGGTAGGCAGAAGCTGGACCGTGGCTGGCCTGCCTGGTGGAAGGTGGAGTCAAGGCTGTGATGCAGCCACTCCTAGAATTGCCACTGGAGATAGTGGTGGGGCAACACCTGGCTTCTCCCTTATTCCCACTCTCTTACTAGTGTCTCCCACGTTAGGAGCCCAGCGGGGAGCCAGAAGCAAGGGGAGCTGGCAAGCAAGTCCGCAGGGGCCAGTGGCCAGAGAGCAAGGGCAGAGCAGGGGAGGGTAAGGAATGAGGCCCTGGGTAAACCACCCAGGACCGGCACACACGCCCTTCCCCCATGGCAAACCTTCTCTGCTCATTATTGATTCCATCCACCCATCCCACTCTGTTCCCACCGGCCTCAATAATGTATGAATACATAGACATATTTTTCAGTGCAGTGTGGATTTTTCTCATTTAGTGCTTTTCTAAACAAAGTAATTTACGTAAAGCATGATTTAAAATTATTTCCCAAGGTTTTAATACAGAACGTGGGTCCTGGTGCATGCTTTGTGCCACATCCTGGTGGGCATGAGACACAGCCCTTCCTGTCCCTGTGCATGTCACAGCCCGCCGTACTTGTTGGGTCACACTCTTGGACACACTTATCGGTGGCCTGTTGTGTATCATTTGGGTCCTAGGTTGAAGTTTCTCTCTTCATTGCTCGCCATCACTGAGATGCTCTGGGATTCCACTTCCTGGCAGGGTTGCCCCCAGACCACACTGTGAGTTTTAAAGAATTTCATTGCCTCCTCCCTCCACTCCCCCCCCCACCCCCCGCCACACACACACACGTAGAATCCCTTCTCTCTGCTCCTTACTCGTCGCAGTGCCATCCACTCACCCCTTCCTGTTCCCACCAGCTGTACGAATAGATGAATGGCTAATATGTATTCATACATTTTGGGGTATTTTAAAATGTTAACTTTCTGAATAATTGTGATTTGGTAAAAGTATAACTGTGTTTTCAGAAATCACTCTGAAAGTTTTTTCTTTTCTAAAAATGTATTACTAATTTAGAACATTCTTTCTTAAATAACACATCCCGACTGGAAGCTACATAATAAGAGCCTTTCATATTGTGGGAAGTTCCCTGAGCCTCTTCTATGTTCCTTAATTCCTAAGGAGAGTCATGGAAAAAAGATTTATAATTTATTATAGACTAGTGTGCTCTAAGCATGGGGAAACTATGACCCTCAATTTATCTTCCTGGGCCAGAAGTTGGTATTGCTTTTATCACTGCTTTTCCAGCCTGGGGAATCAGTAAATCCAACGGACATCTGTGAGAGAAGAAAATCCCAAAGTTTACTATAATGGTTAAAAGCTTAGACTCTGGCACCAGATACAAATAATGATGATAATTAAATGTAGTAATAATAACAAATGCACGGAACACTGATGAACCCCCAGGCATGATTGTAAGTGCTTTACAGGATATGACTTGTTTAAAATCCAGCACCCTCTGAAGTAGGTACTATTATCATGTCCTTTTTAAAGATGTTGAAACTGAGGGACAAAAAGAGGTAGTCACTTCCCTGAGATCGCGAGGTAGAATTTGAAGCTAGGCCATGGGCACCTGAATTCCTGCTGTGACGCTATTCACAGCAGAGTTCAATCCCAATTCTCAGTTGGGTGAACTTGTGCAAATAACCAAACTCTCTAAGCTGATACTTTTTCCTCTGAAAAACAAGGGTAATATATACCTCGTTTTCAGGTTTGAGGGAAGATTAAATAAACTATTAGCTGCATCAATATACAGTATACTGTGATCGGAAAAATCAAATCATTATGATTAATGTTTTAGATTAACAATATATTTTTTTGTACCAGTATTTTTTACTCAGGATCAAACACATGCTGAATACCTAGTATCAGTCATTCTGGGTAATGCATTTGCATCATTGTTCCATTTCATAGCCTCATGACAGATAGGTATGATGATCCCTACATTACAAATGAGAACACTGAGACTCAGGGAAATAATAATATTTTAAATAATAACACTATTAAGAGTGTTATGGGCTAATGGAGGTCAAGCGCTGTAAGCAGTGGTTATTAGTTGCTAAAGTACCAAAGGTTTCTTTCGGATGCCTGCCTGGTGTTTGGAGGGCAGCTCCTGGCCTCTGCTCCAGGGATGGAGGGAGAGGGTTTGCACGGGAGACAATTGGTGTCCATGGCCCTGGGTGAGGGACCCGGCAGGGGAGGTACCCTGTCCCCTGAGGAACGCTCATCACCTGCTCCCCCGCCACTGTGGCTGCAGCACTGACCACTGCTGCACATGACATCAAAGCACTGAGGTCGCTGCCTGATCAAGCAGGACAGAGCAGAAAACTGTGAAGCCAGGCACCTGGGCAAAAGGTCCAGGCCCAGAGCCTTCAGGGACTGGCAGCAAGTGCGTTTAAGGAGCGTGGAAGGAGCCACCCTCCCAGGCAACCCAGAGTACGAAGACTCTGTTATCTAAATCCTCGGAGAAATTGCAGATGCAAAGACTGACAAATTTTTGTTACAAAGCAGCAGCCACTCCGCCCCCAAAACAGTCCAGAATGGGACACAAGCAGCAAAGGATCATAGAACAGAGTCAAGAACAGACCATCATAAGATGAGGACTCTCTGCAACACCAAGTCCGGCCTTGACAGGAGTTTTCCCAAGTCCGTAGGGGGGAAAATTAAAAGTTTATCTCAGATATTGAAGTATGGGCTGTGCCAACCTCCCCTAATCCCTTTTTTATAGGTAAGAAGTTTAAGAGCCCCTGCAGATATCAATACAGAGACCATCTGGACCTGGTGGATCTCATCCAACTCTTGTAGTCAAACTCCAGTCCATAGACTGGAAGACAGGTCAGCGGCACCCTGGCTGAGAGTGCCTCGGCCAGGCCATCTCCCTGGGTGACCTCCACCAGCCATTCAGTAACTAGTGATGGCTTATCTTGACTCCCACGGTCATAGTGAACTTGCCTGTGTCCCCAGAGCTGCCCCTGACTGGTGGCCTTCCCTTACTTCCTGCAAAGTCCTGCTGCCTCTTCCCCACTCCCTCTTACTCCACTCCCTCCCTGTGCAGGTCTTGTTGGCCTTTCCATGAGGATTCAGTGTCTGATTCTCCACTTTCTCCAGCCCTTGGGATTCTTTTTCAGTATCTTTCCCTCTTTATATGTTTCCCTATTTTTTTTTTTTCATGGTTCTGTCTTTTCCATTAGGTTACCAGGTAGTATCCAGGGTTGCAAACACAGGCTCTGGGTTCAGAATGCCTGGGTCTATCCTTGCTCATTGACCCCAGGACGACTATTTACATGGTCTATCTAGATTTCAGCTTCCTTATCTGCAAAATGGGCACATAAGTGATAACATCATCCAATGGCACTAATCCCACAACTGCCAGAATAAATGTTCAATCAAGTGAGCTGTTAATAACTTGGTTGTTTTTGTTGTGTCTCTGACCCCTTTCTCCTTTCATTTCTTCTTTTTCTTCCTCTCTGTCTCTCAAATACCCACATCCTCTCCTCCACGTCTCTACCACTTCCTCGCTTCTGTCTCTGTATGACTGCCTTTCTCCTTAAACATTCCTGCTCTTGAACAATATCCCCCACGTTTAAATCGGTCCCTTCTTCTGCTATCATCAAGGGTCTCCTCTTTGACGTTGACCTTGGGCCCATAGTCCTTAGCCCTTCACACCTTTACACTGATCTTCTCCTACAGGAGTCTTTCTAAATCACAATTACTTCCAGGTAGTCATTCTCTTTAAATCTGGTTACTGACACCCTGGGTTCCTCTTCCTTTGTCTTGGTATTTGGGCCAACAATCTCTTGTCACAGCTACTTCTCCAGGACTCAGCCTCTCGTTCGATGCTCATATAGACACCCCTCGCCACCTTCTCCATGGTCCTTCAATATTTCTTCCCTGATTCTCAGTGTTTGCTCAGGACTCGGACTCCCACCTCCCCTTCTCCTTTTCCTCTTAGCAGATGAGAATCGCTTTTGTATTTGTCTCAATTACCTTGCTCAAGGCTTAGTGGGAGAGTAGGCCTCTCCTCCGTCTCTTCTTCATTGCTTTCTTCATGATTAATTTTCTTCTGGATTGCTGAAGAGAGGGACAGAGAAGAAGACAATTAGAGATCTCCACCAGAGACCAGGAACACCATCTCAAAATTACAAATTTAGAAATTCCTAGCCCTGGGGTCACTCAGAGCTCAGCGGGTCCCAATCTTCATGGTAAAGTTCCCCCATCATCCTTGGACAGAATAGAAGCCCCAGCAAGGGAACTGCTATGTTCCACACCCAGAACTGAGCCACTTGTATGTAAGGATAAAGGAGTCGTGGAAACATCCTGATCCTGTCAGTTATGTAAAATAAACCTCACATCGTGGGGAAAGCACATGTCAAGATAAATAAGGAAAGTGAAATGTGTTTACTGAACTGTTCAAACTGTAAGGAAGAAACAGAGACTTCCTCTGGAGAAGGGGTAGGATCCTAGAGAGATCTGTGTGTATAAAAGGGAAAGCCCAAGAGCTATAAAGATGGGACTAGGGACTTCCCTGGTGGTCCAGTGGTTAAGACTTTGAGCTCCCAATGCAGGGGGCCCAGGTTCCCATCCCCGGTCAGGGAACTAGATCCGCATGCCACAACTAAGAACCTGCATTCTGCAACTAAAAGAGCCCGCGTGCTGCCTGAAAGATCCAGCGTGCCGCAACTAAGATCTGGTGCAGCCAAATAAATAAATAAATATTAAAAAGAAATAAAAATAAAGATGGGACTAGATAAGACGAGGGTTGGGCTTAATTGTGCTGGGGAGGATGAGCGGTTCCAAAAGAGACCAAGCAGAGGGGCTGACACGTGTGGTGGGGTTACTAGACAGGGTTCCCATAGTGGTCCAGATCCCACAAAGGACACTCTGAAGCCGCAAGCAGGGAGTGCCTGTGGCAGCACTGCAGGACGTCCCCACGACTCCAGGACCAGGGACCCAGGAGGCTGCCCCAACGAGGAGAGGCCAGGACACCAGCCCAGGGCCCCTGCAGCTAGGTGACCCAGCAAGCGTAGGAGGAAGGAAATAAACCAGGGAGCCTAGGGGGTGGGTCCCTGCCAGGAGTCCGGGGAGGAGACACCAGGGGAGGCAGTGGAGCCCGGGCTGCCCCAGAGCTGATGGCAGGAGCACCTCCTGGGACAGTGCCTTCGAGGGGGTGAGATGGACAGGACTGTGAGAGCCATGGCTGCTTTGTCTTCCCCAGGACACGGGCTTCAAGCCTCAGCAAAACCAGGCGGAAGGTACGAGGAGAACAATGGCCCAAAGCCCAGAAGAGTTGAAGGAGGGCTGTGGGCAGGCACTGGGGGCTTCGGCACATGAGATGGAGGTGGGGACCTGGCAACAGGAGAGAGGTCACGCCCTGGCCACAGTCCCCAGCCTCTGGCTTTGGTCACTGACCCGAGCTCTCAGGGACAGCAGAGTCCAGGAGGCGGCGGCAGCAACCTCCTCTAGGGGCAGGTGGATGGCAGCCAGTGTAGGTGCGAGTCGCCCCAGCATTTAAAAAGCATAAATTATGCCTTCTCAGGAAAAAGTCAAGATTTAGTTTTTTTTTTTTTTTTTTTTTTTTTTTGTTCGGTGCTTCTTTTGTGTTGTTCTTTCGGTGTTCTGCGCTG